>NC_073247.2:160807500-161116250 GCF_029281585.2 Gorilla gorilla gorilla
TGTCTTAAAAAAAAAAAAAAGAAAAGAAAAAAGAAAAAGGAGAAAAACAACTGATGGTATTTGTTGCCTATGATAAATTCCATCATTAAAGTGAAAATTAGAATTTAGGAAAATTTGAATCTACCACCTAGAATTTGACAGCTTTCCAGTACTTAAGGATTTTTATGAGTTGGGGGAACATTAATGAATGTGAATTCCTGATGTTTCATATTGAAATATGTGAACATTTGGAAGATCTACATAACTCAGTGAACCAGTATTTTACCAAAAAAATCCTAATGTATAACACTAAAAAGTTATGCTTGAGTAAAAGATTCATTCAAGGTGTAAGCAAGACCAATGGATTTTTATATAACTGAGTATAAAAGATTCATTGATATGATTTCAGAATTCAGATTTTAACTTTTAAAAAGCTAACTTTTGGGGGTTTGATGTAATATCAAAGAAGAATGTCCACAATTATATAAAAAGGTGAATAGAAACCTCACTTTTCCTGCTATGTATCTGTGTGAGGTCATATTTCCTTTAACCAAAATAATATAATGCAACAGATTGAATACAAAAGCAAATATGAGAATCCAACTACCTTTTATTAAAGGAAACATTAAAGAGATTTTAAAAATATTAAAACAATGGAACACTCCTGACTAAATTGTTTCATTTCAGAAAATATATTTCATAAAATAATGTTTTAATTATAGCAAATACTTTGTTATTGTTCTAAAATAAATAAATATGTAAAAATTGAATCAGTTTTAATTTTGAATATGGTAAATATTGAGAGTTATAAACCATACAAACAAAAAAATCTTTGAGTTTTCAAATAATTTTTGAGGGTGCAAAAATTTCCTAAACCTACATCATTTGAAAACACTGCTTTGGCAATAGATGTTTGAGCACTTTCTGGAGAAACTTATAAAACTTTAAAGACATTAAAGCAAACTAAATAAATGGAGAAATGGGTGATGTTCTCGGGTAAGAAGACTTAGTATTGTACAGATGTAATTCTCTCTAAATTGATCTATAGATTCAAAGCAATTTCAATAAAAATTGCATTTTTTTTCCCAGGGGAAGTTACACTTATTCTAAATTTTACATGGAAAGAGCAAATGTCTTAAAACAGTCAATACCCTCCTAAAAAAAGAACAAGGTAGGGAGAATTAGCCTAGTTAATATCAAGACATAATTTTAAGCTACAGTAAATAAGACAGTGCAAGATTGTCCCTGGGATAAACAGGTTAGTGTAAAAGCTTAGAGAGCCCAGAAAACAACCTACACATATATGGAAATGCTGTATGACAGAATAACATTGCCGACCATGGGTAGAAACACCATTCAAAATATAGTACTGAGACAACTGGCTATTCACATAAAGAAAAATATAAAATTGAATCCCTATCTCATAGCATAATATAAATTCAATTCTAAGTGGAGTAAACACTTGAACGTGAACTTTAAAAGTATTCAAACTTTTACAAAAATAATACATTTCCAATATAACCTTAGAGTGGGAAAATTTTAAAACAAGTCACAAAAGGCACGAATTATAAAGGGAATGACTAATAAATTCAAATACGTCAAAATTAAGAACTTTGGTTCATCAAAAGACACAATGAAGGGAATAGAAAAACAAGCTACAAGCTGGGTAAAAATTTTTGTAACATGTATCACCTACAAATAATTAGCATCCAAAATATATAAACGACTCTCTTATAAACCACTTAGAAAAATACACATAGCCCAACAGAAAAAATATATATATAGCACAAAAACTGAATAGGCATTTCCCAGAAGATGAAATACAAATGGCCCATACACTATGGATAGATGCCCATTCTCATTAGTAATCAGGCGAATGCAAGTGGAAACCGCAATGACATATCATTTTACACACAAAACATTGGCAACTATTAAGAGGTCTGACAAAACTAAGTGTCAGCAAGGATGCAGAGAAACAGGAATTGGGTGCTGCTGGTGGGAGTGTGAATTGGTGTAGCTACTGTGGCATCATAGACATGTACTGCTCATCTCCCTCTGTTTTCACAGGGCCAGACCTGTATTGAGGTCTGAAGCTTCTGTTTGTCTACACCTCTGTCTCCCCTTTATCCTTCACCATTTCCCCAACAAATCTCTTGAATATCAAATTCCATTCTGGCAGATGCTTCTTAAAACACAAAGTGACTCAAGCTCTTTGGAAAATACCTTCACATTACCTGGTAAGGTTGAACCTGGCATGTTTTACAATCCAGTGACTTTACTCTTAAGTATGGCCTAGAAAAATTTATACCATGAGAAATGTACAAGAATCTTCATAGCAGCATTGTACCAAATATCCAAAACCTGGAAATAAGTCCAATTATTGATCACTGGCAGAATATGTAAATGAATTGTGGTTTATTCACACAATGATTACTTTACAGCCTGGGCTACTCTGTTTATGGCAGAACTCCAGGGAAGGGGGCATTCACACAGGTTAAGAACCCATTACAGATAGATGCATCAACCTGGAAAACCTCAAAAAGGACAAAGTGAATAAAAGAAGCAAACATCAGAAAATTCCCTAGAGTATGATTTCATTCAAAGCCCCAAACCAGGCAAAACTAGACAATACATTGCTCAGGAATGTATGTATAAGCACAAAAACTAAGGGAGGAGTAGGGGTAATTCTATGATTTGGGTATCTTAATTTTTATCTAGAAGATGGGAAAAACAAAGAGCAAACGAGTAATCAATACAAATTCCGGAGAAAGGTTACAACTGGGGCAAGGAAGGAGGGACACGGCATAGAGGGGGCTTCTAAATTACTGGTAATATTTCTTAAGGTGGGTGGTGGGTAATTTTTTATTAACTATTATTAGTAGTATTATTTTGTGTGCATGACATACTTCACAATATTTTGAAAGGGCTGGCACCTCCATGCCATAACAATTTAAAACAACCTTTTGGCTTATCTCTTCTTAAAACCAACTCCAATAACTTTCAGCATATGCTTTACTAGGTCGATGCGCTAAACCTGATTTGGGGAAAGGAAACAATAAGCAGTTGCTAATGACGATGTTCACATTTCTCCTCTTTACATAGTGAACATGTTCTCTGGAGAGCAGACATAGTCACAACAGATAAAACAGGTGTGCTGCTGGATGCTTTCCTCAAGTCCCAATTAGTCATGCAGCAAAAGAAACACAAAAAAAAAGCAGGCCTGTGTTTAAGTGGCTATAAAAGTAATTTTATAGAAATATCATGTGTGAATGCTTCCCTTTCAGAGTCAGAGAATTTGAGGAGGTGAGTTTGTGAGGGAGCTCCCTCACAAGACACGGCTAGCAGAAACAACCCCTTCCTTCTTCCTTCATTTTCACAGACACAGTGCGTGTAGGTGGAAGTGCTTCTTAACCAACCATTGGGCATCACTCTGGCTAACATTCCCACTGGTCTGGGGTGAAGATGCTCCAGGAAGGTCTCTGTCAGGGACAGGAATGCCCCATCATTGAATGAGAATGGTCCAGAGTAATCCTGAAAAGACGGAATACATAGTTTCAAGCAGTCCAATGGCCCCAACTGCTGTAGTCACATGCTCTCCTGTTAACTCCATTTTCCCGGTAATAGTACCAAGAAGGCATTTGCAGAATTATCTCATCAAAAGATAAGAAAACATAATGGTGTTTCAACATATGTAATTTTGACAACAATCCCATGAAGCAGATACTTATCAACCCCATTTTACAGGTGAGAAAACTGAGGCACAAGAAGAGAAGTTACATGCCCAAGGGCACTCAGCTTATGAGTGGTATAGGTCTCCTAGCATTGGATCACAGAGCTCATTCACAGTCTCTGTGCTGTGAATGCAGCATGCTACTTTCCATGTTCTGTGGACTGTGAGACCAAAGTCTGTCTTATCCATCCTTCTTTTCCATTCCCACCTACACTTACTTCTCTCAATCAGTCTCTCGGTACTTTTCTACTTGATTATTTGAAGAGCCTTTTGAAGGGTCTCTCTGCTCCCTGTCTCTGGCCTCCTCTGTTCATCTATTACATTGTCCATTAACTGCCTTCTCTAGGCAGCCTCCATGTATCCCCACACCCCATTCTCCTTCCCTGAGCTCCTATGGCATTTTACTTGAACCATCTTTGAGTAGTGAGTTTGTGCAGCATCGTATATGGCACAACTATATCCCCCAATTATAACACTTCTTATAACATTCTAGGCAATGCAAATGCACTTTTGGCCTTTTTAGCAATCGTGCTAGTTTTAGTCTCAGTGCACAGGAATTAGGAGTCATTCCTACCGGCAATAATTTGAAGGAAAAAAAGAGGGAATAAGAGGTAGAGAAATAAAAAGGGAAGTAAAGGGAAACGCAAAGAAGGAGTTGAGAGTCTTGCAATGAAACCTGAGGAGGAAAAAAAAGAAGTTAAGGAAAGGTAAAACAAGGCCAAGATCAATACTCTTGGTCTTGCTGTTTTCCCATGCAGAACCAAGGCCAACAAAGACAGTGGCTGACCCTGCCAAGTGTAGCCTGGTATCTATTGATATAGTGCAGTAGTCCAGACATTAGGACAGTATATTAAGGTGGAAGCATGGGTAACCCCTCTACCACTGTAGAGTGTAGGGCAAATAAAGGTTGTTCAACGGAGAAGGGACCCAGAGATGGAAGTCTCCACAGCCTTAGATCAACCTAGAGGGGCCTTGAACATGATTCATAACCTCAGTCCCCTTAATCCTTTTTTTCATAAGGTCTAAATTTCTTCAGGGAAGAATAATTTTGTGTAATAAATATAATAATAGCAGTACAACACATTTAATATCTGCTGTGTGCCAGACACTAGACTAAATGCTTTCTGTACATTATCCCATTAATCCTCACAACATAAACGAGTTAGGTTAAGAAAGAAAATATCATTTTCTTCATTTCACAACAGAAGTAATATAGGTTTTACAGATGTAGTGCCTTGCCTAAGGCTACACAGTTGTAAGCGGGAAGTTCGGGGATTCTAACACAGAGGGCTGTGACTCTGAAGCTGGTGCCTTCACCCATTAGTCTTTGCTGTTTCCCAGACTGTGCTCCAGGGAGAGACTAGGGTGGTAATGGGGTACACTGCAAGTGTTATGGGAGGCAAGGAAAGGGAAAGACTGTTTCGAACTAAGTAAATCCATGAAAACTTTGAGGAGGAGGTAGGCTTCATTGAAATATATTGTCATTACAGGGGAGCATCTGTACTACTGCACTGTATCAGTAGATACCAGGCTACACTTGACAGGGTCAGCACTGTCAATTTCCTCCAGCCAGACACCATAAGGAGCATACTGTAGTTCAACAAATCAGAACTATTGATTTGTTGCAATGAGGGTGACCACACATCATGAGGAATTGTATGGTGCCACAAGAAGAGGAGGATAGACAGCACTTATAAGATTATCATAGGATCTGGGATTGCACTAAGTGGTTTAGGGGAAGGTTCAACGAAGTGGGACTCTGTTATGGATTGGATGCTGCGAGGAGTGGGGGTAATTCTATGATTTGAGTATCTTAATTTTTATCTTGAAGATGGGAAAAACAAAATGAAAATAAGTCTATAATTGGTTAAAAAAAGTAGCGGTTACTCATATTAGCCAGGATAGTGGGATATTTGGTTGGTTTTGTGCTTTGGACAATGTTTTTGTTTATGCCTGTGCTCAGACTTGTTTACAAGTAATCTTGATCCATCAAAGCCACAGAATGGCGTTATCTGATGTTGATGCTCTGTGTAATTGTTTATGCTTAACCAGAGAACACCAAGGTCTAGTTGTGAATGCTCAACCAGCTTTCACATGTCAGAGGCTGCTTTTCTCTCTTTTAACACTTAACTTCTGTTCTTAGTCCTTCAGTCATGGGTTTCAGCTAGCTAAAGCCAAATAGATACCTTTAATGAGATAATACACACAAGGATGATAACTATCACTTACTGAATGCCAGGTACCATGATAAGTACTCTGTACACAATGACTTATTTAATTATATGCAACCAAGTAATGTAGTATTAAATATTATTATCTCCATACTTTTTATTATTGTGGTAAAAACATACAACACAAAAACCTCCATCTAAACCATTTTTTAAGTGCATGGTACAATAGTTTTAACTATACGAACATTGTTGTACAACAGATCTCTATAACGTTTGAATCTTCTAAAACTCAAACTCAAACTCTGTACCCATTGAACAACTCCTATTTACCTCTCTCTATAGCCCCTAACAACCAGTATTCTACTTTCTTCTTCTATGAATTTGACTACTTTGGATACCTCATATAGGTGGATTAATGCAGTATTTGCCTTTCTGTGGTTGGCTTATTTCACTTAGCATAATGTTCTCAATAATATATCCTTAGCACAATACTTCATATGGTACAACCTGGATGAACTTGGAAGTTGTACCATATGACAGAATTTTCTTCTTCTTCAAGGCTGAGTAATATTTGATTGTATGTATGTACCACATTTTCTTTATCCATTTATCAATCAGTGGACATTTAGGTTGCTTCCACTTCTTGGCTATTGTGAATAATGCTGCAGTGATCATAGCTGTGCAAATATCTCTTTGATATCCTGTTTTCAGTTCTTTCAAATATAAATCCAAGAGTGGAATTGCTGGATCATATGGTAATTCTGTATTTAATGTTTTGAAGAATTTCTGCACTGTTTTCCATAGTGGCTGCATCATTTTACATTCTCAGCAATGGTGCACAAGGATTCCAATTCTTGCACATTTTTCTCAACACTTATTTTCCATTTTTGAATAGTGGCCATCCTAATGGATGTGAAGTGATATCACATGGTAGTTTTGACTTGCATTTCCCTGATGATTAGTGATGCTGAGCATTTTTACATATACTTGTTGGCCATTTATATATCATCTTTGGAGAAATGTCTATTCAAGTCATTTTCCCATTATTAATTGAATTATTTGGTTTTTGTTGTTGAGTTGAGGAATACTTGATATATTCTGGATATTAACCCCATATCAGATATATGCTTACAAATATTTTCCTTTCTTTCTTTTTTAAAAAAATATTTTATTTTAATTTTAAATTCCTGGACACATGTGCAGGACGTGCAGGTTTGTTATATAAGTAAATGAGTGCCATAGTGGTTTGCTGCACCTATTAACCCATCACGTAGGTATTAAGCCCTGCATGCATTAGCTCTTTGTCCTGATGCTCTCCCTCCCCTGGCCCCCCGACAGGCCCCAACGTGTGTTTCTCCCCTCCCTGTGTCCATGTGTTCTCACTGTTCAGCTCCCACTTACAAGTGAGAATATGCCGTGTTTGGTTTTCTGTTCCTGTGTTAGTTTTCTGAGGATCATGGTTTCCAGTTCCATCCATGTCTGTGCAAAGGACATGATCTCATTCCTTTTTATGGCTGCATAGTTTTCCATGGTGTATATGTACCACATTTTCTTTATCCAGTCTATCATTGATGGGCATTTGGGTTGATTCCATGTCTTTGCTATTGTGAATAGTGCTGCAATAAACATACATGTGCATGTATTTTTGTAATAGAATGATTTATGTTCCTTTGGGTATATACCCAGTAATGTGATTTTGGGTCAAATGGTATTTCTGGTTCTAGATCTTTGAGGAATCACCACATCATCTTCTACAATGGCTGAACTAATACCCACCAATCATGGAAAAGCATTCCTATTTCTCCACAGCCTCGCCAGCAACTGTTGTTTCTTGACTTTTTAATAATTGACTTTCTAACTGGTGTGAGATGGTATCTCATTGTGATTTTGATTTGCATTCCTCTGATGATCAATGATGCTGAGCTTTTTTTCATATGTTTATTGGGTGCCTGTATGTTTTCTTTTGAGAAGTGTCTGTTCCTGTCATTTGCCCACTTTTTAATGGGGTTGTTTGTTTTGTTCTTGTAAATTTGTTTAAGTTCCTTGTGTAGATTCTGGATATTAGACCTCTGTCAGATAGATAGATAGATAGATAGATAGATAGATAGATAGATAGATAGATAGATAGGTTACAAAAAATTCCTCCCATTCTGTAGGTTGTGTGCTCACTCTGATGATAGTTTCTTTTGTTCTTTAGTTTAAGTAGATTCCATTTGTCAATTTTTGCTTCTGTTGCAATTGCTTTTGACATTTTTGTTATGAAATCTTTGCCTGTGCCTATGTCCTGAATGGTATTGCCTAGATTTTCTTCTAGGGTTTTTATAGTTTTGGCTTTTACATTTAAGTCTTTAATCCATGTTGAGTTAATTTTTGTATAAGGTATAAGGCATATGTCCAGTTTAAATTTCCTGCATATGGCTAGCCCGTTTTTCCAGCACCATTTATTAAATTGGGAATTCTTTCCCCATTGCTTGTTTTTGTCAGGTTTGTAAAAAATCAGATGGTTGCATATGTGTGCTGTTATTTCTGAGATCTCTATCCTGTTCCATTGGTCTATGTGTCTGTTTTTGTACCAGTATTATGTTGTTTTGATTACTGTAGCCTCATAGTATAGTTTGAAGTCAGATAGCATGATGACTCCAGCTTTGTTCTTTTTGCTTAGGATTGTCTTGGCTATGCAGGCTCTTCTTTGGTTCCATAAGAATTTCAAAGTACTTTTTTCTAACTACATGAAGTATGTTAATGGTAGTTTAATGAGTACAGCATTGAATCTATAATTTACTTTGGGCAGTATGGCCATTTTCATGATATTGATTCTTCTTATCCATAAGCATGGAATGTTTTTCCTTTTGTTTGTGTCCTCTCTTATTTCCTTGAGCAGTGGTTTGTAGTTCTTGAAGAGGTCCTTCACATCCTTTGTTAGCTGTATTCCTAGGTATTTTATTCTCTTTGTAGCAATTATGAATGGGAGTTCATTCATGATTTGGCTCTCTGCTTGTCTATTGTTGGTGTATAGGAATGCTTTTGAATTTTGCACATTGATTTTTGCATCCTGAGACAGCTCAAGTTACTTATCAGCTTAAGAAGCTTTTGGGCTGAGATGATGGGGTTTTCTAGATATAGGATTATGTCTTGTAGAGTTTCTGCCAAAAGATCCGCTGTTATCCTGATGGGCTTCCCTTTGTGGGTAACACAACCTTTCTCTCTGACTACCCTTAACATTTTTTCCTTCATTTCAACCTTGGTGAATCTGACAATTATGTGTCTTGGGGTTGCTCTTCTCGAGGAATATCTTTGTGGTGTTCTCTGTATTTCCTGAATTTGAATGTTGGCCTGCCTTGCTAGGTTGGGGAAGTTATCCTGGATAATATCCTGAAGAATGTTTTTCAACTTGGTTCTGTTCTCCCCGTCACTTTCAGGTACACCAATCAAACGTAGATTTGGTCTTTTCACATAGTCCCATATTTCTTGGAGGCTTTGTTAATTTCTTTTTACTCTTTTTTCTCTAAACTTCTCTTCTTGCTTCATTTCATTCATTTGATCTTCAATCACTGATACCCTTTCTTCCACTTGATCGAATTGGCTACTGAAGTTTGTGCATCCAGTCTGCCTTACAAGAGCTCCTGAAGGACGCACTAAACATGGAAAGGTACAACCGGTACCAGCCACTGCAAAAACATGCCAAATTGTAAAGACCATCGATGCTAGGAAGAAACTGCATCAACTAATGAGCAAAATAATCAGCTAACCTCATAATGACAGGATCAAATTCACACATAACAATATTAACCTTAAACGTAAATAGGCTAAATGCTCCAATTAAAAGACACAGACTGGCAAATTGGATAAAGAGTCAAGACCCATCAGTGTGCTGTATTCAGGAGACCCACTCACATGCAGAGACACACATAGGCTCAAAGTAAAGGGATGGAGGAAGATCTACCAAGCAAATGGAAAACAAAAAAAAAGCAGGGGTGACAATCCTAGTCTCTGATAAAACAGACTTTAAACCAACAAAGATCAGAAGAGACAAGGCCATTACATAATGGTAAAGGGATCCATTCAACAAGAAGAGCTAACTGTCCTAAACATATATGCACCCAATACAGGAGGACCCAGATTCATAAGACAAGTCCTTAGAGACCTACAAAGAAACTTAGACACCCACACAATAATAATGGGAGACATTAACACCCCACTGTCAACATTAGACAGATCAATGAGACAGAAAGTTAACAAGGATATCCAGCAATTGAACTCAGCTCTGCACCAAGCGGACCTAATAGACATCTATAGAACTCTCCACCCCAAATCAACAGAATATACATTCTTCTTAGCACCACATCACACTTATTCCAAAATTGACCACATAGTTGGAAGTAAAGCACTCCTCAGCAAATGTAAAGAACAGAAATCACAACAGTCTCTCAGACCACAGTGCAATCAAACTAGAACTCAGGGTTAAGAAACTCACTCAAAACCACACAACTACATGGAAACTGAACAACCTGCTCCTGAATGACTACTGGGTAAATAACGAAATGAAGGCAGAAATAAAGATGCTCTTTGAAACCAATGAAACCAAAGACACAACATATCAGAATATCTGGGACACATTTAAAGCAGCATGTAGAGGGAAATTTATAGCACTAAATGCCCACAAGAGAAAGCAGGAATGGTCTAAAATCAACTCCCCAACGTCACAATTAAAAGAACTAGAGAAGCAAGAGCAAACAAATTCAAAAGCTAGCAGAAGGCAAGAAATAACTAAGATCAGAGCAGAACTGAAGGAGATAGAGACACAAAAAAACCTTCAACGATTAATGAATATAGGAGCTGGTTTTTTGAAAAGATCAACAAAATAAATAGACTGCTAGCAAGACTAATAAAGAAGAAAAGAGAGAAGAATCAAATAGTCGCAATAAAAAATGATGAAGGGGATATCACCACCAATCCCACAGAAATATAAACTACCATCAGAGACTACTATAAACACCTCTATACAAATAAACTATAAAATCTAGAAGAAATGGATAACTTCCTGGACACATACACCCTCCCAAGACTAAACCAGGAAGAAGTTGAATCCCTGAATAGACCAATAACGGGCTCCAAAATTGAGGCAATAATTAATAGCCTACCAACCAAAAAAACTCCAGGACCAGACGGATTCACAGCCAAATCCTACCAGAGGTACAAAGAGGAGCTGGTACCATTCCTTCTGAAACTATTCTAATCAATAGAAAAAAGAGAGAATCCTCCCTAATTTATTTTATGAGGTCAGCATCATCCTGATACCAAAGCCTGGCAGAGACACACACACAAAAAAAGAGAATTTTAGACCAATATCCCTGATGAACATCGATGCAAAAATCCTCAAAAAAATACTGGCAAACTGAATCCAGCAGCACATCAAAAAGCTTATCCACCATGATCAAGTGGGCTTCATCCCTGGGATGCAAGGCTGGTTCAACATATGCAAATCAATAAACGTAATCCATCACATAAACAGAACCAAAGACAAAAACCACATGACTATCTCAATAGATGCAGAAAAGGCCTTCAACAAAATTCAACAGCCCTCCATGCTAAAAACTATCAATAAACTAGGTATTGATGGAAAATATCTCAAAATAATAAGAGCTATTTATGACAAACCCACAGCCAATATCATATTGAATGGGCAAAAACTGGAAGCATTCCCTTTGAAAAGTGGCACAAGACAGGGATGCCCTCTCTCACCACTCCTATTCAACATAGTGTTGGAAGTTCTGGCCAGGGCAATCAGGCAGGAGAAAGAAATAAAGGGTATTCAATTAGGAAAAGAGGAAGTCAAATTGTCCCTGTTTGCAGATGACATGATTGTATATTTAGAAAACCCCATCATCTCAGCCCAAAATCTCCTTAAGCTGATAAGCAACCTCAGCAAGGTCTCAGGATACAAAATCAATGTGCAAAAATCACAAGCATTCCTATACACCAACAACAGACAAACAGAGAGCCAAATCATGAGTGACCTCCCATCCACAATTGCTTCAAAGAGAATAAAATACCTAGGAATCCAACCTACAAGGGATGCAAAAGACCTCTTCAAGGAGAACTACAAACCACTGCTCAACGAAATAAAAGAGGACACAAACAAATGGAAGAACATTCCATGCTCATGGATAGGAAGAATCAATAATGTGAAAATGGCCATACTGCCCAAGGTAATTTATAGATTCAATGCCATCCCCATCGAGCTACCAATGACTTTCTTCACAGAATTGGAAAAAACTACTTTAAAGTTCATATGGAACCAAAAAAGAGCCCACATTTCCAAGACAATCCTAAGCCAAAAGAACAAACTGGAGGCATCATGCTGCCTGACTTCAAACTATAGTACAAGGCTACAGTAACCAAAACAGCATGGTACTGGTACCAAAACAGACATATAGACCAATGGAACAGAACAGAGGCCTCAGAAATAACACCACACGTCTACAACCATCTGATCTTTGATAAACCTGACAAAAACAAGCAATGGGGAAAGGATTCCCTATTTAATAAATGGTGCTGGGAAAACTGGCTAGCCATATATAGAAAGCTGAAACTGGATCCCTTACTTACACCTTATACAAAAAATAATTCAAGATGGATTAAAGACTTACATGTTACACCTAAAACCATAAAAACCCTAGAAGAAAACTTAGGCAATACCATTCAGGACAGAGGCATGGGCAAGGACTTCATGACTAAAATACCAAAAGCAATGGCAACAAAAGCCAAAATTGACAAATGGGATCTAATTAAACTAAAGAGCTTCTGCACAGCAAAGGAAACTACCATCAGAGTGAACAGGCAACCTACGGAATGGGAGAAAATTTTTGCAATCTACCTATCTGACAAAGGGCTAATATCCAGAATCTACAAAGAACTGAAACATATTTACAAGAAAAAATCAAACAACCCCATCAAAAAGTGGGCAAAGATTTGAACAGACACTTCTCAAAAGAAGACATTTAGGCAGCCAACAGACACATGAAAAAATGCTCATCATCACTGGCCATCAGAGAAATGCAAATCAAAACCACAATGAGATACCATCTCACACCAGTTAGAATGGCAATCATTAAAAAGTCAGGAAACAACAGGTGCTGGAGAGGATGTGGAGAAATAGGAACACTTTTACACTGCTGGTGGGTGTGTAAGCTAGTTCAATCATTGTGGAAGACTGTGTGGCGATTCCTCAAGGATCTAGAACTAGAAATACCATTTGACCCAACCATCCCATTACTGGGTATATACCCAAAGGATTATAAATCATGCTGCTGTAAAGACACATGCACACGTATGTTTATTGCGGCACTATTCACAATAGCAAAGACTTGGAACCAACCCAAATGTCCATCAATGATAGACTGGATTAAGAAAATGTGGCACATATATACCATGGAATACTATGCAGCCATAAAAAAGGATGAGTTCATGTTCTTTGTAGGGACCTGGATGAAGCTGGAAACCATCATTCTGAGCAAACTATCACAAGGTCAGAAAACCAGACATGGCATGTTCTCACTCATAGGTGTGAATTGAACAATAAGAACACTTGGACACCGGGCGGAGAACATCACACACCAGGTTGTGTCATGGGGTGGGGGGAGAGGGGAAGGATAGCATTAAGAGAAATGCCTAATGTAAATGATGAGTTAATGGGTGCAGCACACCAACATGGAGCATGTATACATATGTAACAAACCTGCACATTGTGCACATGTACCCTAGAACTTAAAGTATTATAATAATAATAAAACACATAACAAAAAGGGATTATATCATCTACAAACAGAGGTTGTTTGACTTTTTCTCTTCCTATTGAATATTCTTTGTTTCTTTCTCTTGCATGATTGCCCTGGCCAGAACTTCCAATACTATGTTGAATAGGAGTGGTGAGAGAGGGCATCCTTATCTCATACTGGTTTTCAAGGGCAATGCTTCCAGCTTTTACCCATTCTGTATGATATTGGCTGTGGGTTTGTCATAAATGGCTCTTATTATTTTGAGGTGTGTTCCATCAATATATATTTGGGATAGTGCATATATATTTGGGATAGTTAGGTCTTCTTGTTGAACCTTTTCCCATTATGTAATGGTCCTCTTTGTCTTTTTTTATCTTTGTTGGTTTAAAGTCTATTTTGTCAGAAACTAGGATTGCAACCCCTGCTTTTTTCTTTCCATTTGCTTGGTAAATTTTCCTCTATCTCTTTATTTTCGGCCTATGTGCGTCTTTGCACGTGAGATGGGTCTCTTGAAGAGAGCATACCATTGGATTGTGCTTCTTTATCCAGGTTGTCATTCTGTGTCTTTTAATTGGGGCATTTAGCTCACTTTCATTTACATTTAAGGTTAATATTGTTATGTGTGAATTTGATGCTGTCATCATGATGCTAGCTGGTTATTTTTCAGACTTGTCAATGTAGTTGCTTCACAGTGTCATTGGTCTTTGTACTTCAGTGTGTTATTTTAGTGGCTGGTAATGGTTTTTCCTTTCCATATTTAGTGCCTCCTTCAGGAGTTCTTGCAAGGCAGGCCTTGTGGTTACAAATTCCCTCAGCATTTGCTTGTCTGAAAAGGATTTTACTTCTTCACTTATGAAGCTTAGTTTGGCCAGATATGAAATTCTGGGTTGGAAATCCTTTGTTTAAGAATGTTGAATATTGGCATCCAATCTATTCTTGCTTGTAGGGTTTCTGCTGAGAGATCCACTGTTAGTCTGATGGGTTTCCTGTTGTAGGTGACCTGGCCTTTCTTTATGGCTGCCCTTCACATTTTTTTCCTTCATTTCGACTTTGGAGAATTTGATGATTATGTGCCTCAGGGTTCATCTTCTCATGGAGTATCTTTCAGAGAACTGGAGTTATCTGAATTTCCTGAATTTGAATGTTGACCTGTCTTATTAGGTTGGGGAAGTTCTCTTGGATGATATCCTGAAGTGTATTTTCCAACTTGGTTCCATTCTCCCCATCTCTTTCAGGTACCCAATCAGTTGCAGGTTCAGTTTTCTTTACATAATCCCATAGTTCTTGGAGGTTTTCTTTACTCCTTTTCATTATTTTTTCTCTAATCTTGTCTACCTGTCTTATTTCAGCAAGATAGTTTTCAAGCTCTCAAATTCTTTCCTCTGCTTGGTCTATTTAGCTATTGATACTTGTGGTTGCATTTTGAAGTTCTTGTGCTGCATTTTTCAGCTCCATCAGGTCATTATCTTCCTTTCTTAACTGGTTATTCTGGTTAAAAGTTCCTGTAATGTTTTATCATGGTTCTTAGCTTCTTTGTATTGGGTTAGAACATGTTCCTTTAGCTCAGCAAAGTTCATTATTACTCACCTTCTGAAGCCTACATCTATCAACTCATCCATATCAGCCTCTGCCCAGTTCTGTGCCCTTGCTGGAGAGGTGTTGCAATCATTTGGAGGAGTTGAGGCACTCTGGCTTTTTAAGTTTTCAGTGTTTTTTCATTGATTCTTTATCATCTTTGTGAGTTTATCTAGCTTTGATCTTTGAGGCTGCTGACCTTTGGATGGGATTTTTGTGGGAACTTTTCTGTTCATGCTGTGGTTGTTGTTGCTTTCTGTTTGTTTGTTTTTAACAGTCAGGCCGCTCTTCCATAGATCGGCTGCAGTTTGCTGGGGTTCCACTCCAGACCCTATTTTCCTGGGTCCCTCCCGCACCTGGAGGTGTCACCAGTGGAGGCTACAGAATAGTAACAACAGCTGCCTGATCCTTCCTCTGGAATCTCTGTCACTGAGGCATCAACGTAGGAGCGCTCCTACGTATAAGGTGTCTGGTGACCCCTGTTGGGAGATCTCACCCAGTCAGGAGGCATAGGATCCAGGACCTGCTTAACGAAGCACTCTGGTTACTCCTTGGCAGAGGGGGAGCACTGTGCTGGGGGGAATCGCACTCATCTGGACTGCCTGGATTCCTCGGAGCCAGCAGGTAGAAAGACTAAGTCTGCTGATACACAGAGAATGTGGTTGCCCCTTCTCTCAGTGACTCAGTCCCAGGGAGATCAGAGGCCCTGGTGGCGTGGGCTCACAAGGGGGATCTCCTGATCCGTAGGTTGCACAGATCTGTGGGAAAAGTGTGGTTTCCCAGACAGGGTAGCATGATCTCTCACTGCCTCCCTTGGCTGAGGGTGGGAGTTCCCCTTGCCCCGTGTGGCTCCCAGGTGGGCCGTCACACCACTCTACTTTTCCTCACTCTTCATGAGTCACACCAACCACCTAGTCAGTCCAAATGAGAGAACCTGGATACCTCTGTTGACGATGCAGGATTCACTTGCCATTTTGTTCTTCTCTTCGTGGGAACCTCCGACGACAGCTGTTTCTAGTAGGTCATCTTGGCCCCTTGATTTTTGTTTTTAATTCTGTTTATGTGGTGTATCACATTTATTGACGTGCATATGTTAAACCAACCCTGCAGCCCTGGTATGAAACCCACTTGGTGATGGTGCATTATCTTTTTCATACGCTGTTGGATTCAGTTAGAATTTTTGGAGGATTTTTGCATCTATGTTAATCAGGGATATTGGTCTGTAGTTTTTTTGTTGTTGTTGTTATGTCCTTTCCTGGTTTGGGTATTAGGATAATACTAGTTTCATAGAATGATTTAGGGAGGATTCTCTCTTTCTCTATCTTTTGTAATAGTTTCAGTAGTATTGGAACCAATTCTGTTTTGAATGGCTGACAGAATTCAGCTGTGAATCTGCCTGGTCATAGACATTTTTGGTGGCAATTTTTTTTTATTACCGTTTCAATCTTGCTACCAGTCATCCGTCTGTTCAGAGATTTTACTTCTTCCTGGTTTAACCTAGGATGGTTGTATATCTCCAGGAATTTATTCATCTTCTCTAGGTTTTCTAGTTTGTACATATAAAGGTGTTCATAGTCGCCTTGAAAGATCTTTTGTATTTCTGTGGTACCGTTTGTGATATCTCCCATTTTGTTTCGAATTGACCTAATTTGGATATTCTCTCTTCTCTTCTTGGTTAATCTCAATAATGATCTATTAATTTTGTTTATCTTTTCAAAGAACCAGATTTTCTTTTATTTATCTTTTGTATTTTTTGTTTCAATTTAATTTAGTTCTGCTCTGATCTTTGTTATTTATTTTCCTCTCTTGGGTTTGGGATTGGTTTGTTCTTTTTTCTCTACTTCGTTGAGGTGCGACCTTAGATTGTCTATTTGTGTTCTTTCAGACTTTTTGATGTAGGCATTTAATACTGTGAACTTTCCTCTTAGTACTGCTTTTGCTGTATCACAAAGGTTTTGATAGGTTGTGTCACTATTATTCTGCTCAAGAAATTTTTAAATTTCCATCTTGATTTCATTGTTTACCCTAAGATTACTCAGGAGCAGGTTATTTAATTTCCATGTATTTGTATAGTTTTGAGGGTTCCTTTTAGAGTTAATTTCCAGTTTTACTCCACTGTGGTCTGAGAGAGTATTTGATATAATTTTGTTTTTCTTAAATTTACTGAGACTTGATTTGTGGTCTATCATATGGTCTCTCTTAGAGAATGTTCCATGTGCTGATGAAAAGAATGTATATTCTGCAGTTGTTGGGTAGAATGTTTTATAAATATCTGTTAAGTCCATTTGTTCTAGGGTATAGTTTAAGTCCATAGCTTATTTGTTGACTTTCTGTCTTGATGACATGTCTAGTGCTGTCAGTGGATTATTGAAGTGCCCCACTATAATTGTGTTGTCATCTATCTCATTTCTTAGGTCTAGTAGTAATGGTTTCATAAATTTGGGAGCTCCAGTGTTAGGTGCAAATATATTTAGGATTGTGATATTTTCCTGTTAGACTAATCCTTTTGTCATTATGTAATTACCCTCTTCGTCTTTTATACATCGTTCAACTCCCTAAATCCATTTCAGCACTAGATAAGGTTAAATTCTTCTCCCATGATCTAGCTTTTTAGGTTCCCCACTAGTGATGTGTGTTCAGAGGCAGACATTTCCCCCTCTCATATGCTGGGAACTCACGGTTTTTTGGCTGTCTCATGGAGTTTGCAGCGGCCAGCTGCTACTTTCAAAGGGTCTGTGAATTCTTGCCTTTTTCTTGGTATATTCCTGTGGTTGTTCTTGGAGCAAAAAGCTCACAATGTGAGTTTCCACATGCTTTTCTGTCCATCCAAGTGGGAGATTTACATTAGTTCTGTCTCCTACCTGCCATTTTTCTGGTCCTCCTCTTTCATTTCTGGTATTAGTTATTTGAGTCTTCTGTTTTCTTTCTTGGTATAGTTAAAAGTTTGTCAAATTTTTTTGATCTTTAAAAAAAAACACAACTCATAGTTCTTTTATTTTTATTTTTACTTTTTCTATTTTCTATTTCGTTTATTTCTGCTCTAATATTTATTATTTTCTCCCTCCTACTAAATCTGGGCTTAGTTTCATTTTATTTTTCTAGTTCCTTGAAATATGAAGTTAGATTGTTGATTTGATATCTTTCTTCTTTTAATGTAGGCATTTATTACTATAAATTTTCCTTTCACTACTTATTTTACTGCATTCCATAAAAATTTTGGTATGTTGTATTTTTATCTGTCTCAAGATATTTTATTATTTTCCTTGTGATTTCTTCTTTGACCCATTGGTTGTTCAATAGCGTATTGTTTAGTTTCCACATATTTTTGAATTTTCCAGTTTTTTTCCTTTTTCTATTGATTACTACTTTTATTCCATTGTGGTCAGAAAACATCTTTGTTATAATTTTAATTTTGTTACATTTGTTAAAACTTGTTTTGTGGCCTAACATGTGATCTATTCTAAAGAATGTTCTACATTTGTTTGAAAATAATGTGCATTCTGCTGTTTAGTAAAGCATCTTGTATATGTCTGTTAGGTCCAATTGGTCTATAGTGTTGTTTAAGTCCTCTATTTCCTAATTGATCTTCTGTGTGTTTGTTCTATCTGTTATTGAAAATGGGCTATTGAAATCTCATACTATTATTGTATTACTACTATTTCTCTCATCAGTTTTGCCAATCTTTGCTTCTTATATTTGGCTACTCTGCTGTTAGGTGCGAACAAATTTGCGATTCTTCTATCTTCCTGGTGAATTGACATATTTATCATTATATAATATCTTTCTTTGTTTGTTATTACAATTTTTGACTTAGTCTATTTTATCTGACATAAGTATAGACAACCCAGCTCCTGTAGATATTTTATTTTTGGTTAACATGGGGATTACATAAAATATATTACAATTATAATAATCTATTTTAAACCAATAACAATTTAACTTCAACTACATATAAAAGTCTATTCCTTTACCCTTCCCCCTCCACTTTACATTATCAATGTTACAAATTATATCTTTTTATATTTTGTATTCATTAACATAGTTTTATAATTATCCTTATTGCTTAAGCTCTTATATTTTAAAATTATATACCTGGATTAACAGTGATTTATGTACCATCATTACAATATTATAGAACTCTGTACTGATCTATTTATTTACCTTCACAGAATTTTATATTTTTACATGCTTTTTTGTTGATGTTTAGTGTCCTCTTGTTTCAGTTTGTACAACTCCCTTTAGCATTTCTTATAAGGCAGGTCTGATGGTGAACCTCCCTCAGCTTTTGTTTAACTGAAAAGGATTTTTTTTCTCCCTCATTTTGAAGAATACTTTTGTCAGATTTAGTATTTTTGGTTGGCAAGTTTTTTTTTTTTTAATTTCTGCACCTTAAATATATCATCCCAATCCCTTCTGGCCTGTAACATTTCTGCTGAGAAATCTACTGACAATCTTATGGGTGCTTCTTTGCACATGACAAGTTGCTTTTCTTTTGCTGCTTTAAAGATTCTTTCTTTGTCTTTGTCTTCTGACAGTTTGATTATATTTTGTCTCAGTGTGGATCTCTTTGGGTTCATCATAGTCGCGGTCCTTTGAGCTTCTTGGATTTGGATGTCCATTTCCTTCCTCAGATTTAGAAAGTTTTCAGCTATTATTTCTTCAGAGATGCTCTCCTCCCCTTTCTCTTTCTCTTCTTGCACTTTTTAAGGGATGAGCAGTTTGAGGCTGACAGAGATTAGATTAATTACCCAAAGATACACAGTGATAATGTTGCAGAACTAAGTTCTGAATGAAAGACGATCTGAATCATAGACTCTGTGCTTAGTTAGCATCTGTACCCCATACTGCAGCTGGAAGTCAAGGAGATGATGAAGAACCATACAATCTGAGGCCATTCAGTGCAGGAGCAAAAAGGACTATGTCACTGAGTCAAATGGGAAAAAGTCTTCTTTTCTACTTGGTATTGTATTTACTTAGGAAAATTAACATACAGATAATTTTAGAATGGTTTACATTAAAACACATGTTTTATATGTAAATATGCTTTTAAAATTTAAAAAAGGATAAGCTTTAGTTTTTAAAAAATCACTTATGTGAGAGGTGCTTTTTAGCCTAGCTCTATCACTATCTCACCTTATAACCTGAAGCAAGTCACATTGCCAGGAAGTGTTGACCTTGGATTTGAGCCTATGACTTCTCAGCCCTAATGCTCCTTTACAGGACAGGAGCCATGTGAAATTAAGCTTTACAACACTTATATCATACTATAGCATGTGGCCTGGCACTTAATAAGCCCTGTATCAAAAAATGCAGATACTCCAAAATTGGAAATAGTCACCTGTAGGACTTACGTGGCCCAACTCTTAAAGTATTTTCATGGCTGTAGTGGTGTTAGGAGCACAGAGGTTGGTGGAGTCCTCACAGCTATCAGGGTAGAATAAGTCTTAGGAAAAAGGAAAAATGCAGAATGGGCAGAATACCTGAAAGACAGGACCAGAAGACAGGTGGGAGAGCTATCCCTACTTGCTAAACAGGTGAATCTGGAAAGGGGACATGTAAATAAGGATAAGAATCACTACAAGTTCTGCACATTTCTTTCTTTCCTCTGTCTTGTTTCTTCCTTCTTTCTTTCTTTCTCTCTTTCTCTCTCTCTCTTTCTTCCTTTCTTTCTCTTACTTTCTCTTTCTCTCTTTCTTTCTCCTATTCTTCTAATCACTATAGAAAAATATGAGGAAAAAAATAGGGGGAAAACAAAGATTACGAGATATTCTCACAATCATTCTTGCTGAGTTACACTCATTAACTTCCTTGCTAAATGGTATCCCAAATCTCCATATTCCAGTTATTTTTATACATTTATCATTCATTACTTTTTATAACAACATTATAACATTAATAGAAATCAAAAACAGACTACTGTACCTGCAGTCCCACCAGCTATATGAATCAAACAGGATCTCATAATCAGAGACAATCAGTTTTTGAGTCCTGATTTTGCCACTCCCTAGCAATGTGGTCTGAAGCTGCTCAGCTTCACTAAGCTTCACGCTCATCCTGCAGAATGAGCATGATAATAATGCCAACCACCCAGGGTTTTTATAAGCATTAAATGAAATAATGTACTTAAAAGTACCTCATAACTGTAATTTACTGGGTACTTTGGTTATAATTACTTTTGTCTTTTATATTCTCTTCCCACTCTTGTCCATAAGCATATAGAACTTTCCCAGCTGCGATTGTTTTACACATAAATTCGTAACTTGCCCTTTGCTCTTATCATGCACTTGCTTGCTTGTTGCTATATCACCACTATCATCATTTTTAAGGTTGTAGGCTATGTTAAGTGGATGTACCAAATGTACCAAAATGCATTAAATCATTTCCCTCACTGTTGAGTAGTGTATCTATTTGTGAAATTTTACTATATAGATAACAAAAATGAGCATCTTTTAATGGTTTGTAAGTTTTTGAATATCAACAGGACATTTAAACTCAAAGTCTCTAAGGACTTAAGAAGTTTTTCTTCTGAGTGTGTAAATGGTCAACATCAGGCTTGCTGCCAGTAAGGCTTTCATGAGCCAGAGCTGTTCTGCCACAAAGACAGTACTGAAGGACCCATAAATTGTGCTCGTGCCCCTGCAAAGACAGGAAACAAAGACAGAGTAGGGCCTGGGCAATGATTTCTCAGTGTGACTGTGTGAGTTACTATGCATATTGCTGGGAGCAATTATTTAGGAATCGGAATAGATGTAAACACAGCTTTCAAGCATCACAAGCAAAAGTCCTTGCCCAAAGAGGTTACTATTTAAAATCATCTAATTTGATGTGGGAACAAAGAGCAAAGCCACCCAGGCTTCCAGTCACAAAAAGTCTGGACATGAAATTAATGTCATCAGAGAGGTCTTGCTAGGAGGCAGGTCTGGGGCAGGTCAGAGTTGGAAAAATGATCAGAAGGAAAAGAGGCCAAAGTCAAACACCACTCAGGAGGAAGGAAAGACTAGGAGAGCAGAGGCAGTTAGGTAAAGCAAGAGAAATCAGAATCTAACCCTAGGGGAAGAAGCTCCTTCAAAGCTACCTCATTAGGAAAGACTAGGTGGAGTGGAGAGAAATGGCCCCTCCTTTTAATGGAAAAAACAAACAAACAAACAAACAAACAAACAAACAAAAAGAGATGGTGACTGACTTCAGGAACAGGAAGTGGCCCCAGAGGACACAGACGCTAACCATCATATAAACCCAGGGAAAAGCCAGACTCCATCCACTGTGACACATGGAAGAGGTGACGGGGAGTGGATGCAATCACAGACTAATTTGACAGTGTCATTTCCCTGCTTAAGACCCTTCAAAGGTTCCCCTTTGCTTTTAGGACAAAATCTGATTCTATGATATGGCTCACAAGGCCCTGAATCTTCTGACCCCTCCCTCTTGCCAGCTTCATGTCTTCTGACTGCCCGTTGTTCTGGTTCAAAGCTTGCTCTCTCAGTTCTTT
The DNA here is from genome assembly GCF_029281585.2 of Gorilla gorilla gorilla. NCBI lineage: Eukaryota > Metazoa > Chordata > Mammalia > Primates > Hominidae > Gorilla > Gorilla gorilla. Next base: position 160,830,223 of record NC_073247.2, read on the forward strand.
GAAAGAGTTTTGCTTTCTTTCACTTTCAAACCTTCTTACATCGTTCCTGTTCCTTCTGCTTGCAACACTCTCCCTTCCCACTTTCCTCACCTAGCTAATTCCTATTCATCATTAGAGTCTCAATTTAAATGTCACTTTTTCCTGGAAGTATATGTTTATGCACTCCTTGGCATTCTGTGTATATTCTGTAGTGACACTGGCCACACTCTTTAGTAACTGTTTACTTTCCTGTCTCTGCATAATCTGTAAGCTCAAATGAACCAGGTACTACATCTTTCTTCGTCCTCGCTAACTCCCTAGTGTCTGGCATAGAGTAGGTACTTGATAAGTATTTTGAACAAAATAATAAATAGATGCAAGCAAATGAACCCATTACTTTTAGTTCATTCACCATTTACTGAGTGCATAGTCTGTAGAAAGCTTTGTTCTAAAAGTAGTTAACAAGACAGCATGGTCCCCGTCCCTGTTTGAGCCCTCTGTCTAGGCTACTGGGAGCATAGACAGGGACACAAACAATCCAGATATAATTAATAATCCAAGAGAGATGCAGAGTTCTCTTAGTGAATGGGGCAGGCAGTCATGTCAAAGAGGAAGACTCCATGGAGACGAAAGGATGGGAATGTGGCCTTGGAGGTCCAGTAATGCTTTAGCAGACAAAGAAGGGTGAGGAAGTGTGTTTCTGGGAAATAGAGTAGCTACAGCAAAGTCGTGGAACCAGGAAAGAATGGAAGATGTTCGGTGGACAGCGGGCAGGCTGGGTGACCACTGTCAGAGATATGTAATTAAGCTGTGAGATGAGAATGGAAGGCAGACAGTGGCCAGATCACAGAGGGTCGTATTTGCCAAGCTGAAGAAAATGGACTTTAGCCCATAGTCAATGGGGAGATATATATATCATGTTTGAGCACGGAAGTCACAGGAGAAGAGCTGTTCTGTGGTTGATGGGCTAACTGCCAGAGGACAACAGCCTGCATGATTGGGGAATCCTCATTTTGTAAGAACCAAGCCTGGGAGAAAATTTTCTAAGAAAAACCTGCATTTCATAGTTTATAGTATAAAACTGTATAAATGTTTATCCAATTACAGAAGATATAGAAAGAATGTTGGCTGAATCCTGGAATACTTCAATGAAATGGGCTCATTTGGGGCCAAACTTATGATATGCATTTACCTGGCATATACCAACCAAACAGAATGGCTGCAATATAGGCACAGGTGAGAGGTACAAAATGGCTGCAGTGGAAAGGATGAAGGACAGGAAGACAGGTTAGGGTTCTAACTTCAGCTCTGCCTCTGGCTTGCTGTGCAACCTTAAGCAAGTTCCTTCTTCCCCTTGGGTCTCTGTTTTCTCTGCTAAACACTTTTCATTTTAATGTTGTATAGTCCGATGGGAATCTCAGAGTACACAGTTTAATTTCAGAAGATGTCCCATCCCAAGGCTGCTGTTAGCCTTTGTGAAAATAAAAGAAGAAGTGCCCCTCCCTCTAGACACTTTACTTACTTTAGTTAGACAACTTTTCTAAGAAATATACAAATCTTTTCCATCTACTAAGGGAGGGCATCCCCTAGAGCTGTACAGTGCACAACCTACACAATTGTCTGGCAACCCTAGACTCATACGGTACTCATGTCCAAAAAGAGAAGCTGAGAAAGTCATTGGGTTGACCCAGTAGACACATATTACTGTTTTAGAACCGATAAGGAAGAATGTGCCTTTTGAGGTGAGCGAAGTAGATTATAAAAAGCCTGTCATAAGCAAGAATAACAATGACTCCCATCAACAAGGCAATCGTGGCAGTCCTGCAGTCTTCCCTTCTCAATCCACCATGCAAAACTTTCTGAAAATAACTTTAGCCAGAGACTTACAAGCGGATGTGGGGCCGGGGGCATGAGGATTAGTTGAATAGCTTTGGGTGGCAGAAAAGGGATGCCTTTCTGGCTGGCCCCTATGTAGATGATGACAGTTACTTGAGCATGTCCTCTCAAGCAAGATTTCCTCAAAATCATTTCAAAAGGAGCCTTACACTGTGGGGACTTTCACAGACACTTCAGACACTCAGACACAGACAGCAACAGTGGACTTGGCATGTAAGTCTACTGAATATTTTCAAGGACTGGTGTTTCCTCCTCCACAGAAGAAAGCTTTGTAGCACGCGATGAGTACATTTATCTAGGACTAACTTATTTATCAGCAACTAAAACATGAAATTAGCCAGTCCTTAAAGGCGATTTTGTCTTTCTCTGCCTGATGCTTTAATAAATCATCCCAATCAAGGTCGGCAGGCATTGGGGGAAGGTACCACATTTGCTTTTCATATTCTCACATTCTGCATGAACAATCGTTTTCCATTCAGGGCCTGTGATGACCCCCTTGAGACCGTCTGCATGATCTTATGATTTCTAGTTTCTGGGGGACTGGCCCTGTATTTGCCTTGGCAGACTATAACAGAAAACTTTCTTTCCTTTTTTTGGTTTCAAAATGTAAAATCCTGGGAATGTTTTAGAAACAGGCCTCTGACCAAGACAATGTTTCCACTGTAATAGAACATAACAGGGAAGGTTCTCATGAGCAGAATCCTTCTCCTTCTCTAGCCATATTTTTTTTAAAGAGTGAAACAGACTTTATGTGGTGGGTCATATTTCTATCAATCTCTCCTGCTGCCATATGTATGAAACACATTCCTCTTGTGTTGACAGCCCAGAAGCCCCAGAAGACGCCATTTTTTTTTCTACCAAATGGTAAACTTACAGGCTTCTAGGAGAAAGAAGGACTTAGATAGGATGGGGATGGTCCAGCTAATGGTCCAGCAATGGTCAATAATGGTGATGGTGACAGTCATCCTAAGGTCTAAGGTCAGAGGGGTCTTTCTCCTGGGCTAAGGGGCTGTGAAGGAAGACCTATAAGATGTGAACCTTAGCAATCTACTTAGGAAGACAGGCAATGTGCAAACTGGCCCCAGGCTCCCAGTGCTAGGCTAGCCATAGGTCTCTAGTAATCAGCCCATTCTGCAATGGAAGGAGTGCTCCTGAGGATTTTAAAAACCAACAAGATAAGAAAATTACTCACCACATTTAGGTTTTTGGTCTTCCTAGGTAGGCACTACATTAGCTGAATCCAAATTTCCTCATTGGGTATTTGTATTTTCTTCAAATTTTTATGCTGTACAAAACAAAACGAAACAAATGAGCATTCCTGACACCGGGATCTGGAAATGAGGAAGCACATTAACAACTATCATGATCTTAGAGAGCACTTTTTTAATTTTAAAAATAATTGCTAAATTTTCGTGATGTCTTCAATAATAATTTCATGAAGCCACCATTTATCTCATTTGATAGCCAGTTCCACATTTTACCTGAAAAAGGAAGCCATGAGGAAGCTCAAAATTTTGCTGTCTGCTAACTTACATTTTTTGCTTTTCCAAAATATTAACTCTTTGTGATGCTTTTAACATAAATGAAGAGAATAAATTTAGCTTTGACATTTTATCATGAAGTTAAGATACTAAAGGAAAATGCCAGAGTGCCTATTCTGGTGAGAAGGAGAGATGAAGAGGGAGAGAAAGAGAGAGAGAGGTGAATCTTTGAACTTTGGAGCCTCAGTTTTTCACTTGTAAAAACAAGGCTGTTAACACAGGTGGATGGTGGTGATTAGAACCAATGTACGGTGCCTCTTCTCGGTGGCAGCCTGATTCATGACACCAGCTCTGGAGGAACTAATTAAAACAAAAAAATGGGACATCACTGTCTAACGATCATCTCGGTCATTTTTTGAGGACCTACTGTGAGTCACACGCTGGACTGGGTATGCATCATCAAGCCCTCTCAAGTCCTTTATGGACCAGATGAGAAAGACATAAACCAGCTAAAACCTTCTCTGGTTGATGCTTCTTCACATTAACTCCATGAAGTAGATATTATTATTTCACCCAATTTATGGATAAGGAAACTAAGGCTGAGGCAGGTCAAGCAATTGGCCCAAGGTCACAAGTTAGTAACTAGAAAAGCTGTGCTTTTAACACAAAACCATGGAATGCCAGATTATCTGCTTTTCCCAGAATTGGTATGACTGAAATTTTTCAATGGTGTCATAGAATCAGAAATATTACAAAATATTACAACTGGAAGGGATCTCAAGAAATTATCTAACCCACCCATCTCTTTCCACAACTGAGAAAACTGAAGTTCAAATTGAATAAGTGATTTGACCTCAGTCACATAGAAAATGATTGGCAGAGCTGGAACAAGAATGAAAGTTTGCAGGTACAGGAGGGATGTTCCCTGGGGGAGCAGCTCTCCTCCATAAGACCACACTGCTCAGAAGAGAAAAAGGAGGGAACTAGCAGCCTAGGCTCCTGCCACCTGGCTCAGGGCCTGTCCTCTTCTAGCAGGGGTTCTTGACCTGCAAACTGTGAACTTGGATTGGAAAAAAGTTATGTTGTTAATTTCACCAGCTTCTAAGTAGATTTAGAATTTCCCCTAATTAATGAATATGGGTAATAAACCACAGCAGTATTAGCAGTACTTTTGACATGTTATCAAGATAAATTATAGATATTTGCAAATCTATATCTAGATTAGAGTAGTTGAACATATCTCAAAACGTCATTTATACTCACTACTCTAAAACTGTAGTACTTGTTCATAGCAAGGAGTACATATGTTACTGTATTACAAATTTGTTTGTAAAAACATTTTATAACTATATTTCAATATTATTTGTGTCTTTTGTAACCTCATTTATTTTATTATATTCATTTAAATACCATTTTCTGATATGGGCCTATAGGATTCACCAGACCACCAAAGGGGCCAGGGTACCAATACAGGTTAAGACTACCTGCCACATAGTAAACAGTGCTCTCATTCAGACAAGGTTAACCTCTAGGTGGGAGGACAACAGCAAAATCCTGTCTCACCAATAAATAACATTGTCTTCTAAATCTCCAAATGTGTGTCTAATGACATGCCCCAAAATGGACCTGAAATCAGTTCTTCCCATGATTGGATTTCAACTTTACCTCCTTTCCTAACTAAACACAGAAGAAAGATCGTAATGAGCCAAGAACGGCTGAGGGACAAAGAAAGATCTTGCCCCTGCTACAAATGCTTTTGGAAGGCAGAGAGCTGGCTTTTCATACTCAGATCACAAACTCGCCAACTAGCAACAGAGTGTATGTCCCCACTCCAAAAGTTCTGGAACACACAATCGCTGGGATCACAGAAGGGAAAAATGGGCTGAAGTAATTCCAAGAATTTCTCACTTAGGAGCACATAAAATGAGCAACAAAGTAATTAAGGGACATATCATTTAAAGGTCCCTGTTAAACTTTCTCTCTGGAGTTAACTGTGATTCCCAAGGCAGTCTGATGCTAGAGATGGCCAGAATATACCTGTAAATACTCAACTGCTGGAGCAATTATGAGAGCTAGCTGACCATTTCTCATTTGGGGAAACAACTGCCTAATTGCATCCTTAACTAAGTATTTGCAGATATTGTCAATACATGCAAAAGAGAAGGTCACTAAGAGCTATGACCATGAGCCTCATTATCACAATATGAAGTCCTTCTACAGCAACAGTGAGGAGACCCAGAAGCCAGCAGCTTTCCTGTGGATCAGTCATACTGATTGGACAGAGAGGAATGAAATAAGATAGGAAAAGTGAACAAACTATGTTATTCTCCAAGGGCCTGAACCAGGCTTCTGGAATGGTCAGCCTCAATCAGGCTTATTTAACTGCAAGAGAAGTGGCCCCAAGGTACCACATGAGGAATGAGACAGGGAGGGCAGCTGGCTCCCCTATTTTCAGACCTGGCATGATACAGTACTGGTTGAACACTTGTAAAGTTTGGTCAGACCCTCCAAAGCAACCCTGCCTTCATTAACGATGCATCACATGGATTGAATTGTGGCCATTGCTCTGAATTGCTACATCTGCCCGCAGAGCTGACTGAAGATGTGACTTTTTAAAAACAACTGCAAAGCTCAAGATTTGGCTATAAAAAGCTTCTCTTCTCTTTTATAATCATCAAAGGAATTGGGGAAGGGTTTCACTTGACTGTGTCTGTCAGTACCATGATCACACTCACCTGTTGGTCAGACAGCTGCTTCCTGTTCACCCTGACAAATCAGAGACTCAAGAAATGCCAGAGGTGGGAGGGCCTTTGGAGCACATGAAGGCCCACTCCTCATGTATTTTTCAGATGAGGAAGTAGAGGGAGAGAAGAGGCTTGTTGGAGATCACACAGAAAGTTAGGGAGAGAACTGAGACAAGAATCCAGTCCTCCAGGGGCAGTGGCCAGGGTACCACCTGCTTGTCAACTGCTCCTTAATATGAAATGTACATAGATGACCCCTGAAAGTAAATAATATGTGTGATAGAACATTGACAGATCCAAGACAAGTCACTTCTGGCTTCCTCTTCCTCCTAAACCTATCCCAAGGAGCACTCAGCTGTACCCCAATTCTGATTAATACCTGGCAGATAGAATTCCCTGTACCTGCGTTGTCCCCAAGATTTCCTAAAGTGAATGCCATGGGAAAAAATGCATAAACTAATGATGGCTGGAGATGGCAGAATCTTGTGGCAGCCAAAGCCATAAAAACAGAGAACAACTATTTTCTAGGTATAAATATAAAACTCCTCTGGGAATTTATCTGAAGGAAAAGTGTTTCTGTAAAACTGAGTTATAATCTAAATTATATTATTTGGAGCTATGTACATGTGGACTAATAAATAACACATAAAATAAAACGGCACTTTATGAGGAAGACTCATCCTGTATTTCAAGTATTTTCTCACTCTAAAATTTGTTATTTAATATGGACGCTTTTTGCCACAAAATGTCTAGAGTTTATTCAATATCTTTTATGTGCTTTACAAGGTCATTAGAGAATTTATTTGCTCTTTCCCTTACAGATTGGAAGGTGGGCAGTGATATATGAGGTTTCACATTTTATTTATTCACCAAACTGTTCCAGATGTGATCCCATCATTTATCCACTGACACATCAAACCTGCTGGGTGCCCTGCACACTGACCTCCTCCCAACGTTTTCTTTCATGCTCTTAAAGTTATAGCAGGGCTCACTTCGATGGGAAGACAAGAGAATTGCTATTTGGGGAGAGGTGGTGGCAAGAGGGAGATGATCAAACTTCAGTAATAAAACATTTAATTGCTTGGCTACAATTTGGAAACAATATCCAGGTGGAAAACTGACCCAATACCTTTCACCTAAACCACTGCTTCCTGCTTGCCCTCCACACAGGGCTGCATGCCTCAGATTTGGAATGTGCAGAATCTGAATAAATGGAATTGAGCAGGTACTAAATCATTTCCCCCTTCTGCAAGTGATTTGTCACCGTAATAAGCATTCTGAGGGTGATAGACCTTTTATTACTACACACTGTTAAGCAGGAAGGAGGCTGCAATGTATTCCTGGCACTCTTTAGGAAAAATAATTACCCCATGCAGACATTATTTAAAATATCGATTTAACAGAAAGAGTTATATTTAAACCCAAGTGCTTATTTAGTACGAAATATGAAACATTGTTATGTTTGCATTGGAGAAGATAATGGTGACTCATTCTATGCCACCACAGTCTCTGAGATGCAATCCACATTTTCCAAAACAACCTCTCACATATTTTGGTAGGGACAAAGAGAGAAAGAGGCTTCCCAAAAGAGGGTTTCTCGTTTGGGAAGCCTCTCCATAATGCCAGTTTTATGTATACTATAAGCACTCATGCTGCCATCTAACATTTGAAAAGCATTTTATAATTTGCTTAATGATGTCATATGCTTTATCCTGTTTGATCCCTACAACAGCGTTATGAGGATTTCAGGGCTGATGTTATTAGTCCCATATTCCAGAGGAAAATACTGGGGCTCAGAGAGACTGAAATGATCATGAAAAAGTATACTATATATCTAGAATTGGCACTGTAGCCAGTGTTGCCAAACTTAGTAAAAGTAATTTAGCATATTACATGGTACATAGCTGTACTAAAATATTATTCATTATTTATTTGAAATTCAAATTCAACTGTGTATTGTGTATTTTATCTGGTTACTCTAACTGTAATGGGATGCCAAAATGAGAAGTCCTAATCCCTTCTTGCCTCTGGTTAGAAAAGTGTGGGTGACTGGCCCACAGTCCCATGGTAAGTAAATGGCAAAGTTGGAAATTCAGGTCATTTATTTCACCTCTTAGCTGAGTACCGACACTTGGGACCAGAGGCAGGAGAATGGGCACACGCTGTGGTGTTGTGACAGGATGTCAACATGCTCAGGCCAACAGAGGTGACAAACAGTTCTCTCAGGCCCTTGGAGTTCCTATGCACAGCTAATGCAATGATCCAAGGGCCGTCTTTGCCTGGAATCACCCACACTTATCCAAATCCAAACTAACTCAACCTAACAACCACAGTACCAAAATGGACGGTTCTCTTAAAGTGGACATAAGAATATATGCTCAGTCTCAACCCAAAATACAGAAATGTACATCAAAGCAATGCAATACCATTTTTCTGCTTATCACATTGGCAACACACTACACTATATTATACTTGGTGTGGATAAGAGGGGGAGTAAGAAAATGACCTCTTTTATACTGTTAGTGAGAGTATAAATAGAGGTCACCTTTCTGGAGACTGATTTGGCACTATCCATGGCAATGCAAAACTCACCTACAATTTGACCCAGCATTTTCTAAGATATGACAACAAAAGCACAAGCAACTAAGATAGCTGATTATATGTGTCAAGTTGACTGGGCTAACAGATGCCCAGATAGGTGTTTAAACATTATTTCTAGGTATGTGTGTGTGATATTGTTTGGCTGTGTCCCCACCCAAATTTCATATTAAATTGTACTTCTGATATTCCCCACGTGTCATGGAAGGGACCCAGTAGGTGGTAATTGAATCATGGGGGCAGATTTTTCCCATGCTGTTCTTGTCACAGTAAATAAGTCTCATGAAATTTGATGGTTTTATAAAGGGCAGGTCACCTGCACACACTCTTGCCTGACCCCACGTAAGATGTGCTTTTCCTCCTCTTTTGCATTCCACCATGATTGTGAGGCCTTCCCAGCCATGTGGAGCTATAAGTCCATTAAACCTCTTTTTCTTTATAAATTACCCAGTCTTGGATATGTCTTTATTAGCAGCATGAGAACAGACTAATACAGTAAATTGGTACCGGTAGAGTGGGGTGCTGCTGTAAAGATACCTGAAAATGTGGAAGTGACTTTGGAACTGGGTGATAGGCAGAGGTTGGAACAGTTAGGAGGGCTCAGAAGAAGACAAGAAAATGTGGGAAACTTTGGAACTCCCTAGAGACTTGGAGGGCTCAGAAGACAGGAAGATTTGAGAAAGTTTAGAAATTCCTAGAGACTTGTTGAATGGCTTTGACAAAAATGCTGATAGTGATATGGACAATGAAATCCAGGCTGAGGTGGTCTCAGATGGAGATGAGGAACTTGTTGAGAACAGGAGTAAAGGTCATTCTTGCTATTCAAAGAGACATGACATTTTGCCCCTGCCCTAGAGATCTGTGGAAATTTGAACTTGAGAGAGATGATTTAGGGCATCTGGTGGAAGAAATTGCTAAGCAGCAAAGTGTTCAAGAGGTGACAGAACATAAAAGTTTGGAAAATTTGCAACCTGACGACGCAGTAGAAAAGAAAAACCCATTTTCTAGGGAGAAATTCAAGCTGGCTGCAGAAATTTGCATAAGTAACAAGGAGACAAATATTAATCACCAAGATGATGGGAAAATGTCTCCAGGGCATGTCAGAGACCTTTATGGCAACCCCTCCCATCACAGGCCCAGAAACCTAGGAAGGAAAAATGGTTTCATGGGCCAGGCCCAGGACTCCCCTGCTGTGTGCAGCTTAGGGACTTAGTGCCCTGCATCCCAGCCACTGCAGTCATGGCTGAAAGAAGCCAGGGTACAGCTCAGGCTGTGGCTTCAGAGGGTACAAGCCCCAAGCCTTGGCAGCTTCCACGTAGTGTTGAGCCTGTGGGTATACAGAAGTCAAGAATTGAGGTTTGGGAACCTCCACCTAGATTTCAGAAGATGTATGGAAATGCCTGGGTGTCCAGGCAGAAGTTTGCTGCAGGGGTGGAGTCCTCATGGAGAACCTCTGCTATGGCAGAGCAGAAAGGAAATGCAGGGTAGGAGCCCCCACACAGAGTCCCCACTGAGGCACTGCCTAGTGGAGTTGTGAGAAGAGGGCCACTGTCCTCCAGACCCCAGAATTTTAGAGCCACCAACAGCTTGCACCATGCACCTGGAAAAGCCACAGATGCTCAACCCCAGCCCATGAAAGAAGCTGGAAGGGGAGCTGTACCCTGCAAAACCACCGGGGCCAAGCTACCCAAGGCCATGGGAGCCCACCTCTTGCATCAGCGTGACCTGGATGTGAGTCATGGAGTCAAAGGAGATCATTTTGGAGCTTTAAGACTTGACTGCCCCCGTGGATTTCAGACTTGCATGGAGCCTGTAGTCCCTTTGTTTTTGTCAATTTATCCTGTTTGGACTGGGAACATTTACCCAATGCCTGTACCTCCATTGTATCTAGGAGGTAACTAACTTGCTTTCTATTTTACAGGCTCAAGCTGGAAGGGACTTGTCTTAGATGAGAGTTTGGACTTGGACTTTTGAGTTAATGCTAAAATGAGTTAAAATTTTGGGGTACTGCTAGGAAGGCATGATTGGTTTTGAAATGTGAGGATATGAGGTTTGGGAGCATCCAGGGATGAACTGATATGGTTTGGCTGTGTCCCCATCCAAATATCATCTTGACCTGTAGTTCCCATAATCCCCACGTGTCCTGGGAGGAATCCAGTGGGAGGTAATTGAAATATGGGGGCGGGTTTTTCCCATGCTCTTCTTGTGATAGTGAATAAGTCTCACAATATCTGATTGTTTTATAAAGGGCAGTTTCCCTGCACACACACTCTTGCCTGCTGCCATGTAAGACATGCCTTTTCTCCTCCTTTGCCTTCTGCCATGATTGTGAGTCCACCCAAGCCGTGTAGAACTGTGAGTCCATTAAACCTCTTTTTCTTTACAAATTACCCAGTACTGGGTATGTCCTTATTAGCAGTGTGAAAAGGAGCTAATACAGTGTGAGAGTGTTTTTAGAAAAGATTAGCATTTGAATTGCTAGACCTAGTAAAAAATATTTTCTTCAGCATTGTGGGTGAGCATCAGAGCATCATCCAATTTATAGACAGCCTAGATAGAACAAAAAGGCAGAGGAAGGGCAAATTGACTCTCTGTGCTTAAGGAGAGACATCCATCTTCTCCTGCCCTTGGACATGGGTGCTTTTTACTTTCCATCCTTTGGACTTGTACCAGATCTTACACTATTGTTCCCCAGTTCTTAGGCCTTTGGATTTGGAGTAGGATTTACACCCACTCCCCATTCTTAGGTCTTTGGAATTGGAATAGGACTCACACCATTGGCTCCCTGGTTCTCAGGCCTTTGGGCTTCAACTGTAACTATACCATGGCTTTCCATAATCTCCAGCTTGCAGACAGTAGATTGCAGGACTTCTCAGACTCCATAATTACACAAGCAAATTCTGCATACTAAATCTCTTTCTATATTTCTAAATATATGCCATTGATTCTATTTCTCCGGAAAGCCCCAACTAGTACAAAAGAAATCCATTTCTTCAGATTTCAATCAAAATATGTAACAACCTTTTTTAATTTTTGTAGCTAAGTCATTTTATCAAAAGCAAAAGACAGCTGGACTGTGTAAGTGGTAAATTGGGAGGTGTCAGCTTGAGGAGACCATGAAGAGATTTTGAAGGACTGACACTATTATGAATTGATCAGGAAAAAAATTTTTTTTTAATTTTCCAGTTACATGGTTAACCCTAAAGGCAAGAAAGATATAACCCTGCTAGTATAGCTTGTTATTTTATGAGGTAAAAGATGAATGGCTTTAATGAGCAAGCATTGAAACGTTTGAACTCTCCTTCAAAGAAAAGGGAAAATGAAAAGTAGTTGTTAAGCACGGACAACATGCAAGGAAGGCACTGCAGTAGACCTATGGCCCTAAGAGTCTGTGACCAGACACCATTTCCATGCATCTATCCACCAGAGTCCTAGTCTTGCTCTACCCTTAGGAGGTCAGAGACACATGTCTAAAGTGCAAATCAAAAGAATATAGTAGAGTGCAAAGAGCTTCAGCCTAAGATTTACATTAGAGATTTACTGCTTGGATCTCAGGTAAGTGCTTTAACTTCTCTAGATCTTGATTTCCTAATCTGCAGCATGGGAATAATAATGCTCGTCTTATATCTCACAGGGCCAATACTGTGTTAAAAGTAACAAAATAACAGGTGAGAATGTTGACAAAAGTAAAACCATAACATAGATGCCTGGTCCTGTAGTAATGAGGCTTGGACTGGAGAAGACATTAAAGATATGTCCCAATTCTGCATGGGCTGGCCTCAGGATCTTGGAAAATTATTCCATTGCTTTAAGGACTTTCTGGATAGGAGAACAGAAGAGCCTAGTTTGGCTACTATTCAGTCTCAAATATGTGTAAGGCATTGGTTGTTAACTTTGTAAAAATAGTGATTTCAACCTTGCACTCCTATGTCCTCAGAAAAAATTTTCTGAGAGCTAAATTGCCATGGATTGCAGATGATGCCATGTATAAGTGGTAGGTGTCCCATGTTTGAGGATCTCTTGGGATATGTTGAAGGCTAGAGTGGCATGTTCACTCCTCCTACTCATATGGCCCCTCTCAGCAAAAAGCCCATAGAGACAGCCTCTTTGGATGAGCATATCTAGCATTTTCTTCTCATGTGTTATAATTAGACTGTAATGATGTATCACAAACTGGATTTTTAAAACTATACCCTTAGTTTTGAGTAGACAAAAATGCTTTAAGTGTTGCATTACTTTTATATCTGCTTCACGTAAGTCACCTTTCTATATAAATTTCTTCTCTAAAGACATGATTCTTCATTTGTTGTCTGCTCAGGAATGTTTTGTTCTTTGCAGTTGTCTACATTGTATTTAGCTTTTCATTAGTTTTTACTCTGGTTTGAGTAAAATAGAAGTATATTTTGCAATCTTTTTTTCTTCTTCTGTTTACAGGTGTTTTTATTTTGTCATCTTGGTAACCGTATTTTTCAGATCTATTTGTAATCTTTTAATATCCACATAGTTTCGTCTACCATTTAAAAATGTAAAAATTCAACTACTTGCTGAATTTCCTGAATTTAATAGATATTCTTTAGGAAATAATTTAAGTAATAAACCACTAAGCATGCCTCCCCAAAATGTAGGACTTTAGCTGTTTAAATTTACTTGTTCTTGGTTCTATGAATAATATAATATTTCAGAGTATCCCCAAAAGCTCTCCAGCCAAGGTGCTCTGAGGTTGCAGGGGGCCTATGTCCATCTCAGGGCTGTTGTGAGAATTACATGCAGCCATGAAGGGACAGTCTTTGTCCTCTATCCACATGTGAGTAATCATTTTTATCCATGCCGCTCATACATTTGGCAAGATAAATCAAACTTTCAATTTTGGAAGACCAAAAATGGTGGTATCAAGGAATACATCACCATGCTGTTAAACCCAGAGTGATGTACACCCCTCTCAGAAGGTAGGTGCCAGATTCATAATGTGAATAATCCTACTTATTACTGCAGAAACATCATTTGTTTGATTAGAAGTTGTTGCCCTAGTATTATGCAATACACAATATATGCAGTTCATTGCCTTTTTAAAATTTGAAATTTGTAAAACTCTGAACCACACCTGGCTCCAAGAGTTTCAGGTAAGGGATAGTGGACATGTAGAGTATAGTGATTTAAAAGTTGGGCTCTGAAGCCAGACCTCCTGCCTCTTTTATCAGCTTTACCATCTAATAGCTGTGTGGCCTCTGGTTAGTTACTTTACCTCTCTAAGCCTTGATGAAAATAGTGGAACCTAGTTCATAGGGCTATAAAAATTGAGTGAGGGAATAAACATAAAGTACTTAGAAAGCGCTTGATGTTAAGAACAATGATCTGGGGACAACTGACATAAACCTGGACTCCCCAGGAAGCCAGGCTCCTACACCATAGGATATATCAGCCATCATCAAAGAGGTGAGCTCTAGAGAATCTGGCGACACTGGTTGCTGGAAGAGAGTGAAGGGAAACATTTACTGATAAAACTAAACCTCACTGCCATCACTTAGGGTCCCAATGTTTGATACCTGACATGTTCTTTCAAATCTAGGCTTGACTTTGCTATCAACTTACATTGTGAGCTTGAGCAAGCGACTCACCCTTTCTGGACCTTTGGATCATGAACGAGTAAATTAGATGATTTCCAAAGGCAGTCCAGCTGGAACACATTGACTCCAATAGGAACATACAGCAGAAGAACAACTCTGGTTGGGGATTTGAAAACCTCTCACTTGCTAATTCCTGGGGCCTAAGGCAACACAATCCTTGTTTTCATAACCCAGAGTTATGTCCAGGGCCAGACCAGAGCAGCAGATGGACAGACCTGACTCCTAGATGTTTGTAATTGATCAGGACACACTGTAATGAAGTAATTTTCTTGTCTTCATTCTCCATGTCAGCAGGGGCCTGTCTGCCATGTAGGAAGGGTGACAGAGTAATCTGAGCCGCCGCTGAAAACCTGCTTTTTCTCCACAGTTATTTCGCCTGCCACGAGCTGTGGCAGGCAGTGGGAAAAAGTCCAGACAAGCAGGGGAATTTGGATGCTCTCAAAATATGATACAGGAACTTTAAAAATTGAACTGATTTATGCTTTGTAATGCTTTCAATAATGTGTAAATGAAGTTAGAACTTGAATCTGAATTTAAGGAAAAATTTTATGTTACCAGACATGAAAGGGCCACAGAAAAATCTCATTGTATGATAATGCTCTCTCCGCTGTACCAAGAATTGCACTTTGCATAAATAATGGATCCTGGGGTAGAATGTGTAACGTGCATTACTTTTCAGCATCAAAGAACGCTCAAAATTACCTGGAGGTCTGGAAACTCCTCTGGGGCTTATGAATTCCTGGGTTCAGGCAAAGGCCTTGCCACTATAAATCTGGCTTACAAGCTCTCCAAGCTCAAAGTGCTGCCATGGAAACTTGACACATGCCTCAACCTTCTCAACTGAGGTATGGGCATCATAGGCTCATAATTTGCCCCAACCCAGACTCTGGATTAAGAAATAATCCACAGTCTCAGTAGGGATCTATGTGGAAGATAATACTTCTCCACCCAGGGACCCTGTGCCAAAGGTCAAGTTGTGTGACTCAGAGTAGCTGAGGCCCTAGAATGCCTCCCACACATACATTCTCTGAGCCAGTGGCCCATATTTTCCCCCTAAGGTTTTACTGTCTTGCATTTTTTTAACCTCAGAGAATTTTACAATAGCTAGGTTTGGGACAAAGAACATAAACATGGCTCCAGCAAAACCAGTTGCATATGGTATTGAAACAAAGACTTAGGGAGGAAAAATGCAACACAGACCTGAGTGTTGTAGCCTGTTTGCTAGTGTAACCTTCTCTGCCCATTGGGAACAGCTGGAAAAGCTCTCCTGAAACCCAGAGGCCCTGAGTTGGTCATAAATATCCAGTTAATTTGTCTTCAGTCTGATTTGAGGTGAGTATAACAAACATCTCTGGGAGCATCGTGCTTCTGCCTACCAAAATCTTCAGCACAGCATTTGTTGGTCTTATGGAAACCTGCTAGTGGGGTATGCTTAGCATATCAAAAGGCAAAGGGAATTTGACACTTTCATTACTAAAAGCTTTTTCTAGAAGTTAGCATTATGTATGCCTAGTTCTGAAGACTACTAGATATTGTTTCACAGTTGAAATATCATAAGTGAAAATACTAGGTAGAGTATAAAGTATTACATGGTATAGAGATGTCACATGGAAGTTCTGAAATTGTACAGTTTATTCCAGCTGGGCCACATCATGAAACTGGAGAGGTGTGATGGGTGCAGCATGAACCAGGACAGAGGAAAGCAGAGAGAAGGTGCTCCACACTGAAGAAGCAGCCAGAGGAATGGGCCTTGGCAGTGGAGGGGAACATCTGGGCTCAGGCTCTAGACACAGTAAGTGTGGCTTTGCCTTGGCTGGGGCCAGTGGCAGGTTAATAATTTTGTGTTACAGTAAGGATTAGAGCACAGGTTATTACCACAAACATACTAGTGAGGCAGGCCTGGCAAAGAGAAGACTAAAAAGGGGCAAGCTGCTGTCAAGGAGTCCATGTCTGGGACCCCAGACCCATAACAACATTCTGGGGCTAACCCAAATCACCTGAGGCCCCAGTCTCATAACCAGTGGTCTATTTTTATGCACAAAGATTGTAGTCCCACTTACAACCAGCCCATCCGGTGTTAGAATGGTGATTATTAGTGTCATACAAGCCTGGCATAAATACAGAACTTGTGCTTTTCAAAGCATATCTTCATCAATAAATTCATGTTTGCCTTCACACAAAAACATTTTAGGCAAGTAAGGCGGTTGTTAATCTTCACCTGCATAGAAAGCGAAAGTCTTACCTAAGGTCACCCAGCCAGCCAAGAACAGAGGAAAGTGGCCTATCCTCTGATCTCAGGTTTTTCGCCAGTTTCATGCCCTTTTTAAGGACTGACCCATGCAAATTTAGCCAGGTTTCTACTGGTGAATAGCTCATTTCCATAGGGCCTCCATATCCTGGGCTGCTTAGGACCATGGCCCCTCCATTTTCCAATAGGTCTGCAATTTAAAAACTGGATTATGATGAGAAGCATCTGGAGTCTGATAAAGGCTAATTACAGTTAAGAAATATGAAAATTGAGAACTCAGGGGAAGATCAGCTTCTACTACTGCCTGGGCAGAATAATCAAGAAATTAGCACAAACTGATGGTGACCATAAAGAGACACTAGAGGATAATTGAAGTATTAACATTAAAGATATTCTGGCAAGTGGTTTGTCCCTTGAGAGTCCAGGCCGTCTTCCTTGCTACAGGACATAATACGACTGAAGAGCTTTTCAACAAAGCAATGGGGGCTCTGTAGGAGGGTTGCCTCATAAGCTTGGGCTGAGGCTGGGGCAGAGGGATGCTGGTTAATGAGTAGGCTTTTCTGCATGAAGCATGAGGACCCTGGTTGGGCCCCACACTTTCAGGGTTGCTCTAACAAAGTAAAGCAAGTACAGAGAATGGCAATCAGAGAGAAGGGTCTGAACTCACAGCATGGGAAAACCTTTAGAGATGGCCAGGCTTTTTGTTGGTTGGGCAATGGCTCTAGATGAATACAGTTGGCATTTTCAGTTATTTTAGTGAAGACATCATGAGGAGAGGAGATTGTACATAGTCTCTAGACTACCAAAGGAATAGCTAAAACTACATTTAAAACATTTTTAACCAAACATTGTTGAGCTCCTTTCACGTGCCATACAAGGGACCTACGGTTTCCATACATGGTCTCATGTAATCCTCAGACCACCCATGAAGTAGGGTCCGATCTGCAAAACAAGGTATTATTCTTCTTTTATAGTTGGTAAACAGACTCAGAGAGACAAAGTGGCTTCCCCAGAGTCAAATGAAGGAAGACTGAATCTTGACATTAGTTCTGTCCTGCTCCATATACACTACTTCACACAGATCTTAATTTGACATAAGAAACACTGAACATTTAGAGATATGTCACAATAGGACTCATGCTTCATGAGGTAATGAATTCACTATCATTTGAAACATTCAAACAGAAGCTGGATAACAATTGACAGATAATTCAGATAGTATGTACAGGTTGGAGCATATGACCTCTAACATGCCTACCAACACTGAGCAGTTGGACTTAACCACCTCTAAAGCATGTGTGAAGTAGGTGGGGTACACGTTGTAAATAAATCCCTCATTGATCCCAGTAACTAGAAAAAAGGGAGATCGATGACTCACAAATCATTCTAAATCCTTCTTTTAGCCTTCTAATCCAGGGGCTATTCACTACCCACTTCACAAAGTTCCCTAATTTGACAGCAGCCTCCTGTTTTCTTATCCTTTAAAATAATGTAGAAAAATATCCATAAAAGAAAAGGGGGACAGATGTGATGTGCAGCTTAACATGGAGAACAATTTGCAGAAAGGTCCAAGGGAAAAAATAAGGTGGCCCACCATGACACAGTAACTGTCAATATTTTCACCAATTGACCATTTTCCAGAAGGCACAGGATCTTACTCAAGCTAATAAATTTTAATCTTCGTTCTCAAGCTACATAATACGATCCTTAAGAAGAGTACCTTTCACTCTAAACTATACCCGCCCCACCATCTGGTCGTCCTCCCAAGGAATTAGGCTCCAACATTTCCATCCAATCTCTGGCAAACCTTGACTCTGTGAACTCTGAACATGCTTACTGGCTGAGCTTTTATGTGCATTCTAACACAATGTCATTTGGTAATATGATCAAAGCAGACACTCTTAAATAATTAACCTTGGGGATACAAGTATATGTGGAGAGACAATCAGTGTGTTATATCTTTATACCCTATCTATTTCTCCAGAAGGATTTTAGGCAGCCTAAGTATGATATCTTAGTACCAATACAATAAAACAAAATTATTAAACAAGAATAAAAAATAGAAGGGCCAAGTATTAAGGAGTTAAGGGGAGAAAAAAAGGATTATATGGGAAGATCTGGGTCAGAGACTCCAAACGCAGATGCCTAAAGGGGCCAGGCAAGTAAAATAAATGCGTGGGGCCAGGTTTGAGACAATTGAGATAAGTAGGGCCTGTGGAATTGATGAATATATATATATGCTCAAAAGCTATGTGTGTTCATAAGTCACTTAACAATAAGGATATGAACTAGAGTCACTTAACGATGGAGATATGTTCTGAGAAATATTTCATCAGGGAATTTTTATCATTGTGCAAACATCATA
Source organism: Gorilla gorilla gorilla (assembly GCF_029281585.2). NCBI lineage: Eukaryota > Metazoa > Chordata > Mammalia > Primates > Hominidae > Gorilla > Gorilla gorilla. The sequence continues at coordinate 160,849,158 of NC_073247.2, forward strand.
GAGGCTACTTACACAAACTTAGGTGTAAGTAGGTGGTATAGCCTGCTACATATCTAGGCTATATTGTATAGCCTATTGCTCCTAGACTAGGGAATAGCATTGAATCTATAAATTACTTTGAGCAGTAAGGCCATTTTCATGATGTTGATTTTTCCTATTCATGAGGATGGAATGTGTTTCCATTCGTTTGTGTCCTCTCTTATTTCCCTGAGCAGTAGTTTGTAGGTCTCCTTGAAGAGGTTTTTCCTGTCCCTGGTTAGCTGTATTCTTATTTTATTCTCTTTGTAGCAATTGTGAGTGGGAGTTCATTCATGATTTGGCTCTCTGCTTGTCTATTGTTGGTATATAGGACTGCTTGTGATTTTTGCGCATTGATTTTGTATCCTGAGGCTTTGCTGAAGTTGCTTATCAGCTTAAGGAGTTTAGGGGCTGAAATGATGGGGTTTTCTAAATATAGGATCATGTCGTCTGCAAACAGAGACCATTTGACTTCCTCTCTTTCTATTTGAATATGCTTTATTTCTTTCTCTTGCCTGATTGCCCTAGCCAGAACTTCCAATACTATGTTGAATAGGAGTGGTGAGAGAGGACATCCTTGTCTTGTGCCGGTTTTCAAAGGGAACGCTTCTAGCTTTTGCCAATGTAGTATGATATTGGCTACAGGTTTGTTATAAATAGCTCTTATTATTTTGAGATATGTTCCATCAATACCTAGTTTATTGATCGTTTTTAACATGAAGGGATGTTGAATTTTATCAAAGGCCTTTTCTGCATCTATTAAAATAATCATGTGTTTTTTTGTCATCAGTTCTGTTTATGTGATGGATTATGTTTATTGATTTGCATATGTTGAACCAGCCTTGCATCCCAAGAATGAAGCTGACTTGATTGTGATGGATAAGCTTTATGATGGACTGCTGGATTTGGTTTGCCAGTATTTTATTGAGGATTTTCGCATCAATGTTCATCAGGGATATTGGCCTGAAGTTTTCTTTATTTGTTGTGTCTCTCCCAAGTTTTGGTATCAGGATGATGCTGGCCTCATAAAATGAGTTAGGGAGGAGCCCCTCCTTTTCACTTGTTTAGAATAGTTTCTGAGGAAATGATACCATCTCTTCTTTGTACCTCTGGTGGAATTTGGCTGTGAGTCTGTCTGGTCCTGGGCTTTTGTTGGTTGCTAGGCTATTTATTACTGCCTCAATTTCAGAACTTGCTATTGGTCTATTCAGGGATTCGACTTCTTCCTGGTTTAGTCTTGGGAGGGTGTATGTGTCTAGGAATTTATCCATTTCTTCTAGATTTTCTAGTTTATTTACATAGAGGTGTTTATAGTATTCTCTGATCGTAGTTTTTATTTTTGTAGGGCCAGTGGTGATATCCCATTTATCATTTTTACTTGTGTCTATTTGATTCTTCTCTCCCTTCTTCTTTAGTAGTCTAGCTAGAGGTTCATCTATTTTATTAATTTTTTAAAAATGCCTCCTGTATTCTTTGATATTTCAAAGGGGTTTTTTTGTCTCTATCTCCTTCAGTTCTGCTCTGATCTTAGTTATTTCTTGTCTTCTACTAGCTTTTGGATATGTTTGCTCTTGCTTCTCCGGTTCTTTTAATTGTGATGTTAGGGTGTCAATTTGAGATCTTTCTAGCTTTCTGATGTGGGTATTTAGTGCTATAAATTTCCCTCTTAACACTGCTTTAGCTGCATCCCAGAGATTCTGGTACATTGTTTCTTTGTTCTCATTGGTTTGTTTCAAAGAACTTCTTGATTTCTGCCTTAATTTCATTATTTACCCAGGAGTCATTCAGGAGCAGGTTGTTCAATTTCTATGTAGTTGTGTGGTTTTGAGTGAGTTTCTTAATCCTGAGTTCTAATTTGATTGCACTGTGGTCTGACAGACTGTTTGTTATGATTTCAGTTCTTTTGCATTTGCAGAGGAGTGTTTTACTTCCAATTATGTGCTCAATTTTAGAGTAAGAGCCATGTGGCACTGAGAAGAATGTATATTCTGTTGATCTGGGTGGTAAATTCTGTAGATATCTATTAGATCCACTTGATCCAGAGCTGAGTTCAAGTCCTAAATATCCTTGTCAATGTTTTGTCTCGTTCATCTGTCTAATATTGACAATGCGATGTTAAAGTCTCCCACTGTTATTGTGTAGGAGTCTAAGTCTCTTTGTAGGTCTCTAAGAACTTGTTTTATGAATCTGGGTGCTCCTGTATTGGGTGCATATATATTTAGGGTAGTTAGCTCTTCTTGTTGAATTGATCCCTTTACCATTATGTAATGCCCTTTTTTGTCTTTTTTGTTATTTTTTGGTTTAAAATCTGTTTTGTCACAGACTGAGATTGCAACCCCTGCTTTTTTCTGCTTTATATTTGCTTGGTTAATTTTCCTCCATCCCTTTATTTTGAAGCTATGTGTGTCTTTGCATGTGAGATGGGTCTCTTGAATAAAGCACACTGATGGGTCTTGACTTTTCATCCAATTTGCAAGCCTGTGTCTATTAATTGGGGCATTTATCCTATTTACATTAAGGCTAATATTGTTATGTGTGAATTTGATCCTGTCATCATGATGCTAGCTGGTAATTTGGCACACTAGTTGATGCTGTCTCTTCACAGTGTCATTAGTCTTTATATTTTCTTCTGTTTTTCAGTGGCTGATACCAGTGTTTCCTTTTTATATTTAGTACTTACTTCAGGAACTCTTGCAAGGCAGGCCTGGTAGTGACGAATTCCCTCAGCATTTGCTTGTCTAAAAAGGATTTTATTTCTCCTTCACTTACGAAGCTTAGTTTGGCCAGATATGAAATTCTGGGTTGAAAATTCTTTTCTTTAAGAATGTTGAATATTGGCCCGCACTCTCTTCTGGTTTGTAGGGTTTCTGCTGAGAGATCTGCTCTTAATCTGATGGGCTTCCCTTTGTAGGTGGCCTGGCCTTTCTCTCTGGCTGCCCTTAACATTTTTTCCTTCATTTCATCCTTGGAGAACCTGATGATTATGTGTGTTGGGATTGATCTTCTCATTGAGCATATTAGTGGGGTTCTCTGTATTTCCTGAATTTGAATGTGGCCCTGTCTTGCTAGGTTGGGGAAGTTGTCCTGGATAATATCCTGAAGTGTGTTTTTCAACTTGGTTCCATTCTGCCCATCTCTTTTAAGTACTCCAATCAGTTATATATTGAATCTTTTTACATAGTTCCATATTTCTTGGAGGTTTTGTTTATTCCTTTCATTTCTTTTTTCTCTAATCTTGTCTGCCTGCCTTATTTCAGTAAGATAGTCTTCCATCCCTAATATTCTTTCTTCTGCTTGATCAATTTGACTATTGATACTTGTGTATGCTTCACCAAGTTCTTGTGCTATGTTTTTCAGTTCCATCAGGTTATTTGTTTCTCTCTAAACTGGTTATTCTAGTTAGCAGCTCCTCTAACCTTTTATCAAGGTTCTTGGCTTCTTTGCATTAGGTTAGAGCATGCTCCTTTACCTCAGCGAACTTTGTTATTACCCACCTTCTGAAGCCTACTTCTGTCAATTCATCCATCTCATCCTCCATCCAGCTCTGCACCCTTGCTGGAGAGGTGTTGAGATCATTTGGAGGAGAAGAGGCACTCTTGCCTTTTGTGTTTTCAGTGTTTTGTTGTTGTTGTTGATTCTTTCTCATCTTCATCAGGTTGTCTACTTTCGATCTTTGAGGATGCTGACCCTTGGATGAGGTTTTTGTGGGGACTATTTTTTGTTTATGCTGTTGTTGTTGCTTTGTTTGTTTGTTTTTCTTTCAATTCAGGTCCCTCTTCTGTAGGGCTGCTGTGGTTTGCTGGGGGTCCATTTCAGGTCCTATTCCTCTGGTTTGCTCCCATGCCTGGAGATGTCACTTGAGGAGGCTGGAGAACAGCAAAGATGGGTGTCTGTTCCTTCCTCTGGGATCTCTGACCTCGAGGGGCACCAACCTGATGCCAGTAGGAATGCTCCTGTACAGGATGTCTGACAGTCTCTGTTGGGGTTTCTCACACAGTTGGGTGGCTCAGGAAGCAGGACCCATTTAATGTGGCATTTTGGATCTCCTTTGGTGGAGGGGATATGCTGCACTGGGGGGAACCCCACTCATCTGTGTGCCTGGATTCCTCAGAGCTAGCAGAAGGAAAGACCAAGTCTGCTGATCCATGGAGACTACGGCCACCCCTCCCACTAGGGAACCAGGCCCAGGGAGATCAGAATTCGTCCCTGAGCCCCTGGCTGGAGTTGTAGCTCCTGCAGGGAGGCCCTGCAGCCCTGGTGTTGGCTGCTGCCCCTCCCCCAAGGAGCTCGGACAGCTTAGATTGCAGGCAGCCACAGCAGTGGTGATGGTCACCCCTTCCTTGGGGAACTTGGAAGGCTCAGGCTGATTCTGGTCCAGTGGCTGTTGAGAATCTGCATGGCTCCATGGTTAAGATACAAGGCCCCAGCCGTGTGGGATCCTGAGTGGGATCTTCCGATCTGTGGGTTGCACAGTTCCACAGAAAAAGCACAATTTCCCAGTCTGGGTAGCATACTCACTCACCACCTCCCTTGGTTGGGGGTGGGGGCTCCCCTGCCCCCCGTGGTTCTCAAGTCGGTGGCTGCATGACACTGCTCTTTCTTCCTCTCTGTGGGTCACATCAACTGCCTAGTCAGTCCTAATGACAGAACCCGGATACCTCGGTTGCCAGTGCAGGATTTGGACCCTGTTTTGGATTTTTTTGATTGGAGCCTCCGATCACTGTTGCTTCTAGTTGACCATCCTGGCCCCGCCCCACCAGCTCCTGGTTTTTTATACCTTATAACCAGTCAGCAAAACCATGCGAGCTCTACCTTCAAAATATATTCAGAAGTTGAACCCTTCTCTTTCCCTCTATTGAAACCACTCAGGCCCAAGCTGCCATCTTCTCTGGTTCACTTTATTGCAATAGCATCCTAACTAGACTCACTATTTCCATTCTTCCCCCAAACCACTTCAGTATAGTTTCAGTATAGCAGGCAGAATGGATCTTTCAAAATGTGTCATGTTTTTTCCATCACTGACACTTTCCACAGGCTCTTAATCTCATTCAAACTAAAAGTCAGTCTTTACAAGGGTCTAGAATGCCCTCCATGCTCTAGTCCCTTGTTGCCTATCTGACTTCATTTGCTATCATTCTCCTCACTCCCCTCTGCTGTTCCTCAAACAAGCTGGCCATGTGACTTACTCAGGGCCTTAGCAAGGGCTTTTCACTCTGCCTATAATTCTCTTTCCTCAGATATTCACGGGGTTTTCTCCTCCCTTCAGTTATGTTTTTACTCAAATATTATTTTCTCAGGGAGTCCTTCCCTGGCCATCCTGTTTAAAACTATCATCTTCCCCTCTCCTAAACTCCTAATTTTCCTTCCTGGCATTATTATTCCCAGTAGCACTTTTTACCAGCTAACATACTATATAAGTGACTTATTTACTTCACTTATTGATTGATTATCTGCCTACATGGGGGACAATCCAATCTTACATTGGGCATTGGAAAATAAACTCTCACGAGGGCAAAGATATAGGAATCTTTGTTTATATCATGACTCCATTCCCAGTGTCTATCATAATGCCTGACATTTAGTGGATGCTTAAAAAATATTTGTTGAATCATAAAGGATGAATAAATTCTTTTTACTGTTCCTTGATGCCTCAGCAAAAATAATAATTATCAGTAAATGTTACTATTTATTGAGAATCTGACACTCAGGTGCTGTATGTACTTTATCTCACTTAATCATCCAAATATTCCTGCAATATAAACTGTATTATGTATATTTCACAGAGGAATAAAACTGCTAATAGACAGAATACAAGGTAGGAGGGAGGATAATAACAGCAAACAGTTATTGAACATGCACTACTAAGTGCTGGCTGCCATTCTAAGAGTTTATTATGCTGTCTCTCATTTAATACTCTTAAAGTGTTATTATTATTCCAATTTTGAAAATGAGAAAACTGAGTCATAGAGGTTTTGAATGACTTGATCAATGTCACACAACTGGTTAAAAATGGCCCTAGGAGTCACACCCAAGCATCGGACTTCAAGGCTCAGGCTCACATTTACCTATGTAACAAACCTACACATGTACCCCTGAACTTAAAATGAAAGTTGAAAATTAAAAAATGAAGAGTTACATTTTGGCCATGCAGGATGTAGGATGCTTATGACACATCCAAGGGGAAATGTAAAGAAAACAGTTGACTATGCAAGTCTGCAGCTCAGGGAAAAAAGTCTAGACTAGAAATACCAGTTTGCAAGCCATGAGCATAAAGTTGATATTTAAAGCCATGAGAATGGATGTAATCGTGGCTCCTTGTGTGTCTGTGCTATGCACAGATATATTGCAGCAAAGGTTGACTGGAGAAAGAAATAATACATCCCAAATGTATAAATGAAGCTTTCCTTGGAGATGAGCATAGTCCCAGCCTGTAGGTGATATTCTGGTTACTCCATGCTGAATTGGATATAGATCCTCTTTCTGTCAACATTGAAGAGCACCTCTCATTCTTTCTAACCCTCTCTTGGGACCATGAGTTTGAATTATCTGCATTACAGTTCTGTCAAAAACCCAGAGGAAGCTGTTGATATTCGAGAATGCCAGTTTTACAGAATTCCTCCAAAATTTCAAAGCTTTATCCTCCTTTCATACCAGTGCACCAGGAAGCTACAGACCTGGTCTCTATCACTCTGCTCCCAGTGGAACTGCCTTTACAAAACTATAGCTTAACATTATGCATTTGGATTTTCCTGAGGGCCCACATAATAGATACCACATGTAAAATATCAGTACTTTTCTTAGGTAAAACTCTTGTTAGGTATACTATCCATTGTATCATACAAGTTCCCTTAAGCAAAGACTTAGGCAACAATTTTTTCTTAGAGTTCTGAAATTTAAAAAACAAGTTTTCTCTCTTTATAGGCTAGTCTACTTCCTTTTGTGAGCAGCTGAAGGTCCTCTAGGCCATGATTTGTCCATCTTTGCCTTGTCTTGTAGGAACTTCAGGGTTAAATCCTTGCTTATCTTTAACAGTTTCTCTTCATCTGCATCAGGAGTCATAATCTGGGGTGCAAATGATGCCTACTGATGAATTGTGTACAGCTGGCTTTGTGTTTAAAAAAACTGCACTCATGTGTCACATAATATTTTGGTTAACAATGGACCACATATAAGACAGTGGTTTTATAAGGTTATAATAGCATATTTTTACTGTACCTTTTCTATATTTGGATACATTTAGATACACAAATATTTACCATACTGTTACAGTCGCCTACAGTATTCAGTACAGTAAAATAGTATACAGGATTGTAGTCTATGAGCTATGCTATTCCCATCAAACTACCATTGACGTTCTTCACATAATTAGAAAAAAACTGCTTTAAACTTCATATGGAGCCAAAAAAGATCCCACACAGCCAAGACAATCCTAAGCAAAAAGACAAAGCTGGAGGCATCACGCTACCTGATTTTAAATGATACTACAAGGCTACAGTAATGAAAACAGCATGGTGCTGGTACCAAAACAGACATATAGACTCATGGAGCAGAACAGAGACCTCAGAAATAAGACCACACATCTACAACCATCTGATCTTTGACAAACCTGACAAAAAAAAGCAATGAGGAAAGGATTCCCTATTTAATAAATGGTGCTGGAAAACTGGCTAGCCATCTGCAGAAGACTGAAACTGGACCCCTTCCTTACACCTTATACAAAAATTAACTCAAGATGGATTAAAGGCTTAAATGTAAAATCCAAAACCATAAAAACCCTAGAAGAAAACCTAGGCAATACCATTCAATTCATAGGCATGGACAAAAATTTTATGATGAAATCACCAAAAGCAGTTGCAACAAAAGCTAAAATTAACAAATGGGATCTAATTAAAGAACTTCTGCACAGCAAAAGAAACTATCAGAACAAACAGGCAACCTACAGAATGGGAGAAAACTTTTACAATCTATCCATCTCACAAAGGCCTAATACCAGAATTTACAAGTAACTTAAACAAATTTACAAGAAAAGAAAACATCAAAAAGTGTGCAAAGGATATGGACAGACACTTCTCAAAAGAAGGCATTTATGCAGCCAACAAACATGAAAAAAAGCTCAACATCACTGATCATTAGAGGAATGCAAATCGAAACCACAATGAGATACCATCTCATGCCAGTCAGAATGGCTATTATTAAAAAGTCAAAGAACAACAGATGCTGGCAAGACTGTAGAGAATTAGGGAACACTTTTACATTTTTGGTGGGAATGTAAATTAGTTCAACCATTTTGGAAGATAGTGTGGTGATTCTTCAAGGATCTATAACCAGAAATATCATTTGACCCAGCAATCTCATTACTGGATGTATACCCAGAGAAATATAAATCATTCTATTATAAAGATACATGCACATGTATCTTTATTGCAGCACTATTCATAATAGCAAAGACATGGAACCAACCCAAATGCCCACCAATAATTGACTGAATAAAGAAAATGTGGTACATATACACTATGGACTACTACGCAGCCACAAAAAGGAACGAGATCATACCTTTTGCAGGGACATGGATGAAACTGGAAGCCATGATCCTCAGCAAACTAACACAGGAACAGAAAACCAAACACTGCATGTGCTCACTCATAAGTGGGAGTCGAACAATGAAAACACAAGGACACAGGGAGGGGAACAACACACACCAGGACCTGTGGGGGGTGGTGAGGGGAGGGAGAGAAGGACAAATAGCTAATGCATGCAGGGCTTAAAACCTACGTGACAGGTTAATAGGTGCAGCAAACCACCATGGCTCACGTATACCTATGTAACAAACCTAACCTGCACATTCCACACGTGTATCCCAGAATTTATAGTAAAAAAAAACTTAAAAAAAAAAAAAAGCAGAAGTCAAGGATGATTTGAAATGTTGGAATCGGAAAGAACTGGTCCCAAATCCAGCTGCTGTGTTTGAATCCAAGTGGCAAATTACAGTCACTGCAGCAGGGGCCCAGAACCACCTAGAACTCTGAGAGGGGTAAGTCTTCCCCATTTGGAACAGCTTTGGTCCCAAGAGGGTGGGGAATTAAACAAGAAATCAATAATACAAAGACATGAGGAAAACCTACAAATTTAGAAAAAAATGCAATTTAAAATATTCCATAAACCAAAGAAAAAGTCTCAGTAAAATGTTAAAAATATATTTAACTGAATAAAAATGCAAATACAACATATAAAAATCTGTGGGATGCAGCCAAAGGTGCACATAAAGTATACAGCGCTGATTATTTTAGAAAATAAGAAAGATCTCAAATAAGCTTGCACTTCAAGATACGAATGTGACCAACAAACATATGAAAAAAGCTCAACATCATTGATTATTAGAGAAATGCAAATCAAAACCACAATGAGATACCATCTCACTCCAGTCAGTATGGAGATTATTAAAAAGTCAAGAAACAACAGATGCTGGCAAGGCTCTGGAGAAATAGGAACACTTTTACACTGTTGATGGGAATGTAAATTAGTTTGACCATTGTGGAAGACAGTGTCGTGATTCCTCAAAGATCTAGAACCAGAAATACCATTTGACCACGCAATCCCATTACTGGGTATACACCCAAAGGAATATAAATCATTCTGTTATAAAGATACATACACGTGTATGTTCCTCACAGCACTATTCACAATAACAAAGACACGGAATCAACCCAAATGTCCATAAATGATAGACTTGATGAAGAAAATGTGGTACAGATACACCATGGAATACTATGCAGCCATAAAAAGCAATGAGATCATGCCCTTTGCAAGGACATAGATGGTGCTAGAAGCCATTATCCTCAGCAAACCAACGCAGGAACAGAAAACCAAACACTGCATGTTCTCATTTACAAGTGGGAGCCGAGCAATAAGAACACATGGACACAGGAAAAGGAACAACACACACTGGGGCCTGTTGGGGTGGGGGTGAAGTTGGGGGGCTGAGCATCACGATAAATAGCTAATGCATGCAGGGCTTAATACTTAGGTGATGGGTTGATAGGTGCAGCAAACCACCATGGCATACGTTTACCTGTGTAACAATCCTGCACGCCCTGCACATGTATCCTGGAAATTAAAACAAAATAAAATTTTTAAAAGATATGAAAAAAGCAAAAGCAAGCAGAAGAAAGAGGATAGTAAAAATAAGAGCGTAAATCAATGAAATTTAAAACTAACAGTAGAAAAAAACAACGAAATAAAAAATTTAACAAAAATCAATAAAATTGATATCACCCACAGCAAGACTTATTAAAAAAAAAGAGAGAAGACACAAATTAATATCAGAAATAAAGTGGGGAATATCCCTAGAAACCCTACAAACAATAAAAGGGAAGTAAGGGAATCATATGAACAACTCTATTTATATATATTTGGCAATTTAGATTAAATGGACCAGTTCCTTGAAAACCACAAGCTAACAAAACTTATTAAAAAGAAATGCATAAACCTATATAGTACTATAGTTAATAAAGAAATGGAATCTGTAGTTTAAAACTTTCAAAAAAGAAATGAAAAATTTATTAGCGAATTCTATTAAGCACTCATACAAGATATAACACCCATTTTACATAATCTCTTCCCAAAATTAGAAGAGGAGGAAACACTTCCGGATTCATTTTATGAGGCCATTATGTCTGCGATACCAAAGTCAGACAAACTAATTATAAGAAAAGTACAGACCAATACTCCTCATGAATGCAAAGTTCTTCAACAAAATATTAGCAAATAAAATTCAGCAATATGCAAAAAGAATTATATGTAAAAGGAATAATAATAAAGAAATTATAACATTGGTTCTATATTCAATCAATGAATGTAATCCACCGTATTAACAGTATAAAGAAGAAAACGTAATCCTAACAACAGACGCAGAAGAAGCATTTGACATAATGCAATATACATTTACAAGAAACACTTCCTCAACTGATAAGGCATCTATCAAAAAGCCTACAGCTAGCATAATGTTTAATGGTGAAAGACTAAACGCTTTTCCCTTAAGATTTAAAACAAGGCTAGAATGTCTACTTTCACCACTCCTATTCAATATCTTACTGAAAGTCTTAGCGCAATAAAGAAGGAAAAAGAACTAAGAACCATACAGGTTGGGAAGGAAGAAATAATATTGTCCCTATTTTATTTGGCATGATTGCTTATGTAGAGCATCCTAAGGTATCTACAGAAATCTCCTAGAATTAATAAGTGAGTTAATCAAAGTCACAGGATAGAATATCAACACACAAAAATCCAACATATTTCTAAATACTAGCAATGAAGATTTGGAGACCACAATTTTTTTAAATGCCATTTACAATAGCTAAAAAATATGTAGGTATAAATGTAGCAAAACATGTATAGAATGCGTATGCTTAAAATTACAAAACATTGATGGAAAACAAGACAACTGAAAGAAATGGAGAGACAAACTATGTTTACAGATTGGAAGACTCAACATATTAACAATATTTCCCAAAATTGTTCTATATATTTAATAAAATTCTAACTAAAATCCCAGCAGGATTTTTAATAGATACAGACAAGGTAACTCTAAAATTTATGTGGAAAAGGAACCCAAATAGTGAAAACAATTTAAAAGAATAATGTTGAAAGACACACTATGCAGTTTTACAACCTATTATCTGCATATAGCTACAGTAATAAATACAGTGTGATATTGGTAGACATACAGATCGATGGAACAGAATTATGTCCAGAAAATGATCCACACAAATAAGTTCAATTGATTTTTGACAGAGGAAAGATAGTATTTTCAAAAAATGGTTTTACAAAATTTGAACATGTATAGGAAAAACAAACATCTTATTTTACCTAACTTCACACCTTATAAAAATTAAAAGGATCATCAATCTAAATGTAAAACATGATATTGTGAAAGATTTACAAGAAAACACAGGAGAAAAATTCTGTAAGCTTAAGTTATGCAATGATTTCTTAGACATGACCAATGGACTGATGCATAGAAGAAAAATTGATAAATTGGACTTCAGCAAAATGAAAAATTTTGCTGTGCGATACACTGTAAGAAAATGCAGATACAATCTAAAGACTTGTGAAAATATGTTTCAAATTATATATCTGATAAAGGACTTGTACTGAACATGTAAAGAGACTCAACAATAGTTCAACAATAAGAAAACAATGCAATTAGAAAATGGGTTAGAGACCTGAAGAGACACTTTACCAAAGAGGATATATGAAACATGAATGTGCATATGAAAACATGTTCAGCGTCGCTAGCTATCAGGGAAATGCAAATTAAAACCACAATGATATATCACTACAAACCTATGAGAAAGGCTAAAATAAAAAATACTGACAAAGTGTCAGTGAGCAACTGGAATTCATATACATTGTTGGTGGGAATTCAAAATGGTACAGCCACTCTGGAAAACAGGTTGTTTTGTTATAAAGTTAAACACGCACTAAGCATATAACCCACCTATAGCTCTCTTGAACATTTTCCCCAGAGATATTAAAACTTATATCCACACAAAAACATATGTATCTATGCTCAGAGCAGCTTATTTACAATAGCCCCATATTGGAAACAACTCAAATGTCCCTCAATAGGAGAATAGATCAACAAACTATGATACATGTATACAGTGGAACAGTACTCAGCAATAAAAAACAAATTGTCATAGGTATCAACTTGGATGAATCTAAAAGGCATTATGCTGAGTCAAAAGGCTAGTCTCAAGTTGTATTCTACATTATCCATTTATATAACAGTCTCCAAAAGGTAAAACTGTAGTGGTGAAGAACAATATATGTGTGTAAAATTCTAGACTCCTATTCTGTTACATTGAACTATGTGTCTGTACTTAGTGTTGGATTATGAGCGTCTCAAAGGAAACAGCCATATCACATTCACCTTTGAACTCCCAATACCTTGCACATAGTAGACTCTCTCTAAAGGTTGCTGATGAAAGAATGCTGACTTTGAAATTTCACATATGGAAATACAGGTGGGCAAATTCAGAAATAGAACCCAAGTCATGGCCTTTCACATCTGTACACCTCCATCTACCAATACTCAGAAATAGCAACTACTCCAGCATATCTTCTATAAGAATAATCACTCTCAGCTCTCCCTCATTATAACTGCTGTGCACAACAGCCAGGCTAAAGGATAGGCCATCACAGAAGTAGCCTTGCTCTAAGTAATTCCAAATCTTGATGAGCTAAGTTTTTGCTCTGATGATGAGGGGGACTTTCATTTGTTCATCAGTCTCCTTGGCTGGGAAATTTAGGGTAATTGGCACAGTACCCTCAATTATACTGGAAATATTTTTTTAAAGAACTGCCAGTGAAATTTTTCAGATGGGTCTTTCATTATCTCAGATTCTGACAGTTTCAGGTCAAATCCTTAGCATAATTTTATAGAAGTCACAGAGTGTCAATTTTGTGAGTCTCGGCAAGTCATGTGTTATTTTTTTTTATTGGCTTAGAAGTTTGTACGTTTTATGCTTTTGTAGTTTCGAGGCCAGAATACAGCAGCTGTCCATTTGCTCATGTTTATAAGGTTGGTAGCTGATGGTTACACCCATATATCCCATCAACATTTGTGGAGACTGTGGCAATCAGATATGGCCACATTATTCCATGTTGGCCAAACTTCATTCAACCATCCAAACCAATTATATGCCTAATAAATTAAAATAGGCCCTGATTCTAGTCTTGTTTGTTATAAACACATTCAAATAATCTTAAGGCAAATCACACAAAATAAATGAATTCAGCAAAAACAAATCCTTTTGCAAATTAACATTACACATTTATCATTTACCCATGCAGATAGCTAATCCTGCAAACCACTGTCTCCATGGAAGCACCTATCAAAGCTCGTACTCTCTGCTGCATATATTTCACTTGGAAATCCCACACTTTCACATCCAGTCTATGGTCAGAGGCTCATGTGTCTGAAGCTTCATAGTGTCTGTCAGTCCATGCATCCAAGCTGGCTGAGTCACTGCTCTGGGACAGTATCCTGCATGCCAAATGATAAAATTAGTGAATTTAAATAAATAGAAACTACAGAAATTCTCAGGTTGTTTGTCAACTTTCTGTAGGTCACCTGCTGTTGCTTTGCAGGTATCCTTAGTTTGGTAGTTCTCAGTGTGAGCTGCACATTAGAATTACTTGAGGAGCTTTTTAAACACATCCATGGCCAGAATTTACACCAGAACAGTTAACTTTGAATCTCTGGAAGTGAGACTGGGCACTGATATAGTAAAAACTTTCCAGGTGTTTCCAATGTGCTGCTATAGTTGAGAAGTGCTTCTCTGGATGAACCACAGTTACAGACACTCCCATACAGTCATTGTGGACCTTGCCGCAACTCAGATTTCATTTGTAATATTCATACGCCAGAACGATTTGGTAAAAAATGAATTTTCACCTGGGAGTAGTTTGTCCTTACAAAGGAATCTCTATTGGTAGAACTCTTGAGGGAGGAAGAAAAATTTGCAGTCAAATGTCGGCCCCCAGGCTCTCTTCGTAGTCAGTCCCCCAAGTTGTACATCTTCTTAGGGATAGTTTTACTTCCTTCACTACAGATGTTTGGGTAGCTCTGAGCTATGACATAAGTTCACTATGCCTACTGATAAGAGTGGCAAGGGGATGAAAGTCTTCCTCCAAGCTGTATTCTCAAAATGGTGTCCTTAGGGAGCCTTACAGAACAAGTCCTGTACCACACCAGGGCTGAAAAGTCAGCTGATATTTTGTCCCAGTCTCTTTAAATGACCTTAATTTACTAACACAAATGTACCTTAGAAGCATGTAAAATATCTATAATAATATAGATAATATACAATATTATAGATAATAAAATATCTATAATAAAATATAAAGATATATTCCATGTTCACAAGTGGGAATAATTAATATTGTTCAAATGTCCATACTGTCAAAAATAATCTACAGATTCAATGCAATCTCTATCAAAATTCTAGTTACATTTTTCACAGAAATAAAAAACGTCCTAAAACTCATATGGTAGCCCAAAAGATCCCAAATAACCAAAGCAATCTTGAGAAGAAAGAACAAAGCCATCGGACTGCCTGATTTCAAAATCTACTACCAAGCTATAACAACCAAAACAGCGTGCTACTGGTATAAGAATAGAAACATAGACCAAGGGAACAGACTAGAGAACCCAGAAATAAATCAACCCATTTATGGTCAATTGATTTTCAATGAGGATGCCAAGAACACACAATAGAGAAAGGACAGCCTCTTCAATAAATAGTGCTGGAAAACCTGGATATTCACATGCTGAAGAATAAAATTAGACTCTCATCCTATCCCATATACAAAATTAAACTCAAAATGTATTAAAGACTTAAACACAAGATATGAAACTGTAAAACTACTAGAAGAAAACATAGGGAAAAGCTTCATGACATTGTTCTGGGCAACGATATTATGGGTAAGGACAGAAAAGCACAGACAACCAAAGCAAAAACTGGCAAATGAGTTTACATCAAGTTAAAATAAAAAGCTTCTGCACAGCAAAGGAAATAATCAACAGACTGAAGAGACAACCTACAGAATGGGAGAAAATATTTGCAAACCATGCATCTGATACAGAGTTAATATCCAAAATATATAAGGAACTCAAACAACTCAATAGTAAGAAAGTAAGTAAACAGATTAAAAAAATGGGCAAAGAACCCAAATAGACATTTCTCAAAAGAATACATACAAATGGCCAGCAGACATATGAAAAAATGCTCAACATTATTAATCATGAGGGAAATACTAATTTAACAACAAGGAGATATCACCACATACCTGTTAAAATGACTACTATCAAAAGACAAAAGATGAGAATTGTTGGTGAGGATGTGGAGAAAAGGGAATCCTGGTACACTGTTGGTGGGAATGTAAAGACATTATGTAGTATAGTACAGAGCTTCATCAGAAAACCAAAACTAGAACTACCATGATCCAGCAATCCTTCTTCTGAGTATATACCCAAAGGAAATTAAATCAGTATGTTGAAGAGATAGCTTGTATTCTCATGTTCATTGTAGCATTATTCACAATAGTCAAGATATGGAGTCAACCTAAGTATCCATCAATGAATGAATGAATGAATGAATGAATGAATGAATACAGAAAATGCAATACACTGCATAAATATAAAATAGAATACTATTATCCCTTTTAAAAGAAGAAAATCCTGTCATTTGGGACAACATGAATAAGCCTGGTAATAAATTTATAATAATAGCTAACATATTATTGAATATGACTATTAATTTATTTAATATTTATAACTCCTTATTTCCCCCATTTTGTGGGTTGTCTTTTCACTTTCTTATTTTTTTAAGATTGGAGAGTTGCCTTTTATTTTTAAAGATCGGTGATTCACCTTTTATTTTTAATTTTTGGTGGTACGTATTAGGTATATATTAATGGGGTACATGAGATATATTAATACAGGAATACAATGTGTAATAATTACATCAGGGTAAATGGTATAAGTATCACATCAAGAATTTACCCTTTCTTTGTGTTACAAACAATCCAATTTTAGTTATTTTAAAAGGTACAATAAATTACTGTTGGCTGTAGTCACCATGTTGTGCTCTTAAGTAATAGATCTTATTCATACTATCTAACAATAATTTTGTACTTATTAATCATCCCCTTTCCCCATCCCCCCGATACTACCCTTCCCATCCTCTGGTAACCATCATTGTACTCTCTATCTCCATGAGTTAAATTGTCTTAACATTTTTAGCAATGATAAATAAGTGAGAACAGGCAAAGTTTGTATTTCTGTACCTGGCTTATTTCATTTAACATAATCACCTTCAGCTGTGTCCATGTTGCTGCAAATTACAAGATCTCTTTCTTTTCCATGGCTGAATAGTACTCCATTGTGTATATGTACCACATTTTCTTCGTCCATTTGCCTGTTGATGGACACTTAGGTTGCTTCTAAATCTTGGCTATTGTGAATAGTGCAGCAATAAACATGGGAGTGCAGATAGCTCTTCAATATACTGATTTCCTTTCTTTGGGTATATACCTAGCAGTGGAATTGCCAGATCATACGGTAGTTTTTTAGTTTTTTGAGGAACCTCCAAACTGTTCTCCATAGTAGTTGTATTAATTTACCTTACCACCAACAGCGTACGAGGGCTCCCTTTCCTCCACATTCTTGCCAGCATTCATTATTGCGTGTATTTTGGATAAAGCTATTCCAACTGGGGCAAGATGATAGCTCAATGTAGTATTGATTTACATTTCTCTGATTATCAATGATGTTGAGTACCTTTTCCTATGCCTCTTTTCATAGGAAACAGGCATAGAACATTTGTATGTCTTCTTTTGAGTAATGTCTATTTAGATCTTTTGTTCATTTTTAAACCAGATTATTAGTTTTTTTCTGATCGAGTTAATATATTCCAGTTATGAATGACTTGTCAGGTGGGTAGCTTGTAAATATTTTCTCCCATTCTGTATGTTGTCTTTTCACTTCGTTAATTATTTTGCTGTGCAGAAGGTTTTTAGCTTGATATTATCCTATTTGTCCATTTTTGCTTTGGTTCCCTGTGCTTTTGGGGTATTACTCAAGAAGTCTTTGATCATTCCGCATGTCCTGGAGAGTGTCCTCGATGTTTTCTTGTAGTAGTTTCATAGTTTAAAGTTTCAGATTTAAGCATGTAGTCCATCTTGATTTCATTGTGGAATATGGTGAGAGATAGGAGTATAATCTCATTCTTTTGCATATGGCTATCCAGTTTTCTCAGCATCATTTAATGAAGAGACTGTCCTTTCTGCAATGTGTGTTCTTGGAGCCTTTGTCAAAAAGAAGTCACTATGGATGTACAGATTTATTTCTGGGTTCTCTATTATGTTCCGTTGGTCTGTGTGTCTGTTTTTATGACAGTACCATGCTGTTTTGATTACTATACCTCTGTAATATTATTTGAATTCAGGTAATGTGATGCCTTTAATTTTGTTATTTTTGCTCAGTATGACTTTGGCTATTCAGGGATTTTGTGGTTTGATATAAATTTTAGAATTATTTGTCTATTTCTGGGAAGAATGTCATTGGTATTCTGATAGAGATTGCATTGAATCTGTACACTGTTCTGGATAGTGTGAACATTTTGACAATATTAATTCTTCCAATCTATGAAAATGAAATATCATTCCATTTTTTGGCATCCTCTTCAATTTCTTGCATCCACGTTTTATAGTTTTCTCTGTAGAGATTTTTTTTTTTTAGATGGAATTTCGCTCTTGTCACCCAGGCTGGAGTGCTGTGGTGCAATCTCGGCTCACTGCAACCTCCACCTCCTGGGTTGAAGCGATTCTCCTGCCTCAGCCTCCAGAGTAGCTGGGACTACAGGCACCCGCCACCATGCCTGGCTAATTTTTGTATTATTAGTAGAGACGAGGTTTCACTATGTTGGCCAAGATGTTCTCAATCTCCTGACCTTGTGATCTGCCCCCCGCGGTCTCCCAAAGTACTGGAATTACAGGCGTGAGCCACCGCACCCGGCCCATTGTAGAGATGTTTTTGCATCTTGTGGTTAAGTTTATTCCTAGGTATTTTATTTTATATGTAGCTATTATAAATACCATTACTTTCCTGATTTCTTTTTCAGATTGTTTGCTGTTGGCATATAGATATGCTACCAATTTTGTAAGTTTATTTTGTATGCTGCAACATTACTGAAAATGTTTATCAATCCTAATAGTTTTTTGGTGGAGTCTTTAGGTTTTCCAAATAAAGATCATAACATCTGCAAAAAAGGGTAATTTGACTTCTTCCTTTTCAATTCATATGTGCTTTATTTCTTTCTCTTGCCTGATTGCTTTAACTAGAACTTCCAGTAGTATGTTGAACAACAGTGGTGAAAATGGGCTTCCTTGTCATGTTCCAGATCTAAGAGGAAAGGCTTTTTTATTATTATTCTTGATCTTTGGGAGTTCGATTATTTAATGTCTCTGAGGTAGTGTTCTTTTGGTTAAATCTGCTTGATGTTCTATAACCTTCTTCTACCTGAATATTGATATCTACCATAGGTTTGCAAAGCTGTTATTATTCCTTTGAATAAACTTCATACCCTAATCTTTCTCTCTCCACTTCCTGTTTAAGACCAATAACTCTTAGATTTGCCCTTTTGAGGCTATTTTCCAGATCTTGTAGGCATACTTCATAGGTTTATATTCTTTTTTCTTTTGTTTTCTCTGACTATATTTTCAAATAGCCTGTCTCCAAGTTCCCTAATTCTTTCTTCTTGTTCAATTCTTCTGTTAAGAGATTCTGGATGTCAATTGCATTTCTTAGCTCCAGAATTTCTGCTCAATTCTTTTTAATTATTTAATCTATTTGTTAAATTTATTATAGGATTCTGAATTCCTTCTCTTTGTTATCTTGGGTTTTGTTGAGCTTCCTCAAATAGCTATTTTGAATTACATGTCCGAAACGTCACATATCTCTGTCTCTCTGGGACTGATCACTGGTGCCTTATTTAGTTCTTTTGGTGAGGTCATGCTTTTCTGGATGGTCTTGATGCTTGTAGATGTTTGTCAGTGTCTGGGCATTGAAGAATTAGGTATTTATTGTACCTTTCTCAGTCTGGACTTACTTGTACCAGTATTTTTTGAGAAAGCTTTCCAGGTATTTCTAGTGACTTGGGTGTGGTGATCTAAATCTATGTTAATTGCAGCCATGTCTGCTTCAGGGAACACCTCAAGCCCAGTAATCCTGTGGCTCTTGCAGACTTATGGAGGTACTGCCTTGGTGGTCTTGGATAAGATCTGGTATCATTTCTTGGATTACCATGAAGAGACACTTGTTCTCTTCCCTTACTTTTCCCCAAACAAATGTAGTCTGTTTCTGCCGAGCTTCCTGGAGCTGGAAGAGGGATGACACAATCATCCCCATGGCTACCACCTCTGGTAGTATGCTGGGTCAGACCTGAAGCCAGAATAGCCCAGGATCTCACCCAAAGCCTGAGTGACCACTGCCTGTCTACTGGCTATGTTCACTCAAGGCCCAAGGACTCTACAATCAGAAGGTGGCAAATCCAGCCAGGCTTGTGTCCTTCCCTTCAGGGAAGCGAGTCCCCCCAGCCCCAGATGGGTCCAGATATGCTGTCCTGGAGCCAGAGTTTGGAGTTGGGGGCCTTCGGAATCTACCTGACCCTGTATTCTACTGCAGCTGAGCTGGTGCCCAAGGCAGAAGACAAAGTCTTTTGCACTCTCCCCTCCCTTTTCTTCAAGCAGAGGAGTCTGTTCCTGGGCCACCACTGCCTCAGGCCCAATGCAAGTACTGCCTGGTTACCACTGATGTTCACTTAAGGCCCAAGAGCACTTCAATTAGCTTGCAGTGAATGCTGCCAGACCTCACTGTCCCCCTTCAGGACAGTGGGCTCCCCTCTGGCCCAGGGAAGGTCCAGAAATGCCATCCAGGAGCCAAGTCCTGGAATTGGTGACCCCAGGAACCCACTTGGTACTCTACCCCACTGTGGCCGAGCTGGTACCCAAGCTGCAAGACACAGTCTCCTTTACTCTTCCCTCCTCTTTTTCTCAGGCAGAAGGCATATCTCCCCCACCACAGCTGGGAATGTACTGGGTCACACCTGAATCCAGCACAGCTCTGAGTCTCATCCAAGGTCCATGGTGAATACTGCCTGGTACCACTGTTGATTATTCAGGGCCCAGGGGCCCTTTAGTTAGCAGATGATGGATTCTGCTAGGGCTGGGCCCTTCCCTTCAAGGCAGCAGGTTCCCTTCTGGCCCAGAATTTGTTTAGAAATGTAATCTCAGAGCTAGACCCTGGAATGGCAGCCTCAGTACTCTCCCTGGCATCATGTTCTATTCTGGCTGAGCCGGTATCCAAGTTGCAAGTCAAAGCCCTCTTTATTCTCATCTCTCCTCTCCTCAAGCAGAGGGAAGTAGTCTCTCCTAGAGCTGTGAACTGAACTGCCTGGGGTTAGGGGAGGAGTGACACAAGTACTCCCTTGGCCTCGCTAGCTGGTGTCCCATGAAGTCATGTGCACCCCAAGTCCACTGGCTCCAAGCCCAGCATAGCACCAAGACTTGCCCAGAAATTGCAGTCCTTGTGGCCTAGACTGCCTTTCAAGTTTATTTAAGACTCCAGAGAACTTTAGCCTATGTTGGAGGAGCTTGCTGGAATCCAGGTTCCAACCACTGGGATGGACGATTTGCCTCTGGGTAGGGCTGGTCAAAAAGCTCTGTCCACGGGTGCTGGCTGAGTTCTGTCTTTATTGTTTTCCACTGTGACAGAGCAGCACTGAGTTCCAATGCAATGTCCCACAGGTGCTACACTTGCCCTCCCCCAGGCACACAGATTCTCTGCACCATGTGGACCCTGCCAGGGGATGCGGGAGGAGTGGTGTTGGCAATTCAAGACTATCTTTCCTATCTTCTTCAGTGCCTCTTTCAGTGACATGCAGCTAAAACCAGGTATTGTGATCACTCACTTGACTTTTAGTCCTTATGAAGGTGCTTTTTGTGTGTAGATAGCCATTCAACTTGCTGTTCCTATGTGAAGGGACAGTCACTGGAGGCTTCTATTTGCCCATCTTGCTAGATCTCCTCTGAGCTTTGCCCTTCAGTTTCTCGATACTATACTTTGAATTGTAAAAGTTTTGCTTTTGAAGAAGCCCAGTTTATCTATTTTTTATTTGGATGCTTGTGCTTTTGGTGTCATAGCTAAGAAATCATTGCCTAGTGCAAGGTCACAAACACTTATCCTTATATTTTCTTCTAAAAATTCTGTAGATTTAGCTCTTACATTTAGATGTTTGATGAATTTTGAGTTAATATTTGCATATGGTATGAAGTAAAGGTACACATTCGTTTGCCTGAGATATTTAGTTGTCCTAGAGCCATTTGTTGAAGTCAGAATCCCCCAAAACTTAAAACTAATAGTCTACTGTTGACCAGAAGCCTTACAGATAACAAATATTAACAGTAAATTAACACATATTTTGTATATTATATGTATCATATACTTTATTCTTTGAAAGTAAGCTAGAGAAAAGAAAGCATTATTAAGAAAATTTATAAGAAGGAGAAAAACATTTACTAGTCTTTAAGTGGAAGTGGATTAACATAAAGGTCTTCATCCTAGCCAACTTCCTGTTGAGTAGGCTGAGGAGGAGGAAGAGGGGGTTGATCTTGCTGTCTCAGGGGTGGCATAAATGGAAGAAAATCTGTGTATAAGTAGAACCTTGAAGTTCAAATCCATGTTGTTCAAGAGTCACATTTATATGCTCCTAGCTGCCATGCTCTCTCTCTCTCTGCCTGACTGTTCATCCTGTCTCCTGTGATGTGGGAATGAAGCATTGCCCTCCTGACTCATTGTACTCTCCCTGTCCAGAAGCTGTAAGAAAAAAAAAAAAAAAAATCTTTGAACTTACTTCCTTTTGTGGTGGTATATTGAATTTGTGCCTTCCATCTGATGAATCAGGGGCTGCCCCAGGTCAAATTTTCCCCAGAATGCCAGAGAGAACAAAAGGTCAGTCTCCCAGCTCCAGAGGGATGGTCATGCAGGCATAAACTGGACACGAGTCAGACAAGAGCCGCAAGGGCATCTGCCAGTATAAACAAGTTTCTCATGTGAGGGACCCCTTGGTTGCATGTTGAACAAGTAGGCATTAAGTCATTCACTAGGTAAAAAAAAATTGTCTTGTGAAAGGTACAATATAAACTCTAATGCCCAGCTTCTCTTCATTTTCCATTAGGACAGGGTTACTAGTTGCTCTGGTACTGGAACCCTAATTTAGCTGGAGGCTCTCAAAACACAGTATCACATTGTCTTGGTTTCTGGAAATTTGTAGTAAGTTTTGAAATCAGAATGTGTGAGTCCTTCAAATTTGTTTTTCTTTCTCAAGATTGTTTTGGGATTAAAGTTCCCTTACATTTCTATAAAAATTTTGGAATGAGCTTGTCCATTTCTGCAAAAGATGGCAGCTTGATAGGAATTGCATCAAACTAGTATATTGATATGGAGAGTATTGTCATCTAATGCATATTAAGCATTCCAATCCATGAACACAGGCTGTCTTTCTATTTCTTTAGGTCTTATTTTTATTGTCAATTTCACTAGGCTATCTAATTGTGAACATACATTGCCAACATCTTCTGGATGGATTTACCCTTTATCATTATAAAATGTTCCTTTATCTTTAGTAATAATTTATTTTTGTTAAAGTCTGTCGTCTCTGATATTATTATAGCCATTCCAACTCTCTCTTTTTATCATTTTCATGGTATATCTCTTTTTATCCTTTTATTTTTCATCCTGTTTGTATTTTTGAATTTAACATGAGTCTTCTGTAGACATGATACAGTTGGATCACATTTTTATCCATTATGTCAATCTCTTAATTGTAGAGCTTAATTCATTTACATGTAACGTAACTACAGATAGAGAAGAACACAACTGTGCCATTTTGCTACATCTTTTATATATGCCATACCATTTGTTCTTAGTTTCCTCTATTACTAGAGGAAATTTGTGGTAAATAGATATTCTTTAGTGTACCATTTTAATTCCCTTGACACTTTGTTTACTATATATTTTTCAGTTGTTTTCTTGGTGTTTGCCCTGGGGGTTAAAAATAACACCTTAATTTAGAATAATCTTATTCAGATTAATACTCATTTAACTTCAATAGTATGCAAAAGCTTTGTACCTGCAGTTTCAAACTCCTACTTCCTGCTGTTATTGTGACAAGTTACTCTTTATACACTGAGTTCTCATAAACATAAATTTACAATTATTGCTGTGTGCAGTTGTCTTTTCAAATAACTAGAAAAAGAGGATTTACAAATTAAAAATTCATTTATACTGTCTTTTATATTTACCTATGTAGTTACCTCTACTGGTGTTCTTTTTTCCCACTTGTATTTGACTTACTGCTCTCTAGTCTCCTTTTATGTAAGTTTTAAGGATTCCCCTTAGCATTTCTTACAGGGCAGATCTGTTAGCAATGAACTCTTCCCAGAATCTTTTTTTTTCTATCTTGAGATGTCTTAATTTCTCCTTCATTTTTGAAGGATAGTTTTCCCAGATGTAGAATTCCTGGGTGCAAGCATTTTTTTTTAATTTCAGCACCTTGACTATGCCATGCTACCATCTTCTGGCTGATGTGATCTCCAGTGAGAAATTAGCTGCTAATTTTATTGAGTATCCCTTGTAGGTGGTGATGAGTTATTTCTCTTGCTGCTTTCAAGATTCTATCTTTGCCTTTGAACAGTTTGGTTATGATGTGTCTAGGTGTGGATCTCTTTGAGTTTATCCTTCTTATAGTTCATTGAACTTATCGGATTACAGATTAATAGTTTTGTATAAAATTTGGTAATTTTTCAGCGATTATTTTCTCCCATACTTCTTTTGCCACTTTGTCTCTCTCATTCTGGAACTTCCATTATACCTATGTTAGTACACTTGATGGTGTCTCACAGGTCTCAGATGGCCTTGCTCTTTTTCCTTCACTCATTTTTCTATTTCTAAAACAGGATAATTTCACTTGTTGAAACTTTACAAAGCACTTGTGGACATGCATTCCCCAGCCTTTCTTCCAAGGCTTTTTGGTTAATCTATTGTTTGCCCTGATTATTATGCATTGCCTCAATCAGCAAGGACTAAAACTTTTGCCTATAAGTATTTTTGACAAATGCCCCCAGGGTAGCAACATGAGCAGTGGGGGAGTTCTGAGTCAGATGAAATAAAGAGAGGGCTTCTGGTTGGATCTTCCAGGGAACCACTAGATAAAATAATGACAATTCTTTGCAAATGAAATCTCTACTCCCTCCAGAACCAGTGATATGGGCTGTTATATTTAAGGATAACTCTGAGCTGGTTAGTGAGGAATAGTACTAGGGTAAATGAAAATACCATAAAGCTTGCTGTTCTTATTGAGATTCAGCAGTGCATTATTTGAATAAGTGCCCCCATGGGTTGCTGCAAGACTTGGTTAACTTTCAGAGTTACAAAAAAGTTGACTCTGATCATTTTTGCCAGTTTTTTAAATTGACTTTTTTGGAGGGCAGATTTTTGGAGTTCCTTATTCCAGCATTTCACTGAGTTCATCTTTTATACCATTTTTGAGCATTTTCTGTGTTACAGACACAGAAATATCTGTCTTTATAATGACCTCATTTCATCCTTGTAATAGCACTTTAATGTGGGTATCATTCTGTTTTAATAGATAGAAATTTATGATAAAAATGCTCTAAAATTGAATTATATTGATAGTTGTAAAACTCAGTAAACAAGAGAAATCATTGAATTGTACACTTAAAAATGCATAAGAAAACTGAGGCTCAGAGACATGAGATTACACTTGGAAGTAGCAGAACTGTATTAATCTGTTTTCACACTGCCAACAAAGACATACCCGAGACTGGGCAATTTATAAAGAAAAAGAGGTTTAATAAACTCACAGTTCCACATGGCTGGGGAGGCCTCACAACCATGGCAGAAGGTGAAAGGCACATCTTACATGGCAGTAGTCAAGAGAGAATGAAAGCCAAGCCAAAGGGTAAACCCCTTATAAAACCATTAGATCTCATGAGAACTCACTCACTACCACAAGAACAGTATGGGGGAAACAGTCCCCATCATTCAATTATCTCCCACCAGGTCCTTCCCACAACATGTGGGAATTATGGGAGCTAAACTGCAAGATGAAATTTGGGTGGAGACAGGGCCAAACCATATCATTCCACACCTGGCCCCTCCCAAATCTCATGTCCACACATTTCAAAACCAATCATGCCTTCCCAACAGTCCCCCAAAGTCTTAACTCATTTCAGCATTAACTCAAAAGTCCACAGTCCGAAGTCTTATCTGAGACAAGGCAAGTCCCTCCCACCTATGAGCACGTAAAATCCAAACCAAGTTAGTTACTTCCTAGATATGATTAGGTAAATACACCCATTCCAAATGAGAGAAATTGGCCAAAACCAGGGGTCTAAAGGCCCCATACAAGTACAAAATCCAGTGGGGCAGTCAAATCTTAAAGCTTCAAAATGATCTCCTTTGACTCCGTGTCTCAAATCCAGGTCGCACTGATGCAAGAGGTGGGTTCCCATGGTCTTGGGCAGCTCCAGCCCTGTGGCATTGCAGGGTACAGCCTCCTTCCTGGCTGCTTTCATGGGCTGGAGTTAGGTGTCTGTGGCTTTTCCAGGCACACATGCAAGCTGTTGGTGGATCTACCATTCTGGGGTCTAGAGGACAGTGGCCCTCTTCTCACAGCTCCACTAGGCAATGCCCCAGTGGGGACTCTGTGTGGGGGCTTCAACCCCACATTTCCCTTCCTCAATGCCCTAGCTGAGGTTCTCCATGAGCGCCCTGCCCCTGGAGCAAGCTTCTGCCTGGACATCGAGGCGTTTCCATACATACTCTGAAATCTAGGCAGAAGTTCCCAAACCTCAATTCTTGACTTCTGTGAACCTGTAGGCTCAACACCATGTGGAAGCTGCCAAGGCTTGGGGCTTGCACCCTCTGAAGCCATGCACCGAGCTGTACCTTGGTGCCTTTTAGCCATAACTAGAGCAGCTGGGATGGAGGGCACCAAGTCCCTAGGCTGCACACAGTGGAGAGCTCTGAGCCCACCCCAAGAAACTATTTTTTTCCTCCTAGGCCTTGGGGTCCATGATGAGAGGGGCTGCCTCAAAGGTCTTTGACGTGCCTTGGAGCCATTTTCCCCATTGTCTTAGCCATTAACATTTGTCTCTTGGTTACTTATGCAAATTTCTGCAGCCAGCTTGATTTTCATGAGTTTTTCTTATCTATTCCATGTCAGGCTGCAAATTTTCTGAACTTTTATTCTGTCTCCCTTTTAAAACTGAATGCTTTTAACAGCCCCCAAGTCACATTTTGAATGCTTTGCTGCTTAGAAATTTCTTCCACCAAATACCCTAAATCATCTCTCTCAAGTTTAAAGTTCCACAAATCCCTGGGGGAGAGGCAAAATGCCACCAGTCTCTTTGCTAAAACATAGCAAGAGTGGCCTTTACTCCAGTTCCCAACAAGTTCCTCATCTCCATCTGAAATCACTTCAGCCTGGATTTCATTGTCCACATAATTATTAGCATTTTGGTCACAGCCATTCAACAAGTCTCTAGGAAGTTCCAAACTTTCCCAAATTTTCCTGTCTTCTTCTGAGCCCTCCAAACTGTTCCAACCTCTGCCTGTTTACTCAGTTCCAAAGCTGTTTCCACATTTTTGGGTATCTTTACAGCAGTGCTCCACTCTATCAGTACCAATTTACTATATTAGTCATTTTCACACTGCTGATAAAGACGTACCCGAGACTCGGTAATTTATAAAGAAAAAAAGAGTTTAATGGACTTACATTTCCACATGGTTTGGGGGACCTCACAATCATGGTGGAAGGCAAAAAGCTTGTCTTACATGGCAATAGGCAAGAGAGAATGAGAGCCAAGTGAAAGGGGAAACCCCTTATAAAACCATCAGATCTCATGAGACTTATTCACTACCATGAGAACAGTATGGGGGAAACCACCCCCATGATTCCGTTATCTCCCACTGGTTTCCTCCCACAACATGTGGGAATTATGGGAGCTACAACTCAAGATGAGATTTGGGTGAGGACACATCCAAACCATATCATGAACCATAATCTAAATCCAGGTCTGTCTAAGTTAAAAAAAAAGTTTTTCTACATCAGGTGGCCTCCTATGGTGGGGTCAAGCTGAAAGCTTGCTAAATCAGAATAAAGAAGATATAGGGAAATTGCTACCAGTTGAGGCTGGAAGTGAGCACCACAGATGGGCCCACATTCCCACAGGGAATAAGCACTTCCATAGGTTTTGTTCAAGTTATTATCAGATGAAATGTACAATAGGGAATGCATAAGCAAGGTGCAGCTGCACTAAGTTGCTCTGTGTTCTTTCCATGTGGCTATTACCCTGGCTTTCCAGGGATAAGTGTACTTTTTATAAAATTGATCTCTGTTTGTATGGAATTTTCTTTAAGGCCAAGTATAACATCTCTGACTTCACATAGAAAGATCTTGAAAGCCCTAGAACATTTAAAGAAGAAAGTACTTTCTCAGAAAACCCTTCCTGACTTTCAGGCCAGGACAAACCCCTTCTTTATAGGCTGTTGAGGGTCTCTTAACCTTCCCTTTGGAGCACTTGTTATTATAATTTTACATGTATTAATATGACTACTGATTGTTTCCCTCATAAGACTTCAAGCTCCTTGAGAGTAGGTAAACTGACCCTCTTTTCACCTCTGTGCCAGTGTCTGACACAGAGAAGGTGCTCAGCAAATATTTGTGAATGAACTAACAGGAAACTTAGCTTCCTTCCTTTATACAGTCTGACCTTGAAATTAATCTCTTTTAAGAGGATAAAAGATTAAAAATATAGAGCATTGGTAAAAATAAATAAGATACAATATAGTAAAAAGAGACACAGAAGAAATAATCAAACCATTCTTATAGGAGTAGATCCAGGTCTTGCTGTGTCTAAACCTCATAGAATTTGAGGAACCTCTCTTTAAGAAAAAGAATTTCTGCCAAAATACATAATTGCTAGGACCCCCACCCAGTCACAGACATGGGCACAAATTATTAAGGTCCCTTATTATCTGGGCAAAAGCAGCTGTAAGATTCTGCCAGGAAGCTCATGCAGAGTCCACAGATGAACCCCACCTGGAGCCAAGACCCCTGGCTGTGGGCTTGCCTAGCATAGAGGGAGCATTTGATCTCCAGCAGCCATAGAAAGGGTGTGCTGCTATCCCACTAACAAGTTTCCAGGCAGCTGGCAGTGCCACCTTCTCATCAATATCTCTGGGTTCCAAGTACCCTAGGTTGCCTACTATGATTAACCCCTGTTGTAGATTGCTCAGGAAAGTCTTTTCATTTCCTGCTCCCTAGAGGCACAGAGAAGAGGATACAGGCCTTCCTTTTGGAGAGAGAGAGAGATGAGGTGAAAAGGAATATTGTAAAGACTAGCAGCCTCCTTGAGAACAGGGAGTGCACCAGAGACATCACCTCTGGCTATGCTGGCACAGAGTATGGACTCAGCTAATATCTGTGGCATCAAAGTGGACACAGTCTGACAAAAAGAGCCACCTTCCAGTCTTGTTTCAATCCCAGCCCTCCAGCCTAGTAGGAAGCCGCAGAGTTACTCAGTGTCTGCTTGGCAATCACTAATGCTTCCTTCCTTCTTAGACCAAAGCTGCATCTCCCTGGATTAACTGAGCCACAGAATACACAGGCCTTTTGATATTACTTCAAAATAGTGTCCTTTTGCAGAAATCATGCCATCAATCCAATGGACATGCCTCCCTCTGCGAACAGTGAGGCCAGGGACAAATAAATGGCCAGTGCACATCATGAATCCCTCCGTGACAGGGCAGCTTGGAGAAAGGAATGGAGTTCAGCACATTTGTATAAAATAAAAACGGATGGGTTCTGTTCTGCAACAATCTGAATTTCAGCCACTCTGACATCTAAAAATGCCTTGCCCATCTTCTTCACTGTCAAATACTTTAGAGCTTGGGCTGCTTGTCAGGGCTTTTTAGTGGGAATATAAGCCTAAAAGGATACACTTTCAAACGAATTCCTGCACCTTTCACTAACAGCAAGGCAACCAGATCTCCTAACTTCTGCAATTCAGGGCCCACCTGTAGACCAGCTTTATCATGCTCAGAAAAGGAAAAGAAGAACAAGGGCAATGGCCACTAGCAGGAGTGGAGCATCCAATTGCCAAGCCTTGAACTTGCTCCCCATTTGTCATTTCTCCATTTATGTAACAAATATTTGCTATACCCACAGTGACAGGCGACCCTGTGATCTCTCAGGAAGAGACCATATCTTGTTTCTTTTGTTGTAAATGATCATGAGTTCAGGATGGAAAGAGATGTGGCCCTGGCCCTCAAGGAGATCACAAGATAGCAAGGAGACAGATAACTAACCCAATTAAAATAAATTATGACCAGTATGGTGGTAAAGATAGGCACGGGTGCTATGCTAACACATAGAGAAAACCCCTAGTCTCCAGGGATGGTGCAAGGTTTCCTGAATGAAGTGACATCTAAGATGATATCATAGCAGTGAAGAGCACTAAGCCTGACAAAGGCGGAAGGGTGTTGCAGGTTATTCCATCAGGCTTAACCTGTGGTTAGAGTGGCCCCAAAAGCAGTAGCAGGGGTGTTTCTGCAAGGGATTGCCCCAAACAGGGCCAGTTGGGATTCCAAAGAAAGAAGGACTAAATGCCACGGAGATCCATCCAAAGCATTTATTAAGAGAATTTACATACAGAGTTCTGTATGTAAATTTGAGCAGTCCTTAAAATGGACAGTGAGCAGAAGGAGAATTTCCACCTAGGTAGTCTGCAACGAGGGGGTTGGGCTATGGAGTTTATGTGAGGCTTTAAGTATCTAGCTCAGGGGGAGGGGCTATTTTTTGTTTGTAGCAATATGTTTGATTTTTGAGTTTTTTGGACTGTAGCCTAAATAAGTTTATCAGTGTTTGGGAATATTCAAGAACCTGGCTTGTGTTCAAGCCTGCAGGGAAAAACATGTAGCTGGCCAGGTAGCATAGAGGTCAAGACAATCTGTGTTCCTTGATCAGGAACACAGCAGGGAGTACTACGGTACTCTACACAGACAAAGGGAAGTACAAGGCCAAAGGCTTAGAGATAAATAAGAACAGGACACATTGTGGGGACCTAAAGAAACTTAGGCTGGCTAAAGAATCCAGTTTTGTCTGTCTGGCTAATGGCAAAGAAGCAAGATATGAGACTGGAGAAATAGGCAGGAGCCTGGTAATGAAACCATATTAAGAAGTTTGAATTACTATTGCAGTAATGGAGCTATTGAAAGGTTACAATCAATGAAGTAGCTGGTTAGTTTTCAATTCTGGAAATCCCTCTCTGGCTATAGAGTGAAAGGTTGAAGGAGGAGAGACTATCCATATGAAAGATGGTTTAAATAGTCCAAGAGATGATGGTTGCCTGAACTTAGGTGGAGACAGTAGGAATGGAGAAGAGCAGACAGATTCAAGAGGTATTTTCAGAGCTATATTCAATGGCACATGTAGGAAAAGAAACAGGGCTGGGTATTTCCATTCCCCAGGGCTTAAGTGAGAGACTGGAGACAGTGTCTAGAAAGGAAAGCAAGTTTAGATATGACTCAAAAAATTGCTGCTACCAAGAGGTCCAAGGAGGCAAAAGCCAGGAGTAGGACTCCTAAGAGCAGGCCATCTTTCTGCCAGGGAAGCTATTGTCTGGGTAACCATTGAGGAGCAGGATCTAAATGATGGGAGATTGAGAGGGTCAAGAACTGGGTCCTCAAGGAATAGTTAGCTCCTGATAGCTAAGAAATAGGATCTAACACAAAATCTCACCATGCTGCTCCCATGCTATCTATTCCATTCAAGATAATCTCAAAAACAGAAGGAAGCCAGGGCCCAAAGTTTATATGCATCAGTAGCTTCAGTCATCATTGTGTGGGGTAGGGATTCTGGAAGGGCTCAGTTGGCAGATCCTGCTCCATGTGGCATCAACTGGGCTCACTTGGTGGTGTCAGCTGACAGGTGGGCCAATTTGCAAAATTTAGGATGGCTTCAGCCACATGTCTGGTGCCCCAACTTCTGGGGATGGTTGGAAGTTTTCCTACTCGGGGGGGATTATTGACCAGAATGCTTACACGTGGCTTCAGGGTAGTTGGAGTTCATCCACAGCATCCCAGAGCTCCCAGAGAGGTGTCTCAAGATTCAGAAAATTGGTACGCATCACTGCCATTGTATTCTACTGGTCAAAGATCGTGTAGATATAGATTCCTCTTGATGGAAGGAATGCCAGCAACTTTGCATCCATCTTTAATTCACCATGAGACCTGAAAAGACATAAGGTAGGTAAGGTGCTTAGCATAGTGTCTGAAACATAGTAAGCACACAATACAGGAATAGAATTTTTTGTAGCTAATGGCAAGGTTCAAGTGAAGAAAACCATGAATTGTAAGGTCTTTGCATAGTTCTCAAGCTACTGTGGCTCTTCACTAGTTAATATGATCCAATCCAGTGCCATATTCTGCTCTCAATCCCTTGAGCAGTTTGATAATTACATCTTCTGCATCTACAGTTTATTTTATTTTATTTTATTTTATTTTATTTTATTTTTTTTGCTGAGAAGAAGAAACAAGGTTGTTGTAGAGAGTGGAGTCCATGTGCAAAAATTAAAATCTGTGTGTCAGCATGTCCTCAAAATCAGTGGACAGGAGGGAAGAGAAGCAAAAGCATGCAGGGCATGCCATGGCAAAAGATTTGGGCTGCTGAGAGCCCCTGATCCACAAAGCTGCCATTGCTTTTGGTCCCAGGATTTAGTGCCAGACTCACAGAGATGTCGTGAGACAGTAAGACCTCCTGGCAGTGGAAAAGGTCATGTACCACAAAACATGAGTACCCTCCTGAAACTACCTTCCTATCCAAATGCCTCCTTGAAAATCCCAACTCAATTGAAAAAGAAAAATCTGTCAGTCCCGATATATTAGAAAGACAATTCAAGCAGCTGCTATTTGTATTTTATTTTTAGACATCTTTATTTTTCCTTCAGACTGATCACAATTTCTATAATATTATTTCTTCTTCTAGGTCAAACAACATCTGTTGTATAAAAAAAAATAAACTAATTCACATTGTCGAGTTTACAACTTCCATTTTTATTGTGCTGCAGCAATATCATGCAGTTATTTTATTTCCCCTCAGAAGAAGTCGTTATGGTTGATGGTGTCAATCGACCATAGATTAAAGGGTCCCCAAACAGACTGTGGCACATTGTTGAGGCTTTTAGTGTCAATAATCCTTGAGTAGGCTCTGATATGATTAACTACAATAACTCTAAATGATCAATTCCTGTTTATTGTTAAAATGGAACTCTGCTTATGCCAAGGAATACCTTTCAGAAAGTTCCTTTCTACCACATTTGTGTTTCTTCCTGTCTTAGGATCTCCATTAAATAAGAAATCTGGGTGAAGTCACTTTTGCAGCTTGGTCCTAATCATGAGGAAGGGATGTTATTAAAAGAAGCAAATGAGCAAGTTTTTGACTAATGAGCAGGTTACTATAGCTAAAAATTACTGAAGAATTAACCCCCTGGCCTCCTTTCTGGTGCACATGCTGTTTGCTTCTTCGGCCTGGAAACCTCTTCCCCACCCCTTCCTTTAGCTAATGCCTACACATTCTTCAGATCTCAGCTCAATTGTCACTGTCATTTTAAATCCCCTCTCCCAGCAGAATAGGTAAAATCCCCTTACTCTACATTCTTGCCACACCATGTACCTTTCTGCCGGCGCACTTACTACAGTTGCAATTTTGTTTAAATTTGTGAGATCATTCACTGAAATGTATACCTCTCCCACCAAACTAGAAGATCTGAGTAGAGGCACCATGTCTAATTTGCTCATCATTATATCCCTAGCACCTGGCACAATACTTGGAATATAGTAATCATTCAACAAGTATTTGATGAGTCATCAAGCTAGCTCTGTTCCTGTATCTGGACAGGCAGCTCTAGCTGCTGTGGCATACAGCCCCAGAATCTCAGTGGATTAACACAATAAAGATTTATTTCTCATTCACATCAAAATATAACATAGATTGGACAGCTCTCATTGGAGGCTATTTTCCATGTGATTATCTAGGGATCTAGATTTCTTCCATCTAGTGATGCTACAGTCTTCAACATATAGCGAGCCCTATGTAAAGGCAGGTTCTGCAATCACAGATTCAACCAACTGCAGACAGAAAATATTCAGAAAAAAAAATGAAAAATAACAATACAACAGTAAAAAATACAAACAGAAGAAAACAATACAGTATAACAACTATTTACATAGCATTCACATTGTTAGGTATTAAAAGTAATCTCAGTATGATTTGAAGTATTGGTGAGGATGTGTGTAGGTTATATGCAAGTACTATACCATTCTATATCACAGACTTGAGCACCCACGACTTTTGGTATCTGCAGAGGTCCTGGAACTCATCCTGTGAATACTGAGGGATAGCTACATAGTGTGCACAATCTCTAAAGAAGGGAACAAGAGAACATGGACAGTGGTATAAGGGATTCTATAGCCAGGCTTAGAAATGGCACACTCTCACTTGTGCTCACACTCCATCCAACCCAACCATAAGCAGGGCTAAGAAATGTAGTCTTTCTGTGTACCCAGGAAGAGAAAACAGGATTGGTGAATATCCAGTCCATCTTTGCCACATGCTGTTCCACAGCTTACCACCTTTTACAACAATGAATACCAATAAGAAATCAACAAACCCCAAAATATTGTGCTCACTTTCTCTCCCTACTCTTATACCTTACCTTAGCCATCCTTGATTCTAATGATTCCAATTAGAGTTGAGGGCTTTAAATCAATGGTGTCTTGGTTAAATATTGTTTAAGAAGCAAGTAGATACTTAAAAAACTGAAAAACCTAACCAACCCAGGTCAGCTCCCTCATCAAAACCCTCTAATAGCTTCCCATCACTTGTCACAGACATACAAGGTTTTCCATGCTTTGGTTCTTAATACCTTTCCAGAAGCAAGCAGGAGATTTGTTTAAGGTAACTTGTTTTATCTTGAATATTCATGCGGCTGGGTGTGGTGGCTCACACCTGTAATCCCAGCACTTTGGGAGGCCAAGGCAGGTGGATCGCCTGACGTCAGGAGTTCAAGATGAGCCTGACCAACATGGTGAAACCCCATCTCTACTAAATATATATATATATAAATAGCCTAGCATGATGGCACATGACTGTAATCCCAGCTACTTGGGAGGCTGAGGCAGGAGAATCCCTTGAACCCGGGAGGCTGAAGTTGCAGTGAGCCAAGATTGTGCCATTGCACTCCAGCCTGGACAACAGAGTGAAGCGGTCTCATGAATAAATAAATAAACAAACAAACAAATAAATATTAACGTGAAATTTTTCATTCTGCTCCAAAATATACTTATGGGTATTTAAATTTAAACTGGCTCCCTAGACATTTCTAAACACAGTGATTGTTCCAGGAAGATGTCCTGCCATTATTCAGGTTTTAGAATGTTGTCTGGCATAAGTGCAAAGGTTTAAGCAGCACAGCCCTTGAAGCCCTTAGAAAAAGAGTGTTAAACTGACTCTACTAAAAAGAGCCCAGCAGAGATGCTCCTGCCTCGGACCCTGTCTTAGTTTGCTTGGGCTGCCCTGACAAAGTACCACAGGCTGTGTGGCTTAATCAATAGACATTTATTTCCTCATAGTCCTGGAGGCTGGAAATCTGAGATCAAGATGTCAGCAAGGTTGGTTCCTCTCAAAGCTTCTCTCCTTGGCTTGCAGATGGCCACCTTCTCCCTGTGTCCTCACATAGCCTTTCCTGTGTGTGTGTCTGTGTCCTAATCTGTTCTTCTTTTCAGGACATCAGTTGGATTGGATTAGGGCTTACCCATATGACCTCATTTTACCTCTTTAAAGGCCTATCTCCAAATACAGTTACAATCTGAAGCATAGGAGGTTAGGACTTCAATGTATGAATTTGAGGGGCACATGATTCAGCCCCTAACAAACTCCCAAGGTAATCTGAAGAATATTGCAAGAAAAGAAAACTTCCCCTATGAATTCATTGCAAGAAATAAATGGCCCGTCCCTCAACATACATACATATCTACCCATGTTTTGGCAGTTTTAGATTCAGAGCATTTTGATTTAGGGAATTTTTGCATCTGTCTAGTGGCTGTAGAGGAGTTTTGTGCTTTGTGACACTGTTTCGTAGTTGGTTTTTCCATAGCTGCTCCACATCTAAAGCAATAAAAGGGATTTGAATTGCAATAATTTGCCTTCTCTCTGTCACTCACAGTGCCCTGACTTGGTTGCCAAGCTTTTGAGAAAAATCACAGTTATACACACACTTTCTGTGCTGATACCTGCCACCCCTCTATTTGTTTTCTGATAAATATGCCCTTTCCCTGGAATTCTACTCAAATGCCAGTCTGTGATTGACTCTGGTGCCTGTCTTTTCCCTGTGTTATATGACAGCCATTCCCGCATAAGAAGCCCTGCCCCTTCAGAGAAATGTGCTCAGAACTCAGTCTCCTCACTCATCCCCCAGCCAGCACTCAGCTGCTGAGCAGAAATGTGTTTTGGGAATGCCAGTGTGACAATTACACAGGTACCTAGGAGAACCAAAAGCTCTGGTCTCAGCTGCATGATGGCTTCAGGGAAATTAAGTGCAAGCTGTTTGGTGAATATTTCTCCTTAGGACATCATGAAATCCCAGAGGTGGGGATGCGTGGACAGTGCCTGCCTGTTTCTTTCCCCCTCCTCCCCCAAGCTTCTAGAAAGAAGAAAGAAAAAACTGCAGCTTAGTATTTGATATTTTGAATTAATTAGAGCCCCAAATCCCACACCAGCCAGCAGGCTTCTTAATGAGGCCAATGTATTCATCTTCTTCAGGGATCATTACAGTGCCTCACAATGCCCTATGGGTTTCAAAGCACTACTGCACGCCACTGCTTCATCTGGGATCCACAATCACCTTGGTAGGTGGTCAAGACAGAAGTCATCCTTTCCATTCCTAGATGAGCTTTCAGGGATGTTGAGTCACTTTTTCAAGGTCACATAACTAATAAGCAGTAGAAACTGGATTTGAACTCAGCTGGTCTGCTACCAGGTTCCATGCAGTTAACCACTGCTGTTCTACACTGCCTCTCTAGAAAGATGCATGGCTGCCTCATGACAGAGTTATTTAGGGATGCAGAAAAAAATACAGAGGTTCAGTAAAATTTGAATTTCAGATAAAAAATTAATAAGTTTTTTGTATAAGTATGTCCCATAGTTATGCTTATCTCACAAATCGCATGGAAAATACTTACATGTACTAAACATTTATTTGATGTTTACATGAAATGTAAATTTAATTGGATATTCTGTTTTGTATTTGCTACATCAGCCAATGCCATAGTCAGCACTATCCTAACAAGGCTGGCCAACCACCTGGCCTGACCAGCTCTACTCCAGCCATACCCATGCCTGCCTAATGCCACTTTCTTTTACTGACCCTGGCTTGAAGCTTACCAGCCATGCCTTCTCCATCCTCCTGACTTTACCTGCTTAATCTGTCCCCAAGCCCCAGAGAGTCAGCATTAGCTTTGGTTCTCTCATCTGGCCCTTCCTTCCCACTCCCCTAAGCACCACTGTGATCCAGAAGCCTATTACCTCTCATCCAGATCATGACCAGAGTTCTTCTAGTTGCTGCATTCAACAGATGATTGGCAGACATTTTCTGACCAAAGCGCAGGACATTTATCTATTCAAAACTTGCTAAAGGCTCCCCAAGTTTCTTAGCGTGGCCTTCAAAGCTTTTTGGTTGGGGTCCAACTTGACAATGCCACCTCCTCTCCCCACCCCTACCACAGTTGAGTGTGGATTATAAGCCTCAGTCACACTGAGGACCCCAGTTTCCCACTTTTGTTTGCTTCTGTCACTCCATTGACCTTGAATCTCACCTCCCTTGCCATCCTCAAGTCCAGTTTGACAACCACTGCCTCCAGGAAATATTTTATCCTTTCCACTCACACAGCCATAAGTGATTTTGCCTCTGGCTCAACTCTCACAGTGCTTCCTAACCCTTTTTGGTACATGCCATAATATCGTTCTTTTCTTGTTTTTGCCTATGTCTTAGCTCTTCTCTCCACTGTCTTACATTCCTAGAGGACAAGAGCTATTTTTGTGTTTTGTTTCTTCTCTAAAGGGCTTAGCACAGTTTCTGTCACATGATAGATAGATGTTCCATAGAAATGTTTGGATATAAGTGAATGGCCTGATCCCAGAATCATTCTCTACTCAGTGACACTTACTCTATGCCAACATTGGACCAAACATGGAATTAGAGTTATCACTAGGATCTGGGTCTTATCTTAAAGGCATACCATAAAAGCAAAACAACCTTAACTGGAATGAAACTAGACCACCCTGAAACCAATCTAAGATCAGTGTTTCTGCAAAAGAATCACACACCCAACTCCAGAATGATTTGAAGAATAGGGGAGGACTTCACTCAATAACCCTTGAGAAGGTTGGAGAGTGTATGCAGAGGTGAGGACAAAAGTACATCTTACAACATGCAGCAAAATATTCTCTAAGTCCTCTTCCAATTCTCCATCCCAAACCCACTCTTTGTGGTACCTACTTATTCCATCTATTTCTCTCCCTTCTCCCCTAATGTCAAAAAGCAGCTCTCATTTGGCCTCAATGGTGCTCCATCCTCAATCCGGCCCTCTCCTGGGATTTTGTGTGGTTTTGAAATATTGCTGCCTACTTTCTCATATTGAGCCATTGAGCCCTTCTCTTGGTTTCCATGGCTACATCCCCAGGCACTACCAGCACAACAGAGTACCTAGAGAGGCCAAGGGAAAAAAAAATAATTTTTTCCCACCATAAATTGATGAGACACTCTGTGAGGGCCTTCGAAAGGTATAGGGAAAAAAAAGGCCCAGAAAGAAGAAAAGCAAAGAATGGGAAGGAAGACCTGAGGAGGTGGCTGGAAGCCTGTACTGCTCCTTCATCTTTGATGACATTTTCTCTTCCAAGTCCTCCTTGCAACTTGTAGTATGCTGTCTCTAAAGTGGCCTCTATGATGACACCCAATGGCCCCATCTCTTGGTATCAATGCCCTGTGTCATTCTCTCCTCTTAGGCTTGGGCTGGACCTAATGACTCACTTAAAACAAAACCAAAGATGGCAGAAGTGATGGGATGTGACGTCTGAGATTAGGTTATTAAAAAACTCCAGTTTCCGAGGGCTCAGTTCT
This sequence comes from Gorilla gorilla gorilla, assembly GCF_029281585.2. Classification (NCBI taxonomy): domain Eukaryota; kingdom Metazoa; phylum Chordata; class Mammalia; order Primates; family Hominidae; genus Gorilla; species Gorilla gorilla. The sequence continues at coordinate 160,888,059 of NC_073247.2, forward strand.
GTTCCATTTGTCCATATCTCTGTTTTGTTACCAGTACCATGCTGTTTTGGTTACTGTAGCCTTGTATTATAGTTTGAAGTCAGGTAGCATGATGCCTCCAGCTTTGCTCTTTTGGCTTAGGATTGTCTTGGCAATGCGGGCTCTTTTTTGGTTCCATATGAACTTTAAAGTAGTTTTTTTTCCAATTCTGTGAAGAAAGTCATTGGTAGCTTGATGGGGATGGCATTAAATCTATAAACTACCTTGGGCAGTATGGCCATTTTCACGATATTGATTCTTCCTATCCACGAGCATGGAATGTTCTTCCATTTGTTTGGGTCCTCTTTTATTTCATTGAGCACTGGTTTGTAGTTCTCCTTGAAGAGGTCCTTCACATCCCTTGTAAGTTGGATCCTAGGTATTTTAATCTCTTCGAAGCAATTGTGAATGGGAGTTCACTCATGATTTGGCTCTCTGTTTTGTCTGTTATTGGTGTATAGGAATGCTTGTGATTTTTGCACATTGATTTTGTATCCTGAGACTTTGCTGAAGTTGCTTTCAGCTTAAGGAGATTTTGGACTGAGACGATGGGGTTTTCTAAATATACAATCATGTCATCCGCAAACAGGGACAATTTGACTTTCTCTTTTCCTAATTGAATACCCTTTATTTATTTCTCCTGCCTGATTGCCCTGGCCAGAACTTCCAACACTATGTTGAATAGGAGTGCTGAGAGAGGGCATCCCTGTCTTGTGCCAGTTTTCAAAGGGAATGCTTCCAGTTTTTGCCCATTCAGTATGATATTGACTGTGGGTTTGTCATAAATAGCTCTTATTATTTTGAGATATGTCCCATCAATACCTAATTTATTTAGAGTTTTTAGGGCTGTTGGGGAAAGGATTCCCTATTTAATAAATGGTGCTGGGAAAACTGGCTAGCCATATGTAGAAAGCTGAAACTGGATCCCTTCCTTACACCTTATACAAAAATTCATTCAAGATGGATTAAAGACTTAAATGTTAGACCTAAAACCATAAAAAACCCTAGAAGAAAACCTAGGCAATACCATTCAGGACATAGGCATGGGCAAGGACTTCATGTCTGAAACACCAAAAGCAATGGCAACAAAAGCCAAAATTGACAAATGGGATCTAATTAAACTAAAGAGCTTCTGCACAGCAAAAGAAACTACCATCAGAGTGAACAGCCAACCTACAGAATAGGAGAAAATTTTTGCAATCTACTCATCTGACAAAGCGCTAATATCTAGAATCTACAAAGAACTCAAACAAATTTACAAGAAAAAAACAAACAACCCCATCAAAAAGTGGGCAAAGGATATGAACAGACACTTCTCAAAAGAAGACATTTATGCAGCCAACAGACACATGAAAAAATGTTCATCACTGGCCATCAGAGAAATGCAAATCAAAACCACAATGAGATGCCATCTCACACCAGTTAGAATGATGATCATTAAAAAGTCAGGAAACAACAGGTGCTGGAGAGGTTGTGGAGAAATAGGAACACTTTTACACTGTTGGTGGGACTGTAAACTGATTCAACCATTGTGGAAGACAGTGTGGTGATTCCTCAAGGATCTAGAACTAGACATACCATTTGAGCCAGCCATCCCATTACTGGGTATATACCCAAAGGATTACAAATCATGTTGCTATAAAGACACATGCACACGTATGTTTATTGTGGCACTATTCACAATAGCAAAGACTTGGAACCAACCCAAATGTCCATCAATGATAGACTGGATTAAGAAAATGTGGCACATATACACCATGGAATACTATGCAGCCATTAAAAAGGATGAGTTCATGTCCTTTGTAGGGACACGGATGAAGCTGGAAACCATCATTCTCAGCAAACTATCACAGGGACAAAAAACCAAACACCACATGTTCTCACTCATAGGTGGGAATTGAACAACGAGAACACTTGGACACAGGGTTGGGAACATCACACACCGGGGCCTGTTGTGGGGTGGGGGGAGGGGGGAGGGATAGCATTAGGAGATATACCTAATGTAAACGACGAGTTAATGGGTGCAGCACACCAACATGGCACATGTATACATATGTAACAAACCTGCATGTTGTGCACATGTACCCTATAATAAAAAAAAAACAGGCAAAGAATAAAAAACAAAAAACAAACAAAAAAAACCCTCCAGTTTCCATCTTAGTGTCTTTGTCTTGCTTGTACTCTCTTGCTCTCTCTTAGATTGCTCCTTCTACGTGAATCCAGCTGCCATGCCATCATTTGGAGGGGTCCATGTGCATGAGCTTGGACCCATTTCCCCACAGTTGACCCTTGAGATGACTGCAGCTCCAACTGCCATCATACTGCATGACATACCTTGAGCTAGTGGCCTCCAGCTAAGCTGCACCCAGATTTCTGACCCATACAAACTGTGAGATAATAATTGTTGGCTGTTTTAAGCCACTAAGTTTTGGGGTGATTTTGTTTGTTATGCAGCAATAGATAACTAATACACAGCTGAAATTTCCACATGCTTCACTGTGACTCAAGCACACCCACCCTACTTCATGTCCAAATGTCATTTTATAATGCTGCAGTTGAAATGATAAAGCCGGTGGTCTCCAGAGACACTTGTAGGGCTTTTATAGCTCTTACAAATTCTGCTTCATGAATCCCAGACCCATATGCAAATGTGAAGCTCAACCTTTGATAAGCCATTTGATTTCCCTTTTAGCTAATGAAGTGAAAATACACCATTTTACACTAAGATTAAATTGCGAAAATGTTTCACTCTTGTCCCCAGTTAGTTGTAATTAAAAATAGAAATGGAAGAACAGAAAAAGTCACTGACTCTCTTCTGGCATACTGAGCAACGGAAAGGGAAACTGTGATCCTCTGCAACTTCCAAGTGGAGGTAAAAGGGTGGGCATGGGGGAGCAGGGTGAGAGCGCAGGCCTGCCCAAACTGGCAAAGGGTGTGCAGTCATCCCCCAGCAGCTCAGAATGCCAGAAGAAATATTTCCCCATGCTTTCTGGGGAGGAGGAAGGGAGGGAGAGCATTCCTATTTCTCAATGTCTGCTTAACACAGAGCATCTTAACTTGGGGCTCACAAATACTTAGTAGGACATGACTGAGTTTTATAGGGTCTGGAAATTGCTGACACATAGTAAGAACTCAAACGTGTAAAGAAGAGAAATGTGTGTGTGTGTGTGTGTGTGTGTGTGTGTGTGTGTGTGTGTGTGTATGTATGGGTGAGGGAGGTGTTTAGGTATCTGTGTGGCTGAGACAGAGAGTGAGTGAGGGAGTGTATATGCACCTCTGTGTAGGTGTGTTGTGTATAGGGATCTATGTGTGAGAGATAAAATAGGTGAGAAGCATATATATAAACGTGTGTGCGTTTAGGTACCCACATGTACGAGAGACGGCATGAGTGAGGGAGCATCTATGAGCCTATATGTCTCTGTGTGAGGGTATTTGTGTAAGTATACCCATACTAGGGTTATCTATGTATGAGCTAGGGTGTATCTATGTATGTGTGGGTGTGAAAGTATGGGTGAGTGCTGGATACATATGAATGTGCATTATTGACATGAGAGAAAAGTGGCTCTCTGATTCTGTAATGCTTAAGAATCCCCTGGGCATCTTGTTAGGAAGGTAGGTCCTCAGTCCCTACCTCCCAAGATTCTAATTCAGTAATCTGGGGAGGGGCCCAGAAATCTGTAGGTTTTTATCCTGATGGTTCTCAGGCAGGTAGGTCCAGAGAGAAACACTAAACCCAGAGACCCAGAGTGAAAAGGAACAGCAAAAGTCATCATTCCACAGATGAGTAAACTAGGTCTGGAGGAGGAAAGTGGCTTGTTGCAGGCCACACAACTAACAAATGAAAGCCACGACTTTTCAAACCCTGGCTTCCTGTCTACCAGCTCGGTATTCATTCAGCTACAGCAATATTTCTCCAATGGGAAGAGACTTGGGGAGAGAGTCACATGAGGGCTTTATTCAATGTCCCCCATCCCATATAGTGGTCCTTGAGAATCCTTGTCATAGTGAACATTTGTTTGTGTTAATTATATGCCAGGAGGGTGTTGGGGAAGAAACCAGGGCTTGATATCATATCACATCCCTGCTAGGAGTACTGTATTAAACAGCAAAGGCAAAGCACATCCCTGTAAAGTGAGCCCTGTGTAAGGGGACATCCTAGCTGGAAGTCCAAAATATTCTACGCAACGAGCAGCTGGGATGAGGGGGCAGATACCCTCTTGGCAATAATTGGGCTCATGGATGATTCTGTCTTCACAGAAACTGGGCGTAGCCAATGGCATTTCATAGGAGAGACCCTTCAAAGACATACTTACAAAAGAGCCGAGTGCTATTTTTAATTCAACCATCATGCCATCTAACAACCTCTCTCATTACCCTCTACCTCACCCATTCATCTCAGATGCTGAACATTGCCGGATGCTTTTTAAAAATCTAAGCACACTGTAGCCCCTGAGTTTCCTTTATCTGCCATGACAGCAGTGTCTTCAAAGAACTTCCGCAGGTTATTTTAAAATGACCTCCTCTAGCTTGGAGCTTAGTTTCCCAGAGAGCTTTCACTTCAGTGCTGGATGTGAGAGGGGGAGGACCAGGAAGGCTGATTCGGCAGCCCTGCTGAGGCAACAGTGAGCACTGGCAGAGAACTGTGTGTGGGGCCCAAAGAGTTAGTGGTAGTTGTGAGGGGAGGCTCTGCCTCTTTCATGAGCTGATGTCAACTCCTTAACTCCTGGTGTCTTCATCTCTGCAACAGCTTAGCCAAGGGAAGGATGGAGACACTTCACCCCTATCCTGACCATTTCATTTCCATGGTGCTGTAGACACACGGGGGCCACTAGCATGCCAGCAGCCACCACAGACAATAACTCAACAAAGAGATTGGCTAGGCCACAATCCCACAATCCATTGTTCTGTGCTCTTTCCATCCTGGTCATGAGGCAGGAGGCTAATAAACAGCCAAGCAATACAGGGCTGAGTCGAACAAAGATGATGAGGACACTTGAAGTCTCCTTTGTGGCTCAATAAAGGTTGAGCCAGTGGTGGAAAGCATCTTCAGGGAAGCCCAAGCTTGCCACCTGAAGCATAGAGCTGTTGATTCCACCTGGGATTTTCCCATTATTCACTGTGTTTCATGTAGGGATTAGCTGAAACCTGATTTCCTGGGCTCTCAGGCTTTCACTGCTTAGGTCCTTCCTGTGGAGTCTCACAGCCTTTTCCCTGAGCCTTTCAAAGACCTACACCTCTGTGCCTCTATATCACTAATGCTGTACACTTCTCAGTCAGGATATAGCTCTGGAAGGCAGGGCTTCCATGTCATGCAGGCACCTTGCCCAAGACCGTTCAAATTATGCATGTTTGGAAATGTGTGTATCTCTGTTGCTGGGCAAAAATTGGATGCTCAGAGCCTCCCTCCACTGTAGGCTAGGATGTGTTACCTCTGTTGGTGGCCACATAATTCCCTGTGACATGGGAAATGCAGGAAAGAGAGCAGGATATCACCTCTCTAGGCCCCCACATGTCCCAGGCACAGGCATAAGATCTCAGTCCTCACAAAGATCCTGTGATTTATCCTCCAATTACAGTTGAAGAAATTGAGGCCCAGAAATATTTGGTAATTTTCCAATATAGCTAGTAAATTGGCAGAGCTGGATTGTAACTCAGATTATCATGAGGATTAAATGAGCTGGTGCAGGTAAAACCACAGACTTCCAAAGAGTGCTAAACGGGAGCTCTTCTCACCCTCCTCTCATGCAGCAGTTCAGTTGTAGCACCAGCATAAGGAATTGCCCATCTCTGGGCCTGGGTTTCTGCATCCATCAACTAAGGGGATTGACTTTCCAAAGTGTGTTTCTCTGAATACTGTGGAAAGAAGAAAGCAACAAGGAGAGGGAGTGAAAGCCAACTCTAAAACCACGAGGCTTTCCTTTCCCCTTCAAGCAGCAGTTCTTAGACTGGGGGCAGTGGAGAGGGTTCAAGAGAGCGGCAGACCCTCCCAAACAACATTGTGTGCATGTGCCTGGGTGGATTTTCCTGGAGAAGGTGGTCATAGCTTCAATTCAGGGCCAACACCCAAAAGAAACTATTGAAGGTAAATCCTTTGAGAGGGCACCCAACATCCATTGGGCATTTATTCCAAGCTCAAGTTTCCTTATTACTGTAAAACGCTAAAGTGATTTTTAAAAGCTGTACTTAAGAATTTGAAGCACCATTTGTATGTAGACTAAGTCAATCAAGAGAGGCCTTGGAATCAGATAAACTGGAATTCAATTGCAGCTCTGCCATCTGCTGGCTGTATAATCCTGGCCCAGTTACTTCAGTGAGCCTCCCTGAGCTTCACTGAGTTGACACGTAGTAGACGTATCAACTGAGGAAAAGTATTACTACAACCTGGCACATGGTAGGCATTGGTTAAATGCTGTTGTCCTTTCTTTTCTTCTAAATCTAAATGCAAAGTAAAGTTTTAGTTATTCCTCAGAGTTGGCAGAATCTCAACTCCGAAATAGTTATTATTGCTATTGCTGTTGTTAGCTAACAATTATGCAGTGCTTACTATATGCCAGGCACTGTCTTTAATGATGTTCATATATTTACTTATGAGACTTATTCACTACCACAAGAAAAGTATAGGGGAAACTGCCCCCCATTATTCAATTTTGTCCCACTGGCTCCCTCCCACAACACATGGGAATTATGGGAGCTACAATTCAAGATGAGATTTTGGTGGGGACACAGCCAAACCATATCAGAAGTGCTCATAAACCTGAGCTTTCCTCAATCTTGTGGGAGGAGCCTGAACTCATCTCTAACCCCAGGACCCTAGGCTCTGGCAAGGGCTTCAGGTTTATGGCTAGACTATTGTTACCATGACACTCCCACTGCAGGCTGGACTCAACCTTATCTTCTGGACTCAGGAAGCCAGACACATATTAATTCCTGCCATTACAATCTCCACTCATTTATGCATGCATGCATTCATTCATAAATAAATGCATTATTTATTTACTTGACATTTCTTTCCCTTTTTGCATCACTACCCTCCCCCCTTCTTTCACCTCCTTTCACTTCTGTCTCATTCTCCATAACACATGTCAACAACCTCAATGATATGTTTCAATATTTTTCTATATGCTCAAATACATTTGGGGCAGTTGATCATTGTTTTAGAAATGTGAGATCACAATGTATACAATTTCTGCACGTTACTTTCCTCACTCAGAAATCTCTCCCAGAAATCTCTCTAGGTAAACTGGTAAAGCTCTAGCTTGGTTTTTTTTTTTTTTCATGGATGCAGTCAAATTCATCATCCAACTTAACTTTCAGCCATACGTAAGGGTTGGCAGTTCCCTGAATACCCCAGACTGTATCCCATCTCTATGCCTTTGCTGGACCTGGCAAGTACATTTCCCTATTGACCTGAAGGATACTTCCTCATCTGTAAAGACTCAGCTCATAGCAAATCTTTCCTGCCAACAAATGACCTGGCAGAAGTGACCCTGCTCTCCTTTGTGTCCTCAAGGTGCCCTGAACAGACTTCTATCCGAGAGTGTCTAAAATGTTAAGTGATATATTGATATCTGTCTCCCCCAACAAGACTCTAAGTTCAGGAAAACAAGATTTGTCTGTTTTGCTCACTGCTGGAATACTGTAGGTACCCAATAAATATTCTGAAGCCAGGTGTGGTGGTTCATGCCTGTAATCCTAGCACTTTCAGAGGCCGAGGTGGGAGGATCCCTTGAGCTCAGCAGTTTCAGGCCAGCCTGGGCAACATGGGGAAACCCTGTCTCTACAGAAAATACAAAAAAAAAAAAAAAAAAAAATGGCCAGGCACGGTGTCTCATGCCTGTAATCCCAACACTTTGGAAGGCTGAGGCAGGCAGATCACCTGAGGTCAGGAGTTCGAGACAAGCCTGGACAATATAGTGCAACCTGATCTCTACTAAAAATACAAAAATTAGCCAGGTGTGGTGGCATGCCCCTGTAGTCTCAGCTACTCAGGAGACTGAGGCAGAAGAATCACTTGAATCCAGGAGACAGAGGTTGCAGTGAGCTGAGATGGAGCCACTGCACTCCAACCTGGACAACACAGTGAGACTCCATCTCAAAATAAATAAATAAATAAATAAATAAATAAATAGACAATACAAAAAAAAATAGCCAGGTGTGGTCGTGTGCACCTGTAGCCCAGCTACCTGGGGAACTGAGGCAGGAGGATCATTTGAGCCAGGGAGGTTGAGGCTACAGTGAGCCAAGATTGTATTACTGCACTCCAGTCTGGGCAACAGACTGAGACTGTCTCAAAAAAAAATTAGACATGATGGGTGGATGAATGAATAAATGAATGAGGATAACGAAAGCCTGAGCCGAAGGACCAGCAGTGGAAGAGGAGTGACATTGGTACACTTCAGAGCTATTTATGAGGTAGAACTGCCAAGACTTGGCAATTAGTTTAAGACAGTGTTTCTTATTTCCACAAGAACATAATAAGCACTATGAAAGGTCATGTTTGTCTTGTTCGTGGTTTCCTCCCCATTGCCCAGATTGAATAGTGCCTGGTGCATAGTTGGTGCTAAATAAACATTTATAAAATAAATTAATCGCACTGGATTCAGGGATCTCCAGCCTGGGCCTTGTCCCTGACCCAGAGGAATAGACCCTTCAGCAACCCAAACGTCTCACCTTGCCGGCTCTCAAAGACTTCTGCTCTCTGCTTGCTCTCCTGTACTATCCAAATCATGATGCAAGATCCTTCTCCCTTGGAATCTTTCTGAAGTCCTCACCTCAGCTAGTCTCAGTTATTTCCAGCCCAAGCCTGTGCTGATGAATGACTATGTGTTTGTGTGTGTGTGCATGTGCCCATGTGTGTATGTGCAGCTGTGTGCGTGCAAATGGTGTGGGTGAGTGTGAAGTAAGATTCCCAGCGGGGAGGCTCAGAATATCTCTATCACAGAAAGAGGGAGCAGAGCTCAGGGGTTATTCTTGGCAGCAGCCGAGAAAACTGATATTCCTGTGCTGAGGTGAGGGTGGGCAGGGCTGCCTCACTCTCCTGTTGGCACCAGGTCAGAATCCAGGGTATGGAGAGAAGCCTTTAGCTCCAAGAAAACTCAGGAGGTAGACCTAACTGTGAGATATTTACCCTGAGTTGCCTTTAGGAACCCTGGAGTCCAGGTACAGGTATATAAAGGAAGAGAAGCCCAATCTTCAAGCCAAATCCCTAGGAAGGCTTCATCAAAAGAGGATCTCCCCCCATGCTCCTAGCCCCATCTACAAGAGGGGTCTCCGAAGGCTGAACATTGCTTGGGGGTAGCAAGGAATAGAGTAGTGAAGAGTGATTCCTTCTTGGGACAATGGCCACACTCCCCTATAGTTTCTGCCATAAATCAAATTTAGAGGCCCAAGGAATTCATCACACTACAACAAAGCAATAGCCTAAGCAAACGCACTGATGATGACGAGTACAGAAATTTCCACAGGCTAGTAAGGAGCTCTGATACGTGTCTTGAGGGTACATAAAGAACAGACTGAACTGGATGGTAGGTCCCAGACCATGGTGTTCCTTGAAGGTCTTTTTGAAAGGTTTGGGCTTTATCCTGAAGGCAGTTTGAGGAGTAGGGGGTGTAATCCATGAAAGAGTTTAGGCAGGGAGGTGACATAATCAGCTTTCGATCTGCAGTCACTTTGGTGGCAATGTGGAAAACAGACTGGATGGAAGCAAGATTTAGGTACAGAGGAACAAAGAAGAGACTGCGAAGGTTTCACTGGCACCATACATATGGAGGGAACCTGGGAAAAGTGGATCATCAAGAGATGCTTAAGGGATAGACTTAATAGAACCAGGACAGTGGCAAGGGAATGTAGAGCAGGACTAGATTTCAAACAGATGATGGGAAATCGTGGAAGATGGGCCGGAGTTGAAGGAAGATTTGAAGGAAAGAGGCAAGAGTTGAGTCAGAGGTGACTCAAGCTTTACAAAGAGCCAGGAACAGAAAAGATAAACAAAAGGTCCTCAGGGAAGTGTTGGTGTGGTTGGAGGGCTTTGGGGACAACAGGAGTGCAGAAGCCTGTCTTGACCAGTTAAACTGGGGGTCTCAGCTGTCAGCCTAGTGTAAATGCCCAGCAGGCAGTTGGGAAGAGAGGTCAGCACTGGAAAGAGCAACCTGAATTTGACAGCATGAGATGACTCAACCCACAAGCCGGGCCAGCGCTATGTCACTGATCCAGAACACAGGCTCAGACAAATTGGACAATCCTAGCCTGCAACTTGGCACAAGGCACATGCCATGCTGCCTCCCAGCAACAGGTTCTCACAATCTAAAATCCACCTCCTATATGTATGGCTTGAAGGAGATGCATTTAACTTAGATTTGGAATATAAAATGTGTATACAACCATTTATTCCATTAGTACATTTACTTTCCACCTCAGAACTAAATGCCTCTACTAATTAAATACATTTATTTTAACTTCAGAAGCATTTATTTCCAAAATAAGGACACGTTAATTATCTGCAAAGTGAAATTAACCCCAGGATGCTAACCTATATGTTCATCTGCCTGGATATGTGTTACCCATGGATGCCTGGTTGTGCTGCCAACCGTTGCACAACACTGTTCAATGCACTCTTACCACCTGCATCCCCATCCTTCTTGTTATCATCTTACTGAGAACTGCATGGTTGATGTGGAATGTGTAATTTAAATGTTACCACACTCATTCCAAACCTAAGAAGACTACAGATGCAGGATTCACAAGCAGGTTCTGATATAATTCAAGGGCATTTTTACCGGGAGAGGAGGTAACTATCTCCAACTACCCTGAGGGGATTTTTGCTCATGTTTTATGAGAACTGACACCTTAATTCTCTTGTCACTGACATTTCCTAGACATGGGTACATATCTGTAATTCTCATGATAAGTCATTAGTATTAATTAAGCCACATCAATAGCATAATTTAGCTAGTCAGTCAACATCTTCTGAGAGCTCTCAGTGGGGGTAGCCCTAACTCACAGCATTGGAGAGTTAATAAGGGAAAAGAAAATGCAAGAATAGAAAGAGTTTTCCAGAAAGATGGGCATTCTTGCCTTCACAGCCACTGGGGAGTCACTTGCAGAAACTTCAAGAAGGAGTGAGGTCTTCTTTTATAACATAACATCTGTTTTTCTCATCTGCACAACGGAGCAGAAATACCTTGCAACAGTCTGCATCAAGGGGAGGAGCTTCAGAGAGAGTAGGCTTCAATGCCCCCGGGGAAAGACAAATGGAATGCAATTGGTTCCAGCAGGAATTTGGCAACTCTGTCGACCAAATTCTGGCCTTTGGTCTACCAAGTCTGATCAATCAGAAGTGAAAAAGTAAGAGAGCCCTCTCAGTTAACACAATGTCTTCTCTCTTCCTTCCTTTACATTCCTCTCTCCCTGCCTCCTTCCCTTTCTCATTCCTTTTATCCCATCCTTTCTTTCTTCCAGAATATTTTTTGAGCATATACTATGAGCATTTACTATTTACTTAGACACTATGCTAAGCAGTGGAGGGACAATAGTGAACAAATAAAAGTTCCTTTTTCTAAGCAGGTAGGATTCTAGTGAGGGCAGAGAATCATAAGTAAACAAATGAACAAACCAAACAATATGTCAGCTGGTGAGAAGTGTTATAAAAAAATAAATGAGAATACAGGAACAGAAGTGATGAGAGTGGGCAGCATTTTAACTTCAGTTAGTTCCCTGTGCAGCATAGACATAGTAGAAGTCAACAGGAAGGAGAATATTCCTACTCTTGGATACCCAGAGAATATTCCTACTCTTGGATACCCAGACTCATGAGGTTAGTAGCAGTTGAAATAAATGTTGCATTTTTAAAGTGCTAGCTTGGTGCTACTGGAACTACATATTTTATACATCCAAATGGCTTTCCTAGCCAAGTACCATGCGCTCATGCCTACAAAAAAGACAAAGGCCATTACCACCTCCTTTTTCCCTTGGGCTAGCACCAACTTGACTCCCCAAAGGAAGGCTCAAGAGCTTTAATCTGGAGATTCCCTGACTTCTGATGAGTGGTAGGACACATAAAAAGGAAATGCAAGTCAGAAGTTATGCTTCTACTTCCATGAATGAGACGTGGGTTGGGCTCAAGGTGAATAAGAGGCTAGAACTGAATGGTTTGAGAGTGGTCCAGAAGATGGCATTGTCTAACATCAGGGTTAACTGTGGCTACATTGAAGAATTCCAAATTAGGGATTTAAACCCCAAGTCCTCTGGTCCCCTATGCATCCTTGATTGTAGTATGTAGAAGAACATGGATGTGCATAGGCCATTTTACACATAAATTTTTTAAATACACTAAAGTACACTAATGTATTATACACCAAGTTCAAGATGCTTGAACTTTGCTTTGCTTGGCAGCCGGTAGTTCTAAGAACTAGAGTCAAGATGTGGGCATTATCAAATAGCTCCAATAAAGGAGGACCGAGGAAAGATTGCCTTCATATGCCCGTGGATGTCTACCAACTTGAAAGGATATATCATGCTATTGAGGTTCCTGTCCCTTCTTAGTGACCAGAGAAAATGGTAATTTAAGATGGAATTATCTGGAAGACTTAGCCTATATAGATGACTATTATATATCAATCTGTGCATTTGTTTTGGTCCATCTCCTCCCAGGTTGATGGATGCAGCAAACCACCATGGCACGTGTATACCTATGTAAGAAAACTGCACGTTCTGCACATGTATCCCAGAACTTAAAGCATAATTAAATAAATAATAAAACTTGCTATGCTATAACTTGACAAAGCAAAAGACTGGAAAAAAAAGGGTGGTTTTTCAAATGGGATATTTTAGCCCTGAGATAAAAAAGAAACAAGCCAGAAGTATTAATAAAAGGAACAACAGAAGCTGCTATGTGTAAAAACAGAGCATAGGATTGATCATTACTTAATTCAACAAGCATATGTTTTTCACTCACATCACAGTTCAAATGGATTTTTGCCAACCAGTCTTTCACTTGGTGCCTTGGGATCCTGGCTTCTCAAAGAAAAAAAAAGAAGAAGAAGAAAAAGAACGAAAAAGAATGGATGCTTCATGATAATTTCATGTACTGCTGCAGCATTAGCGCCTAAATAATGTCTGGCTCAGAGTAGATACTCAACAAATATTTGTTGCATGAATGAATGACATAACTGCTTGCAACACATCTTTGGGAGAGCACAAGCTGCAGCCCCTTAAGGTACTGGGCTGCCTAGAGAGGGTTATTTGTTTTCTTATGATTCACTTTTGAGAATTCTCTGTATAAATCTAAGTCTTTGTCAGGTATTTGCTTTGCAAATATTTTCTGTGCCTTGTCTTTTTATTATTTCATCAGCGTCGTGTAAAGGAGATGAACTATTTTATTTTGTCCAGTTTATCATTTGGTTCTTTTATGGATTGTGCTTTTGGTGTCATATCTAAGAAATCTTTGACTAACCCAAAGTCACAGATTTTCTTCTAAAAGTTTTACAGTTTTAGGTTTTACATTTAGGTCTGTGTTCTATTTCAAATTAATTTCTGATTACAGTGAGGTAGTGGTCAAGGCTATTTTTTTGCATTTGAATACTCAGTTGTTCCAGCATCATTTATTGGAAAGATTATTCTTCCAGCTCCATTCATGTCCCTGCAAAGGAAATGTTCTCATTCCTTGTTACAGCTGCATAGTATTCCATGGTGTGCATGTACCACATTTTCTTCATCAAATCTGTCACTGATGGGCATTTGAGTTGATTCTTTCTCCACAAACACAGCAATATTTGCAATATCACACTACTGTAAACAATGTAAATATTCATCAATAGGGGACCAGTTAAATAAATTCCAGTATATTTATCCAGTGGAAATCCACAGCACCATTAAAAAGAATGTAATAGCTCTATACATACTTATTTTGAGCAATATTTATGCCCTGTTAAGTAGACGTAACATTTTAAATTGAAATAAAATTAATTTTCATATATTTTCCTGTTAACCATATGTTCACATCTTTTCATCCGATAAATATTCATTGAGATGTCCTTGTGTGCAGGCACTGTTCTAGGCACTGAGGATACAGCAGTGATATCTAGTGGGAGAAAGCAGACAATAAACAAATAACTGGTGTGATGGTTAATTGTATGTGTCAACTTGGCTGAGCTAAGGGATGCTCAGAAAGCTGCTAAAACATTATTTCTGGATGTGTCTGTGAGGGCATTTCCAGAAGAAATTGGCATTTGAGTCAGTAGACTGAGTAAAGAAGATCCAACCTGACCAATGTGAGTGGCCATCATCTAATCCATTGAGGGTACAAATGGAACAAAAACGTCAAAGAAGGTAAAATTCTCTCTTTCTTATCTTGATCTGGGACATCTGTCTTCTCCTGTCCTGGGACTTTGGTGCTCCTGGTTCTCAGATCTTTGGACTCAGATCAGGACTTACACCATTGACTCCCCTGGTTCTCAGGGCTTCTGGTTTGGACTGGAACCACACCACTGGCTTTCCTGGGTCTCCAGCTTGTAGATGGCAGATCATGGTGCTTCTCAGACTACATGATACTGTGAGACAATCCTTCATCCTGAATCTCTTTCTATATAGCTATATATCTCTTATTGATTCCGTCTCTCTAGAGACCTCTGATGAACACAAGTAGCTACACACAAAATCTGATCATGATAAGTGCCATGGAGAGAAATAAAACAGGGTAAGAAAGATGTGGATTCTGGGATTGAAGCGTTACAATTTTAATAGGGTGGACATGGACAGTTTTACCAAGAAGGTGACATTTGAGTAAAGACTTAAAGGAGGTGAAAATGTGAGTCACACAGACATCTTGGAGACAAGCATTACATGGTGAGGAAAAGGAAGGCCCCCAAAGCAAGAGCTGTTGGAGGAATTTCAAGGAGGCCAGTGTGGCTGGAACAGAGTGAGCAAGTGGAATGGAGTGGCAGGGAATGAGTGAGGAAGACAACAGCTCAGTAGGGCCTTGTGGGCTACTGGAAAGACTTTGGCTTTGACTCTCAGTGAGATAAGGAGGTATTTGAAGGAGTTTCACCAGAGAAGGAACAATTCTGTTTATTTTTAGGAGCTCTTTATATATTTAGGAAATTACTTCTTTGTTAGTCATATATTTTGGAATTTGTTGTTCCCCATTTGTCATTTCTGTTTCTATTTTGCTTATAATATTTTTCTATGTAAACCTTAATATGTACTTGGTTAAATTGATAAATTCTTTGCATAATTAATAGCTAGCTATTGTTGGCCTACCTATAATTAATTTTTGCTTTATCTAGTAATAGGCCTGAATTTTCATTTGGGATCCAGCCCTCTCCCTCACACTATGCAGGGCCTGGGAGACTAAAGCCTGCTGGAAATAACTCCAGCTTGGCTCTGCCAAACATTACAACACCTAGCACCTGCTCTCCCCACCATAGTGACTGATTTGGGCAGGAATGAGACCACAGCCACTCCAAGAGCCCAGCTGTTGGCTATCAGTAACATCTTCTCCTCTAAACAGGAGATCCAGCTATATTGAAGGCTTCCAAAATTACCCTATGTCTACCTGTCACAGGAATGTTCAGAGGACTAAGCCTCTGCCTTTCTCCACCCCATACTTACTTCATATGGAAATATGAATGGGCAACTTCACAATTTATTATTTACGTCACCTAGAAGCAAGTCAGAGGGAGAAGCAACAAATCAGCAGTACCTAAGAAGTTCTCAAGTCCTCAAGGTGAACTTTACCTATATATACAAAATATATTTGCCTCTTTCCTTTAACTCTTTGTCTTACTCCCACCACTTTCCACCCAATGTGTAATAATATTAGTCACTTCATAGAGTTCTTATGAGAAGTTAAATGAGGAAATCATGTAAACCACTGAGGGCTGGCAACAAGTTCTGAATAAGTGCTATTGAGTTGTGAGTATTATTATCTCCCTTGGGCTGGATTCACAGTGTCACCTCTTCTGGGACCATAGTAAGCCAATAGTTCCAGCTCCTTCTATTATGTCATTTTAATTTGGGGTATAGCTTAACATATTAGATGATCCTTTACGTGCCTGAGCAGTCTTTCTTTGATGGTATTTCTATGATCTTATGAAGAGCTAGATGTTGCCGCTCCATTTTATCTTGCTGGTGGCAGCTGGTGTTTAGCCAACTTATCTTTTTTTTTCTGTCTTTATATTTTTGGTTTTGTTTTTTGGCAGAAGCCTGTGTTTTTCAGATTACTTTTTGCTTGTGTCTACTTTTTCCCAAAACAATATTACATATTAAACTTATTGTATATTTAAGTTTATTTTATGCATCAGAAGTCGCATTGAATTTCTGTGCTATTGTGAGGCAAATTGACATCAATGTAATTTAACTCATTTTATCCCAAATTAGGCTATGACTTTCCATATACTCAAATCTTCTTTTATGTCCCTCAACAGTTTTCTTCATATAAATATTGCATATTTCTAATTAAGTTTATTTTTCTAATCTCCATTTTGGATGTCTTAAATATGGTCTTTTCTCCCTTTGCTCTTTATCAAAGATCAGCAAACTATGGCCTGTTTTTTAAATAAAGTTTTGTAATAAAGTTTAAATGGCCACTCCCATTTGTTTACATGTTGAGTATGGCTGCTTTCAGACTGAAATGGCAGAATGAAGTGGTCATAACAGAGACCATATGGCCTGGAAAGCAAATATATTTATTATCTGGCAATTTACAAAAAAAGTTTGCCAACCTCTGCTTTATATTTTTGATCTAGTTGTTATTTGAAAATAAAGAAAACTATTGATATTTGTATATTAATTTTTTACCCAGCTACCTTACTGTTTTTATTACTTAATAGTTTACAGTATTTCTTTTAGTTTTTCCAGGTGTAACATCTGAAAATATTAATAAATCTATTTGCTAATATTTCATTTAGCATTTTTATATCTATACTCACATGAGAAGTTTTCTTTAATTTTCTTTTGTGTTTATCAACCTGTGTTCACTCAGGAAAATGAAGCCACTTAAGTATACCAGGAGTGGAGGGTTTAATACAGAAATGAGGGCTTATTTGAGTTTTGGGAAAGCTGATGAAACAGGTCAGCAGAGTTACTGCAGAAGACCAGGAAAGTTACATCTGGAAGGTTAGGGAAGCAGACACTAAAGACTTAAGCCTGAAGCACAGAAGTAAGGATCCGTCAATACTTATTGAGAAACTTCTGGAATTCTCAAGAACCTCTGAGAAATCTCCCATTCTGTGGCAATAAAGTGGTGGTACTCAAGCCATCACCAACGTGGGTCATATGTCTCATTGCACTATGTCCAAAGACAAATGGCCTCTGCTTCTCTTCTGTCTCCTAAATCTCTTAAGATTTCCTCTTATTTGTTTAAGTCTAACCCAGAAGACTTACATGGCAGGTAATTCTGGGAAATGTATTCCCTTGTTTCTCTGAAGGGGTGGGGATAATACCAAGTTGACAACAGAAAATCTAGCACCCTTTTTAAGGTTTTGGCATCAGTGATTTCTTGGTGCTCTAAATAGTTCTTATGATTATTCCATGGGTGCTTAAAAAGAATATGTATTCTCTGATTTAAGAATATGTAATTGATTTAACTTATTGATTAGATATTAATAAAATAGATTTTTAAATTACCTTATTAATTTGGTTAAGTCCTCCATGACTACTTATTTTTTGACTATTTGTCATGGAAAGGTGTAGCTAAATAAATATAGAACTACTCTATATGTGTTTCTAGTTCTCTCTGTATTCTCTACGTTTTGCTTTATAATTGTTTTCTTTCTCAGAGACAGGGTCTTGCTGTGTTGCCCAGGCCAGAGTGCAGTGGCATGACCATAACTCACTGTAGCCTTAAACTCCTGGGCTCAAGCAATCCTCCTGCCTCAGCTTCTCAAGTAGATGGGACTACAGGAGTGCAGCACCACACCCTGCTAATTTTTTTCTTATTTTTATTTTTAGTGATGGAGTCATGCTATGATGCTTAGAGTGGTCTTGAGCTCCTGGCCTCAAGCAATCCTCCCACCTCAGCCCCCTGAGTAGCTGGGATTATAGGTGAGAGGCACCATGCCTGGATCTGCTTTATAAATTTTGATATGTTACTTGGTACATAGATATTCATTGCTGTTAGACCTTCATTATGTGTTGTACCCTGCCCTTCTTTGGTTCACTTTTCCTTGAATTCAGTCTTGTCTGATATTAATTTTCAGCTGTCTGCTTTCTTCTTATTTCCATTTTTCTAATATGCTTTTGCCTACTCATTTGCTTTCAATTTTTTCTGAGTCATTTCATTCTAGATGAGTATATTCCAGTCAGTACTTAATTGGGTTTTTCTTTGTCACTGAATATGAGTGTCTCTTTTCCTGTGTATTGATAGGGTAGATATGTGTAGTATGAGTGTTGCAATTTTTTAAAAAACTTTGATTTATCTCCTTTGTTTTATTTGGGGTCTCCGGTTATTTTTTAAGGTGTATAGTGTCATTTTATTTTTAATGTTTGCCTCTGCAAAAATAATTTTATAGGCTGTACTTAATCTTCTATTTATTTAGCTAGTTTATATTGACTCTTCAATAACAGTAGTAAATGTCCCTACTTCTAACGCCCCTTGCCCTCCACCTTTTAATTTTATGGGGTATACTACTGGCCTTAGTTTTTCTAGTGGTTAATTTTATACATTTAAATAGGTTTATACCTTTTAAACTTCAATGGCCACCTTTAAAACTATTTTGACCCCACCCACTATAAAAAATAAACATGCCATCTTACACGCACAATCTCACTTTCTCTCCCCTTACATTCCCTAATTTTTACTGGGTATTTTAATATTTCTTCATCATCATGGTTGATTACATTTACATGTATATTGCAGTGGTAGTTCCCATAATTGTTATAACCTTTAACCATAGTTCTACATTTATTTTTGCCACCGCTTTTCCCATTCACCTTTTGGTTCAACTTTATCTTCTAGTAGTGTCTTCAAAAAAGTGTTCTTGGAAACTACAGCCCATGAAACATTATTGCATATTTGAAAATATTTATCTGTCACCATTACACCTGAATGACAATTTAGCTAGGTCAAATTTACTGGCTCACATCATCTTTTTTTTGGTAATTTTTTAAGCACTTCTCTACTGTCATGTAATGTTGTATGTAGGATAGCCTAAAGCCAACTTGTGTTTTTTTATTTTGCTGTTATAGTAGTTTGATCATTTTTGCCTAGATGCCCCATAGGATTATTTTTCTTTGTCTTTATTTCAGGAAACCTTAGTAGACTATGGTTCAGTGCTGACTAGACATTTTTTTCCTTAAGAAACACCATGCCCTTTAGATCCTTAGATTCAAATCTTTTTTAATATCAGTAAAGTTTTTAAATTTACATATTTGGATATTTTATACTTCTCTAGTTTTTTCTTCTTAAAGAAGAAAACATTAATTCTGTCTTTGCCTGTCTTCCATATCTACAATTTTCTTCTAATCACTTTTTATAATTTCCATTTCATTTTGCTCAATTGCCTCAAAGCTGCTATCTATTTTTCTGTTGTCAACAATCTGTACTCTTACATCAGCTAGTATGATAATATTGTGTCACCATCTACTACTATTTACAAGCTAACCATAATTTCTCTGATGATTTTAGTTTTCTCTTCTACTTTGTGTCCTAGATACAGGCAGCTCAATTTTAATTTTTGTTGCTTTTCTTGATTCCTTATACCTCTGCATTAAGCCCTTAATTCACAAATTACTTCAATTGTTAAGTTATTGAGTTCTTAAACAAATATTTGGTCATGATTTTCATCTACTCCACATCAAAATGTTCATACTGTGTAGGCTGTTTGCCTTTTTTGTCCTGCTATTTTCCACCATTTTGTGACATTTTTGTATGGATCTCCTTGTTCCTTTTTTATTATTAGTCATCCTTGAGTGAGCAGAAATCTTCCTAGAGCAGGTATTTGAAAGAAGTAGTGTGGAAGAGGGGCTGGGGCTGTGTTCTGCGTTAGTAGAAAATCCCCTAATTCTTAGAAAAATCCTTTATGATTCATGGTCTTGTGGGAGAAGGTTGTGAAGTGGGTTTTGTGAATGTGCTTCGTGTGCAATAGAGAGTGACTGAGAGGTGGTTTAACCTTTCTTCTTAGCTCACAAAGAATGGCTGCTACAGAGCTGCTTAACACCCACAGTTTTTCTTCTACATGCTGCACATTTACAAAGATGGAGTATCTGTGAGTTTTCTCACTCATTCCTACCTCCCCTGCCATTTTAAAGTATCCAAGGAAGTTGGGGAGATTCCCTCAGCTAAACAGCCACCCAGATCTTATTGTTCCAAACAAAAAATTATTAGATTTGCCCTCTGAGCAGGTCACCTACTTTGGAGAATTTTGTGCTCTGCCAGCTCTCCTCAAGATTTGGAAAAGCAGTTATTTTCTATTGGAGCCCCCATCACTCCAGTCCACAGTTCACTGCATGTGACATCCCATCTTATTTGTCTGGTTCCTGATTATAGGAGTTTCCCAGTTTCAACAAAAATACTGTCTTTGTTTTTGTTTCTCATTCATTTTTCCCCAATTTTGTTTTGAAGGGAAAAGTAAAAACATTCTTACTCTAACATCTTAAAATTAATGTCTGGGAGGAACCTAAACTGCTCATTAATATATGCCATGCTGTATGTGATATGGCAGAGACCTGTCCACCAGAATCTATTTATTTTTCTTGGATGCACAATAAGACTACATTTC
The DNA here is from genome assembly GCF_029281585.2 of Gorilla gorilla gorilla. Classification (NCBI taxonomy): domain Eukaryota; kingdom Metazoa; phylum Chordata; class Mammalia; order Primates; family Hominidae; genus Gorilla; species Gorilla gorilla. Next base: position 160,908,791 of record NC_073247.2, read on the forward strand.
CTAGTCTCCCTTGCAATTACATGTGACCATGTGATTAAGATTTAGTGGATGAAATTTAAGCAGAAGCAAGGTGTGTAAATTCTAGGGCTGGCCCATTACAAACTTTGACATGGGCACCTGTGTGTTTTTCTCTTTCTGCTTAATTGGGTTGGAGATAATCACAGTGATGCTAAAAGCCATGTGCTAAAGAAGGCAGAGCCTCCTTCTGCTTGGGCTCCTGAATGACTGTGTGGAACAGAGGCCCTTGCCACTCTTGGGCCATTCTGGATTGTCACATGCACAAAGAGTAAAGTTCTTTTCTGTTAAGCCATTAGATGTATGGGTTTATTTGCTGTTACAGCCTAGTCCAACCCAAATGATGTAGTGAGGGAGGCAGGACAAGGAAGAAACCTATTCAGTATGGAGTTATCCTTAGGGACAAGTTACAAAAATTATAAGGATCAGACACCACTGCTGGTTGATCCATTATAGACCAGAATAAGCAGGTGGTATGATTCCAGAAGGAGATGCCATGGTTGTGTGAGAGAGAGATTAACCATTCCTATAAACAGAAGGGTCAAAGAAAGTAGCCAGTCACCAGAATGCTTATATTAAGGAGGATTGTGACTACCTGTATATAAAGTATAGGAAGAAAATGGGGCAGGGCAATTAAGATGAATTGCAGACACAACTATTTGTGCATATTAATTTGAATTTAAATTTAAACTTAATTTAAGGATAATTTAAAGGAAAATCTTCCCTTACCTATTTCATGCTGAAGGGGTCTTTCAAGTTGTCAAACTCTCTCTATATAAATAAGACTGCATAATCCAGACCCTCCGGAATCCAGAGATGAATTGCATGTGGTAGCTGATGTGTGGGAAGCCCACAGAGCAGCACTTCTGGTCATTGCCATCCAGCTAGCTGGTGCTCTCAGAAGAATGAGATGAAGAGGCATGACTTTCAAGCTTCCTCTGCCATACAAGGTGAGTTTGGGTTCCAGACTTCTTCCTAGCCCCTGTTTCTGCTTCCTCTGATTTAATACCCAGTCACTGAGTACCTACTAAACACTCAGCATTAAACTGAAAAGAACAGGGAAGTCAAAAACCTTTTACCAATGCCTGATGGGATAAAGACATGACCCATCCTCAAAGAGCTTGTGGTCTTCCCATGGCAATGCCCTTCCTCCCTAGGCCAGATGGACTGTGAAGAACAGCAGTCTCAAGTGGATTTACTGGGAAGCTCATGAAGACTCAGCTCAATGGGCCATGTTTGCAGGGACCCCTTACAAGGCTCTGCACTTGATTTTGTAATTTTGAATTATTTTTCTCAAAAAGGCCTCCCAAATTATGTAAGCTTCAGGCCCTATAAAACTTGGATCTGTTCCCTTGAAGCCACATAATCTGATCAGAAATAACTTTCAGGGCTCATTGGGTGCTGGAGAATTCATGGTTAGATATTTAAATAAAAAGGCAGAGAATCTATAGGACTTTCCAAATGAGACCAAGGCTTTTTTTTTCTGGTAGCTTGACTGCCAGGAAACAGAAAGCGGGGCATCTCCACCTGCTGGCAGAAGACCAAAACTACACCATATTGCATTGACCGCAGACATCAGGCTTTGTTTCCTTTTAAGTGAATAGGTGAAATCAGTCAAGCAAACTGGAATTAGGAAACAGAAGGACCACTCACAACCGTACCTCCACAGCAAAGCTAACACTTTCATTTTGAATAACCCCTTTCCAGCCCCTGTTTACATCAGTCACATTTTTGCATGGACATAATAGTGTTTCAGGCAGTCCTGCTCTACAGAAGGCATTTGTTTCGCTGACCATAAGCATCTTATGTGCTTCTACATTGTCTTTATAGCCAGCTGTCTCAAGTTCTACATCATCTGTCAGTGATGGATCCTGAGTAAACTCAGCAGTCTCCTCTAAGTAACTTGTATATATCCCTTTTATAAAGAATGCTGCAGTGGCCACCCTTAAGTATAGAACTTTGTCTTTCCCAGGCATTACTTACAGGAAACTGGGGACCAAATGCCACTCCATAGCATAGCTTAGGAGAAGTGAGATTCCAAAGGACAGAGTGGGCTGGCACATATGTAGTAGATGACTAGACAAATGAGAGTGAATGAGCGAGTCTGTTGTGAGTGGATGACATGCAATGCAACCCCAAGGGCCCGCTCCAATTTGCACAGTCCCTAAAACATCCCACGGATCCAGTCTTATTGCAGTCTCATCAACATTGACAATAATCATTTAGAGAATTTTCACCATGAGACTTTTGACACTCTGCTCTGGGATTTTGGAGTTCCAACTGCTTTAACAATTTATACAGTCACTCAAATGTAGAATCCAGTGAATTATTAATGACAATTTTGCTCCGCATATTGAAAGGGCATTCTATATTAATCAATTATAAATCATGATAAATTGCTTTCTAAAAATTATACACTTGAAACCCAGAAATGTTCAAGCCCCTCACCAGTTTACATACATCCTTAACCGTGGCTTGTTAACTGGGTGACCAGGAAACAGAGAAAGGAGGATGTACTTAATGAATAACTGGCCAGAAGTCAGAAGACCTAGATTTTCTTCCTATCCCTTCCATAGATTTGCTCTGTGACCCTAGACAATTCATATGCCCCCCTCTGTTACCATACTTTTAAGCTGAAGGGGTTATAGTGCATACTTTCTGAGGTCCTTCTAACACTGGAGATCTATGAGTTCATAAGATCACACAGAGTCTTGGACTTGTCAGAGATCACTAGGCATAAGAAAGCCCTCGAGGACATCCTCTTCCTAGATCAACCACTCCAAGCTAAGACCTTAATGGGTCTACACTGTCATCCATTTATATAGGAGAGGGGATGGTACAAGCTAAGTGAAAGTCTGTTGTCAACTCAGGAACTAGGGTATAGTTCCAGCAATCAATCTCCATGGAGGGTTAGCAGAGGTCTGGCCTAGCCAATTAGGGTTTGGCACTGCCATATGCTACTAGAAAACACATGCTTTCATGCCAGGCAACAGGGTGGGAAGTGCAATGACATTAAGGACCATACCTTAGCCTACTTAAACTAGCCTAGGATTGAGTTACTGAGCTCAAAATACAATTCAGCACACTTTCCTGCCCACTGCAAGTCAGGCCAGCCCCTGGAGAACTCCAGGGACAAGGCAAGTCTGGAGTTTGTCCCCAAGGAACTCCCAGTCTAGTGGAGGAGATGGGCCCATAGCAGAGTTACAAATGTCCAAAATAAGAGCACAAATTCCTGGGTCCTTAAAGAGAGTTCAAGCACACACACACACAGAGAGAGAGAGAGAGAGAGAGAGAGAGAGAGAGAGAGAAATTAATTTAGATAAGGAAGGGAGGTAGGGAGAGATGGTGCCAGCAATGGCTTCCTGAGGAAATGTCACTTGTGATGGGTCTTTTAGGTGAGTTGGACATTGATAGAAAGCAATCAAAAGGGCACAAGATAGGGTAGCTGTCAGGTAAACAAAACAAAACTGTATGCACAAAGGTCTAGAGGCAAGAAAGCATGGGTGTGCTTGCATAGCAATGAAGAATGTGGTTTGGCCAAAGCATAGGATTCACAGAAGGACCTCCCCAGGCCATCAGTAGTCTCTCCTTTGCAGGAGTCCACTGTGGCTGGATGAGGAACAGATCAAAACAGGTCTTGTTTGAGGCTTGTTTGAGGTCAACAGCTGTTGACCAGGGCTTCCTTCACCCTTAGCTTTCTCTCCCCCTAGTGTAGTCAGAGACTCCAAAGACACTCCCAGAGTGTTGTGCCAAAACAAATGCACATCAGGCTATTGTCATCAGGAGCCCTTGTCTTGTTCTGTTTGTTTAAAGAAGACATAAGTGAAATAACCAGGTCTCCGAAGAGAGGGCAGAATTGGGTTTGTCCCCAGGGAAAATGAGGTTCTCCACCATGGCTGTTCTCCCCATGCAGCAGCGGCCAGGGGTCCCCAGCAGCTCTTTGCTCAGTGCCCCTGCTGCTAGGCCTGATGCTTCCCATATGGTCAGCTCAGATGCACAACCCTTCTCCATTTTTATTATTTGAGCAATATAATCATTATTGCTTTTGTTACCCAAAATCTTATAAACACCCATTTAAGAGTAATGTAGGAATCATTTTTCTCTTTTATTTGATGAACTAATCTTTCTGGTTGGCTCTTGAGGTGGGAGGGGTGGGCAATGGGGACCAGCCTGCTTCAACTCACTCTTTCCTAGGCCTGCTCCTTAGGCACATGCCCCACAAATCCCACCTCCACAGGTTGGAAAAGGGGCCCACAGAGGATCTCAGGTATCTGAGGAAGGGCCAGAGGCTATTTGGCCTGACATCCTGGAACATCACCAGCCAGGAGCCATAACTCCTTTAGGCTAGCCTGCCTGCAACTGGATCAGGTATAGCAAAAACGATTGATCTCACCTTCTGATTTTCAATGAGTGGGAGTGGCTGTCTGGAGTGCTCTGTTGGGAAGGAGTCTGAGGCAGCATCTGGACCCTGTGTAAATATGCGTTTCCTGTTATTGATGAAGCTTTCAAGACATAAGATTTTAGAAAGCTTTGGCTCAAGTTGTAGGTTGTGGGAGGAAGGAATTAGTAAGAGCCATCATAAACTCAACATCTATTGTGTTCCAGGAGCTGTGACCACTCCCTTCTTTTTAGTCGGGAAGGTCAGGATCTCACTATGTCACCTAGGCTAGAGTGCAATGGTGTGATTATTGCTCATTGTAGTCTTGAATTCCTGGGCTCAAGTAATCCTCCTGCCTCAGCCTTCTGAGTAGGTGGGACTACTGGTGTGCGCCACCACACTCGGCTTACTCCTTCCTTTGTATCCTGCTGCATCGTTAGTGCATGATACCCACCACCCCCTCAGAGGCCCAGCCTAGTGCTGTCTCTCAGAAAAACACCCTTTGAGTCAACAGAGACAAACTTAGGGGGTGCCTGACTCCAAAGTCCAGGCCTTCCTCCTTTGAGGAACAGCATGGCTTCCCCAGGGAGTATCATTCCACGGAGACAAGGCCTGCAGACAGATCTCATTTTCATCTGTTCTTTTACTAGCCCTTGGAGGATTTGCTCCAAAAACCTGAGGCACTGATGTTTACTCCAGCTTTACTTCCCCCATACCTGGTGAACAACTCTGGCCCAGCTTCCGCACACCAAGGCCCATGGCTCTAATAGAGCCAGAGAGGCAGTCTCAGCTAAGAAGAGCTGTATCCTCCAGGGACAAGCAGGAACTTCCAGAGATATCCTACAAGCTCCAACTGCTGGGAAAAGCAGACTGGGGTCTTCCTCAGGCTCCACCAAAGATAGCCAAGTGGCAGCAATGACATGAGCACCTCATTCCTGTCCTAGACCCTGGCGATTCCATGAGAGGAAGGCTCTGAATTCACCTCTGTTCCCAGGATGTGTGACATCAATGCACATTGTCATACCAGATACACCTGCCAAACTTCAGAACCCCTGGGAAGTGACCAGAATGCCACTGAATTCAACACCTTAGACCAATGAACATGACCTGGGTCCTGTAGGATAGGAGGCAGCAGCAGTGTATGCCCAGACCTGCCCTCAACATCTCTGACTTTTAGGCATAGCAGGAACATTGGAATCTCTGCCGCCACTTTTTAAAAAATCTATTTGGATTCCACACACACAAAAAAATGATTTTGAAAAAGGAAAATTTCGCTCCCTAAAAACAAGAGTGAACATTTTATCAATTAAAAGTAACAACTCATTTACAGAAAGGGAACAGGCCCAGAAAAGAAAGTCCCTTTCCCTTAGTCTCACAGTTAGATTTTTTTATGGCAAAGCACAGACTAGAATGTATTCTTCCTGAAGCATATGGTATGGACTGAATGTTTGTGTACCTACCCCTCAAATTTATATGTTGAAGCCCAATCCCCAATAGGATGTAATTAGGAGGTGAGGCCTTTGGGAGGTAATTAAGTTATAAAGGTAGAGCCCTCATGAATGGGATTAGTGCTCTTACAAGAAGAGAAACAAGAGAGATGATCTCTTTCTTGACCACGTGAGGATACAGCTAAAAGATGATCATCTGCAAACCAGGACAAGAGCCCTCCCTAGACAATCTATCAGCACTTTGATCTTGGACTTCCCTACCTCCATAAATATGAGAAATAAATGTTTATTATTTAAGCCATCCAGTCTACGGTTATTCCGTTATAGCTGCCTAAACTAAGACACCATCCTATCCAAGCACATTGACACAAGCCTATTTCATCCCCTGAGAGCTCTGCTAGAGGTTATGAGCTCATGTGACCTGTTGAGTGGCAGAAGTAAGAAAGCAAGTGTCTTAGCTTGTTGAGGCTACTGTAACAAAACGCCACCAACTGGGTGGCTTAAACAACAGGAATGTATTTTTTCACAGGTTTGGAGGCCGGAAATCTGAGATCAAGGTGTTTGCAGGGCTGTTTCCTTGACTTATAGAAGCATCACCCCGATCTCTGCCTTCATGCTCACATGGTGTTCTTCCTGTGTGCATATCCATCTCTGTGTCCAAATGTCCCCTTTTAATAAGGACACAGGTTATTAGGTTAGGGCCCATCCCAATTACCTCATCTTAACTTGATTACATCTTAAAAGATGATTTTCATCTAAATAAGATTACATTCTGAGATACTAGGGTTTAGGACTTTAACATATGAATTTAGGGGTTGTCTCAGTCTGTTTTCTGTTGCTTACAACAGAATATCTGAAACTGGGTAATTTATAAAGAAAAGAAATTTATTGCTTACAGTTGTGGAGGCTGAACTGTCTCTCTTTTTCTTTCTATAAAGCCACCAGTCCCAATTCCATGATAACCCATTAATCCATTAACCCATCAATCTATAAATGAATTAATCATGCACAGTGGCTCACGCCTGTAGTCCCAGCACTTTGGGAGGCTGAAGCAGGCAGATTGCTTGAGGTCAGGAGTGCAAGACCACCTGGCCAACATGGTGAAGCCCCGTCTCTACTAAAAATACAAAAATTAGCCACGCGTGGTCTTGGGCACCTGTAATCCCAGTTACTTGGGAGGATGAGGCAGGAGAATTGCTTGAGCCCAGGAGGCGGAGGTTGCAGTGAGCCAAGATTGTGCCACTGTACTCCAGCCTGGGCAACAGAGTGAGACTCTGTCTCAAAAAAAGAAAAAAAAGAATTAATCAATTCGTGATGGCAGAGCCCTCATGACCCAATCACCTCTCAAAGGCCCCATCTCTCAATACTGCCAAATTGGGGTTAAGTTTCAACATGAGGTTTGGAGGAGACAAAATTTCAAACCATATAGCGGGGCTATGGACAAAATTCTACCTGTAATGGTAAGTATAATTAGAGGCCAGAGGTCAGAAATAAATAGTGAGGTCGCAAAAGCCCAAAGGGCTTTCTGAGTGAGACGGGTGCTGGAAAGGGGATAGGGAAGGCAGCTCTGCCCCTTGTTTTCCCAGTCTCTGCCTCTCTGGGTCGTTGGGGAGGAGATGAGAAGAAACACTTTTCCCTCATAGGCAAGCACATGTGGCTAGACTTACTGAAGCACCAGTGGTAACAATGCTCTTATTGTCCCCTTCCTTCTCCGTTTTCCATGTGCATGTACTCACCAACAGGCATAACGGCATGGCCAGGAATGTCAAACTAGAAACCACCTCGAAGATACTAAACTTCACAAAGTGCTTTCCTTTTACAGTAGAATAAGCCAATTGTCCTTCAATGGACTGGCAGGACTTGTAGCTCTCAGCTTCTATAGCTTCAGGGATATCCACAGAATAATAGCAGTTGAATGTCTTTTAAACTCAATTGCTGGTTTTATGCAATCCTATTTGGAAAGCAAATGGCCCAGAGAGAAGGGACTTACCCAAGGTCACACAGTGAGTTAGAGACAGACTTGGAACTCAGTCCCCAGTTTCCACCTTCTTATAAGAACTATCAGATCATGGGGATGCCCAAGCTCAATGTTGTTTTTTCTGTGCTACCCTCCTTCTAGCATGCCATGTTGCTTACCTCAGTGGAAAGTTGGTAACAGGTTTTCCCACCATATATGGACCCTAAAGATATTCAACAGGGACCTCCTAGAAATACTGTCTTGCTCCAAAGAAGGGACACCTTGTGGTGGTGTGCGTGTGTGTGTGTGTGTGTGTGTGTGTGTGAAGGGCGTGCATTTCCAGCATCGAAATATGAGCTTTGCACTAGTTGTGTATCTCCACCTTCCCTGTCAGTTGTAACTTCCTACTCTTTGGCAGCCCGCCCTTGAAAACATATTGCCTCAAATCTCAGTGCTGCTTCTGCTCTGCTGGTAGGCCTAGGAATCAACGGCAAGTAACGACCTGCTATGTGGAGGCCGTGAGAAAGATTTCTGAGTGAAGTCCACCTGCACATGGACTTTATTGCAACTACACCGGCTGCTGAGATGGTGGGAGGGATTTGACTTTTTCTCATTCTTGATTGAATATCAAACAGATGACAGGGTAGCCAGGTTTGAGATCTTAGATGGTGAGTAAGGAAGGATCTAGAGAACACAATGTCCAAGCTCAGGTTCTAGGGTGCTGAAAGCCTGGAGTTCAGCAGAGTACTGGCAGCTGCTTGTTACTCAATAGAAGCGGTACTCAGACACTCGGATCTCACTAACGGTCTCAAAGGATGACATGTTCTCCAGAAACATGGCCTCTTCTTTGGTGAAGTCATTGACCCTGTGCCAAGATGCTTGTCAATTAGCCATTTGACGAAAAGGCAATTCTTCTAAATGTTTCCTCAGCAAGACCCACGACACAAAATTTGTCTGGGGACACTTGCATTTGTCACCTTTCTAACTGCCAGCTATTATTAAAGGCATTAGAATAGACCTAGAGTAACTATTTCACCATTAACATAAAGATGGCTTTTAAGTTGTCCTGGAATAAAAGAAATTGTGAGACTGTTCAAATGTAAGAGGTCAAGAACCCAAGTGAGTGGCTGTTTCATTTTTTTAAGTATCTAATAATTTGCATGTAAGAGATTTCATACAATGAAATGAGTTGAAAAATGAAGGTGGGAATAATGTTTATCTTACCTTTCTAAGTCAAAAAAGGTACTACAGAACTGAAATGTCATACCAGCCCAATGAATTTTTATAAGCTACCCATTTTGTACTGTCTGTTAAATAATACTGTTCTTAGATTCATCATCAAAAATCCCTCAGAATCATTCTTATTTTAAAATCTAACCAGAAAATATAGTTGACATCCAACTCATCAGCATTCTTATTAATGTGTGTCAAGCTATATGGCAGGTCCTATACTGTGTACCATATATTTTATCTCCTGCATCCTTGGCAACAACCCAGTGCGGCAGATATTAACACCATTTTATAGCTGGGGAAACTGAGGTCCAGAGAATTGAAATATCTTGCTCCAAGTCACACAACTAATAAGAGGTAGAGCCAGAATTTGAACTGAGGTATTTCTTCTTTTTTGCTACTATCTGTTCAATAATCAACCAATAGTAGCCATGTGGCTCTGCATAGACTATGGTGGGAAATCACTTGGCCAAGGTTTGCTCCCCCTTTGTAGAAGATGAGAGACCAGTTTTCACAGCCATATAAATTGTGAAATGCCTCTCTCGCATAATCTCATATTTGGTCCCATTGACAAGCCAATCCAACATTTTCTTCCAATGAGACATAGAAAGTAGGAATATTTATTTATGAGAACGAGTCTACATCACCTTCCAATTAGGGGCTCACATGCCCTACTTGGGCAGCCTACCTCCATAACATTAACACCTTGAGATGACTTGTATCTAGAGGCATACCATTTGTATTTACTAAATAAATAAATGAGATTATTATTCATTATTACAAAGGGGGTGCTGCAAAAAGGGGGTCTCTGACAGTGAGCTGGGTGAGACCCAAATGAGATGAAAGAGTTTTAGGAATGAAACAGTGTGTTTTCAGGAGCAGTGTGTTTCTCCAGCCCCAAGACCCTTTATAGAAACAAATTTGTTTGGAACAGATTTGCTGTGTTGATGAATTCACCCATTATGACTTGGGCAACATGGGTGAGACAACATGTTCTCCTGGCACAAACACCGATCTTAGATTCTCTTCTCTCCCTGTGGGTAGAAAGCATTTCTGAAAGAAATGGGAAACATCTGGGGAAAAATACAACACAGCGGTGAACATCAGATGCCATCCACCAGATTAGCTCCTGAGATACATTTCCTGAGGAAGAAGAATACAACCTTAATGCAATTAGATGACAATACTGCAAGCCAACCAAGAAGCTAAAAGGTTTAGGTATCTCCCTAAGTTCTAAGTGGCTTTGTGTGCACCAGTTTAACTTTCCACCAAGATTTTAGGAGTGTGACATTGGAGCCTATGAATTTAGATAGCTCATTGGTTGTGGGACACTAACCACGCACCAGTATCAAGTATGTTTTTAGATCCCTCAAACATGAGGAGAATTCAGGTAGAGTATTGCACGCTACCACCTACTGCAGACTCGGACACAGCTCTGAATTTCTATTATGGCCTTATTTATAACTTTCAGACTTCATTAATTTGGGTAGAATTATGATTTGGCTTTGGCTTTTTATTAAGGTTGTGTGTGACAAAAAAATTATGCTTTCAATTTGTAAAAGCAAATACCTACGTGAGACCTGTCATGGCCAGCATGAGCTGCAGACAGTCACGCTGATGGGGTTAATTGCCATTTTAAAATAATTCACTGCCTCCAGATTGATTCTTCTGTTTTTTGTCTTTACACAACATTACTGTTTCTCACTCTAATTATTCAATGCTAAGTTCATACTTCTGAAGCAGGAGCTTGGAGTCAGAGGAAATGGTGTTTGATTTGTTGCCATGGAAACATCTCGCTGTAGATGGACTCTAATCCCATGACAACTCTCTCTCTCTTAAGAACCATTTTTTTCTGACATAATAAAAATCTGATCAAGGTCAGATTTAATAACCATCTCAATTCCCCGACTTTCTCCTGTATTTGGTGTCAGAGAGTCATTTTGACAAAGCGATGATTAAAAGAACTTTTGCTTGCTTTCTGTATAAAATTATTGTTTATGCCTCTAAATATATAAACCTGGCTCTGTGTCACATTAATTTGCAGCCATACCCTTTGTTATTGCATAATTTCTGCATTAAAAAAGTTACTTATAATTGAATTGTTTGCACTACGTTGGCAGATGTTAACATTTTGTGGGGCATTGTTCTTGCTAATACATACATTAGGGGTATCAATAAAGCTTATCATTTGTCAACAAATGGTGTTTACAGTATTAACAAATGCCACGATCATTTATCTTTCAGTTTGTATTGTAATAATTTTCTGAACTGATTACCATGCAAGTATGCAGTTCATTGAGATGGGAACTGTGCAATGCTGCACTGAAATGAAATGAAATGCTTCATGTTCAGAAAGGTAAATGAGAAATTGCCTGCAGTGTGACCTTAAGCAAGGCCCTTCCTCTCTGGACCTCTGTGTCCTCATCTGTACAATGAGATTTTAGACCACATGATCTCTAAGGACTCCTCCTACATCTGGCAGACCCTGATCTTCATCAGCCTTGCCGGGTAAGGGTCATAGGCTCCTGCCTGGACCCTCTTTCTGAGGGTTTTATGAATTCTGGGTCTGTAACTGAGTCTCCTACTTGCCATTCATATGGCACCTGGCCAGTCCAAAAGCTTTTAATTTGCTTCATTATAGCCTTACACTCATCTTGTGAAGGGGAAGGGCAGGGATTTTTAACTCCAGTTTATAGGTGAAGAGCCTGGGACTCAGAAACGTTAAACCACATGTTCAACATCACACAGCTTCTATTTAGTATAACTAGATCTCATATTCCCATTCTTTCACACGGTCAATGGAGTCATGTTAGTGAAACATTGCTAGGTGTACAGATGCATCGAACACCATTTGTAGACAAATGATAAACTTTATTGATACCCCTAATGTATCTATTAGCAAGAACAATGCACCACAAAATGTTAACATCTGCCAACGTAGTGCAAACAATTCAATGATAAGTAAATTTTTAATGCAGAAATTATGCATCAAACCCCTTTCAGATTCACAATTTTTTTTTTTTTAAGACAAAGTCTCACTCTGTTGCCCAGGCTGGAGTGCAGTGGCGTGATCTCAGCTCACTGCAAGCTCCTCCTCCCAGGTTTATGCCATTCTCCTGCCCCAGCCTCCTGAGTGGCTGGGACTACAGGCACTGGCCACCACGTCCGGCTAATTTTTTTGTATTTTTAGTAGAGACAGGGTTTCACCGTGTTAGCCAGGATGGTCTCAATCTCCTGACCTCATGATCCACCCGCCTCGGCCTCCCAAAGTGCTGGGATTACAGGCGTGAGCCACCGCGCCCAGCCCAGACAATTTTGAATTCCAGCTGCACTTCTTACTACTTATGCATCCTGAGGGAAATTATATCAACTATCTGTATCTCAGTTTCTTTATCTGTAACAAGGGGAAGCTAACAACAACACCTCACTGGGCTTCGAAGTTAATTAAGGGAGATTATGCATGTAAAGTGCTTACCACAGAGCCTGGCACACAGTAGGTGCTTATAATGGCAATGACAATGAGCATCATCATCACCTCCACTATCCACTCCAGAATATTACACCAAAATATTACAAATCCTGCTCAGTGGTCTCCACTGGCAGGGAGTAGGGTCCTCCCAGCTGTCCACCCTCTGACAGCTACCTTTACATACTCACTGGAGATCCAGGGGCTTTCTTTTCCTTTCCCAGGCTTTTGCACATTCATCATTCCCAATGACTACAAATCTTACAGAAAAATACCAAACATAAAATAAACCAGATGCCTACATGCTTAAATCATTCCATTCCTTGACAGTCATTCTGTAAACATGGTTCTGATCTCCCTTTAGACATAATGGGCCCATGATTTGTGTGACAAATGTAGCAGATGCAAATATTTTTCTTGCCTACTTTTCTGCTTTCCTTCCACGAGTCATCAGAGCTTGTTCCACAGAAATCTGTGAAAGTGTCATTCTCTAGAGTGAGAGTCTACATAAGGCCAGGTCACCTGAGAGACCATCATCCATCTGGACAGGGATTTTCTCCCATACTTGACTTGCTTTGCAATTCTATCAATGTCTGAATACACTGGCCTGGTGCAAGTCTTAGAGTGATGTAGAGGGCGGATGAACAACTTTTCATTGCTTAGGAGGATGCAGCTTCATCTACCTGCCTCCTAGCAAGGAAAACCTTGGTCCTCGGTACTTTAAATTGTTTTTCATACTTGTTCTTGTTTATCGGTTGCTGTGTGCCAAGGCATAGAAGACAACCCAGTTCTGACTCTGGGGCCTCCATGAATTGTTCATGCAACTCTCCTCTCCTGGCTTCCCATCTGATACCCCCCAACACACACACACACACACACACACACACACACACCATACTCACCTTAAAATAAGTGGCTTGGATGAAATGGCTTCCAATAAGCCCTTTTGTGCTGACAGTGGGGAAGTGGGTAATTTGTCTCAGCCACCCTGCTGGATACACGTCCAGCCAGCAGGACTGTGAATAATTGCTCTCAGGGCTACAGGCTCAAGGAGGGGCAAACATTGAGTCATTGTTGCCCACTGCTCTTGTAAAACTTACTTATTTTTCCATTTAAAATGAACCAATGAAGAAATACGTTAAACAAGAAGTGAAATATTTTACAGACTTATAAGACTTATGAACAAGGTTTTGCTCTCTGAATGTTAGTGCAGAGAGTACACTAAAAATATACACAAGGTGGTAACTGGATTATACTCTCTTCAATGGCCATAACAATACCTTCCTCTCTGATAAGATTTTAAATAATTGACTGAACTGTGGCAGGTAGTAACAGCACATAAGATGACATGGTTAGGCTTGGTGTCCCCACTCAAATCTCGTCTTCAATTGTAATCCCCATAATCCCTACATGTCAAGGGAGAGATAGGTGGAGGTGACTGAATCATGGGAATACTGTTCTCGTGATAGTGAATTCTCACAAGATCTGACGGTTTTATAAGGGGATTTTCCCCCTTCACTCAGCACTTCTTCCTGCTGCTTTGTGAAAAAGGTGTCTTGCTTCCCCTTTGCCTTCCACCATGATTGCAACTTTCCTGGGACCTCCCCAGCCATGCAGGACTGTGAGTCAATTAAATCTCTTTCCTTTATAAATTTTCCAGTCTTGGGCAGTTCTTTATAGTAGTATGAAAAGGGAGTCAGGTAAAGAGACCAAATTTCTATTTATCTCCCAACTCCTACTCAGTCCTCCCTCATGGATTATCCAGTTTGATTTTGGGCTAGCCAGCCTGGTTTTGTGGCAAGTCTAAGTTTACAAAAATGTTTTAAAAGTACTACTACCTTTATAATATCCTCCAAATGGGTGATCTCTCCATTTACTATGCTACTTCCATGATTCAAACCCTCACCACTTCTCTCCTTGTCACTATACCAGCCTCTTAGCTGGTCTCTCTGCCCTCTGTCACTCTCCTTCCATTAGGGAGATCTTGCTAAAACCTAACTCTCTCAAAAATAAAATGCACACCTTATTATATCCTTGAAATCCTTTATACTCTTTTCAGAATAAATCTCAACCTCTTAAGGGGGGCCCACTAGGCCCACCTGATTTGACTCAACCCACCTCTTTGACTCAACTCTTCTGTCGTGTGCCAAATAATATCACCCTCTGGCTCATTCATCAATTAATTCATTATTTCTCTTCCTCTGCTTCTCACAACCCTTGTATCTAGAAAAAGGGATCACTGGCATTAATTAAATACCTTCTATGGTATATTACCTACAAAAATGGCCACAACAATCTCTTCCCTTCCTATATACACACAATGTTCTTCCCATCAAGTTAATTTGCTCTCCCCTTGACTCTGGAATACATAGCCCTGTGACTTGCTTTGGCTAATAGAATGTGACAGAAGTGACACTGTGACTTATAAGCTTAAGCCTTAAGAAGCCTTGGAAGCTTCTGTTTTCGCTTTTGAAACACTCACCATTGTGTAAGGAAGCTCAGCCTAAACTACTAAATAACAAAAGAACACTTGAAGAGAGAGGCCCTGGGACCACATGGAGAGAGACAATCATTCATCCAACATTCAAGGACACAGCAATGAACACTCATAGGTCCTCTTATATGACAAGCAGAACATGGGCTGTGATCAAAGCAGAGAATGGGCTGCAGAGACTAGATATTTCAATTCTACCAGTTATATTGCCTGTGTGACCTTGAAGAAAGCACATAACTTCTCTGGATCTCAGGATCCTTGACTGTACAATGAATGTGAAAGGAATAGCTCTGCTTACCTCACGGGGCTATGATCAGACCCAGGTGAGATTCTGTGGCCTGAGTAAAGGGCTCCATCTATCATGAAGTGCTGAATCTAGGTAATGTGATGTCCCGGTTGGCTCAAGCAAGGACTGAGTAACCTGAGCAGGTCTCCCAGATAATGTGAAGTGGGGACAGAAAGTTTGAGGAGGATTTCACAAGGAATGAGGAAAATATGAGGAAGTTTCCCCAGGTTATAAGGCTCAATTACAATAAAGAGAGACAAATCTGTCCCTTGATAACCAACCCAGCTGTGCCTGTCTCTATAACGAAGGTAGTAATGGTCCTTTCCCCGTTATTTACCCAAAGTGCCACTGCAGAGTCTAGAACAGGTTAGTGGACTCCCAGTGCTGAAAAGAAAATGACCAATCATATGGGGCTACCAGATATTGAACTGCTGTCAATTGCCTGGTGACCAAAGCCATGATTGTTCTCTCTTGCTGCCCCAGTTTCTCTACATTCCAGTCTTAATTTTGTAAGAATGCGTGTCAAAAAATTTTATGGCAAGAACCAAGAACTGAAATAAAAGTCACCACAAGCAAATAAGAGCAATTGCTGTCAGAAATCACATGCAGATAGGTTTTGGCAAATATTGGGAAATGTCTCACAGTGCTCCAGTAAGCACTGAGAAATGACCCCAAAGAGACCCTGCTGACAGTATGGCAGAAAGGTACAGGTGAAGGCAAAGAGCAGAAGGCAGGAGCTCGCTTCCACTTGACAGAAAGTTCCATAACAAAATCTCCATTACCTTTAATGATTAGTTTTCAGTTTTGCCTTCCTAATTAGTGATTTCACCCATTCTCTTTGGAAAAAGCACACTGCACTAGAAGTCAGGAGACCCCTGTTGGAATCCCTGGTTTGCCTCCTACAAGCTGAGTGAACTTGGGCAGAGGCTTTGACTTCTCTGATTCAGTTTTCTCATCTCTGACATGGGGTGAATCTCCACCTACCCCACAAGCTTGTGTGAGAGAAGAGAGGGCAATGTAATTTGAAGGCTGCAAAATGCTAGAAAAATGGAAGTGATTTTTATGATTAAATCAAGACTCGGAATTTACACATTTGCTGCCTGCTCTCGAGGTTGAAAAATAGAGCTCAAAGGTCAAGTGCAATTCATTAAAACCTAATTAGAAGACAAATTGTCTTTCATTTAAACGTGATACAGAATACAGCCGCTTAAGGAATAAGGATAGTTTATTTTAAACTCTTTGTTTCAATTCAAAGCTTCCAGGATTTATGGAGCAGCTGCTCTGTGCAGGCCTTCTGAAGGGGACACAAAGAAGCAGAGGGCACCATGCCCATCTTCCTAGAGCTTGCAGTCCAATATGGATGAGAAGACAAGGCCACAAATAAACAAGAGACAGAGCATGCTTGGGGGCTGAAATAGCTACAAGACTAATGCCGTAGGCTAGGGTTCCCTTGTGTGCAGGAGTGTTATCTAATTGGGAAGAAGTTAAGACAGTACTAAAAGAAGGACTTGAAGGAGCAGCATGTGTGTTGGCAGAGACAGGCAGCAGACAGAAGCAAAGTAGCAGAGGTGGCAGAATGTGGGCCTAATCCAGAAACCCCCAGGGTCTGGCCTGGCTGTGGCACGTGTACCCCACAGACAAGCTGAAGACATGAGGCCTTTCCTTGAAAGCCAGGAAGATCAAACTCAGGAATTAGACCTTCAGTCAGTTGTCAGTGCAGAGTTGTAGACAGCACAGGATTGATCAGAAATGACTCCATGTACTTTGATTACCCTCTCTTGACTTAAATGACTCCAGAGTTTTCCTATTTCATTGTCATGCCCAAATGCAAGATTATACATACTTGATCTGACCTTGGTCTTGAACAACCCAGCTTTTTCACTCAGTTAGCCAGGCTTCCTTTCCTTCCATAATCATTTATTGAGCACTGTGATGGCTTTTTGACGTGTCAGATATTTTACACTCATGGGGACTCAGCTACAGTCCCCATTTAGTCAATCAAACATGAATCTAGGTGCTACAGTAGAAGGGATTTTGCAGATGTGTTTAAATTTCCTAATGAATTCACTTAAGTTAGCTTAAGGGAGATTATCTTGGGTGGGCCGGACTTAATCAGATGAGTCTTTGAAAAGAGAGTTTAGGCCTTCCATGAGGCAGAGATTCCAAACAGCTCCTGCTCCAGGGTTTCAGCCTGTCCATGGTCTTCTCTCCTGACTGCTGCTTGTGGATAACAAGCTTCAGCCAGTGTCTGTGAAGTTCTAGCCTGCTAGCCTGCTTGTGATCTTTCCTTTCTGGCTGCCTGCTCTGCAGACTTCAGACTTATTTAGCCAGGCCTGACAATCACATAAGCTAGTTCCTTGCATACATACACACACACACACAAAGTTGAGTATCACTTATCCGAAATTCTTGTGACCAGAAACATTTTGGATTTCAGATTTTTTACAGATTTTGGAATATTTGTATTATACTTACTGTTTGAGCATCCCTGATGTGAAAATTCAAAATCCAAAATGCTCCAATGTGCATTTCCTTTGACCATCATGACCACACTCAAAAAGTTTTGGATTTTGGACTGTTTTGGATTTCAGATTTTTAGATTATGGATGCTCAACCTGTATATAATACATAGTGTATATAATATATATTATGTAGTATATATAATAGTGTAGTTTTATATATATATATACACACACACATGCATATACATATATATTTAGAAAGATAGATAGATAGATATGCTATGTCTGTGTATCTTACTGTTCCTTATGTTTCTTTGGTTGAATCCTGACTGACACAAGGAACTGCCCAGTACAAAACTCTGTGCAGGGTACTAATGGTATAGTGGTGAGCGAGACATAGTCCCTGTCACCAAGGAGCTCATGATTTATTGGAGATGAAACAGGCAAGTCAACTGGCATTTCCAGATAGCAGATCAGTGCTTGGAAAGGGTGGCATGGGAGCACAAAACAAAAGGACATTTAACCTAGAATGGGGAGGTAAGGGATGCTATAGGGAGATATGATGACAAAGTAGAAACCTGAAGGATAAGGAATTTGCCAGATTAATGGGGAGAAATGAAAGGCGTTCCCAGCAGAGGAAGCATTCCCAATGCTGAGAACATCTTGCTACTCATTCAAGAAAATTCTGAAGTAAAATACTCTGAACTCAATAAATATTTGTGGGATTAATTACTTGATACACATAAGGGAAAAAGAAGACATTGCCCTGGGTAGGAATATAAGCCAGGACCAAGCATTGCTTATTGAAGTAAGGAAACAAATGAGAAACAAACAATTCCAGAAATTGAGAAGAAGAGAGAAAAAAGTAAGGTCTGCTAAGATCCTTTGAATAAGTAGTTAACCTGAGCACAGTCTAGGAAAGGCCCACTGGACTTCCTTCCACACGCAGAATCTTGCCTTTGATACTACACATCAATTTGTTGAGACCTGTACCAAAGTGACAGTGTAGTTATAAGATGAAAGAAGCCCCCGAGGTACAGAGTGTTGATGAATATAGGCCAAAGGAAGGTCAAGGTCACATGGTGGAAAGGAAGATCATGTCTGATAAAGGGGACTATATCTCCCAGAGCAAAAGACCTTGGCCATATTTGTAGATATAGTCTTTCAAATAGTTTCAATTTTTATTCAAGCTTTTAATGTAATTATTTGGCAGTAATCCAGGAAACAAAATATAAAAACAAATGTAAAGGGAAAGAAGGTATGGCTGCCTTAAGTTTAACAGAAAGGACTGATGCAGTGCAAAATGGAATCTAGCCTAGAAAGATCTGATAATAATAGTGAAAGGCGTTTAAAAGTGACTGACGCAGCTCTACAGAACAAGATTGGTGAGATATTGATCCCTTGAGGAATGACCCAAGCCCACCAAGCAGCAATCCCCAGGAAGGTTGCTCTAAAAAAGAGGAAAACCAACCAATCTTTTTTCGTGGTGGGTCAATTCTGCTGATTCAAGTGACATTTAGCTGTTGACTTTTTAGAGTCTGAAACTATACTTAGCGAAAGAAAATTGCACTGACAAAAACTATGGACATAATAGTAGTAATACACCATGTTATTCCTCTTGTTTTTCTTCCAAAATCTCCGAGGTTAAGCATGCTTTATCCATCCACTTAACCATGCTTAATGCCAGGCACTAGAACTCTAGAGATGAATCTGTCATGGTGCTTGCCCTCAAGGAACATTCCCCTGAGAGGCTCCAAGAGATAAAAGTGGAGGAGAAACTAGGAGAAAAGTCTACATGGGACTCCAAAGGAGTCAGTTCTACTGAACAGGGGATGGTTCCCAGATAGAATGGCTGTTTGCCAGTTGGACAACCATCATGAAGAGGTGAGAATGTTCCAGGCAGAATGAGTCATGGGAGGCAAGATTCAGAGTCTTGAAACTTCTGGAACTAGGGGTATATCCTACTGGCTAGAGAGTTAGAGGGGAAGGGAGTGCTGAGAGGGAGGTAAGAGTGATCCTGTAACCAGTGGTTCTCAATTCTGTACATAAGAGTCACCTGGAAACATAGAAAATTAGCAATACATGGAACCCAAGAGAGACCACTGAGCCAGGATTTGTAATATTTTGGTGCAGACCAACATTGGCAAACCAAGGATGGAGACATTGAAGAATCCTTGCAGGGTTCTTTGATGATGAATGCCATGTTCATCAGACCTTGAATGATATTTAGAGTCTTAATAGGCATTTCAGCCACAAGTGTTTTCCATTAAAACCTTTACACGTGCTGACTGCTATTAAATTAAAAAAATTTAACCAGCCTTTTTCACAAAGCCCAAAGTGTATTTTCTGTGTAATTGTGCTGACACAACAGGGATTTAGTCAACTCAATCATGGAAATCCTCACTCTCAATTTCATGAACCTCTTATTTTTTTCATTTTTCCTACTTTTGTTTGCCATTGCTCAGTACAGAGGCCTTCCCTGTGACTTCCCTTCAGCATCAGCAATAGCGTTCAAGAAACTGGCATTGCTCACTCTGAAGAGCTGCGGGAAAAAGAGGTAAAGAAGTGAGAACTTCTCCAAAGCTGTTCCAGGGGAGAGGGCTGCAGATTGGAAGTCCTGCATAAGCTGACATCTGTGCTGAGAATGAAGGTTGTTCCAGAAATTGAGAAGAAGAGAGAAAAAAGAAAATATTTCTGGTACCATCACCAGATAGTTCTCAAATAGGTACACAAGTTACCCTAAAACATATAAAAAGGTGGTCAACTTACTCATATTAAGATAAATGCAAATTAAAGCTACACTGAGACTTCTGGTTCCAGGAAAAAAATAGGATTTTTTTCATTGCACACTTCCAGTAATGGGGGGGACATGGCATTTCTCCCTAAGTACAGCTGAAAACCCTGGACACTATATATAAAACAAACATGAGAAGATTTTGAACATCAGAGAGAAGGAGGCATTCCAGGACCTGGGCATGACATGACAGTGAGTTTCCTGCTTTTTTTTTTTTTTCCCCTCATATATTCCACCGAGAGTGAAGAACCTGGCAATGTGGAAAGGCCAATAGGTACAGGAAAAAAGGAAATTTCCACAAAAGTCTACTTTCTTCAGCCAAAGGACCCGGAAAGGAACAGCCACATTGAGACAAAACTATTGAACAACAGTCACTCAATTTTAGTCAAACATCACAGAAAGAACTATGGCCTCAGCCCCATTCCAGCCAACAAAGACTGAGTGGGGAGCCTAGACTTCCATCCTCATCACACTGAAACCAAGCACCACAAGAGTGGTGTCGCAGAAGGCCAAGTGATGAGCTGGGATTTTCAACTCCCTCTCCCCAGCAGTAAAGAGGCTGCCATCATGCTGTGTCACCAGAGGGCACATGGAGCCCATTGGTAACAAGAAGCCCCATCCCTCTTGCTACAGTGGTGTCAGAGGACACTTAGTGGAATCTATATTTTCACCATCATCCATTGGTGACAAAGCTACCCCCAATGGTGTCAGGGGAGACCATACAGGGAAGCAGAATTTCTACCTCCGAACAGCAGTAATAAGGTGTCCTTCCCACTCCCTGCTTGAGTGGTATTATTGAAGGTATCTCCTGCTGGCAGAAATCAACCCTGCCCCCCTATGCAGTATCAGTGGAGGCCCTGTGAAGGGTAGTAATGAGGTGTCTTTACCCATCTGGACCAGGGATGTATCAGTGGAAGCCTGGTGGGGAGTCTGAATGAATTTCTACCTCCGCCCAGCAGTAATAAGAATCCCTGAGTGTCAACAGAGGCCCAGTGGAGAACCTAGAATTCCATCCTCAACTAGCAGCAATGAAGCAGCACTCCTATTCTCAGTCAAGCTGGAACTCTATTAAATACGCTTGTTGGTGGTAATGGTATTTATAGGGGTGACAGCTCCAAAACTACTTTTTGTGTATTATGGAAATGAGCAAAGAATAAATTCATTAATGTTGGAAACTAAAGTTCTCACTCTGGAAAAAAAGTTATATAAATATAAAATAGAGGAAGAGAGAAAGAACACTGAATTAAAACTAAAAGTATCATTATCAAGTTACAATTTAAAATTTGGGGTGGGTACGTGTGTGTGCATGTGTGTGTGTGTGTGTGTATATATTTCTATCTCTGTCCATTGAAAGAAGCTAGAAACATGGATACCCTATTGACAATGAGCTCACCTAGCGACCAAATATTGGTTTAAACTCCCCACTCAAAAGAGCCAGAGCTTCTTGGAAAAGTGGCTGATTTCAGGCTAGGGCAGAGTAGGGGATCCCTGTTGACGCAGCCACCCCATCGTAGTCAGTTGTCTGTTGGCATCTTCTGTGATAACAGCTGACTGGACTACAGGACAGTGGACCAAAAAGCCAAAGGAAAACCAGTCATTTGGGGCCTGAGCCTGATCGTGGTCAGGGGCATCCCAAGAAGCCTCTCAATCAGGACTGCCTTGCTATGCTCCCTCAGTATTAAGTTCTCTTGAAGACTTTGGCCTGCCTCAACAGTGCCACAGGAATTAATAGAAAATGTTTGCATCCTCACCTGGGCTGAATGTTCAGCAAGGACTGGACATAGTATTAGGGACAGCCAAAGCCAGAGCAGCCCCAGAAGGACTATGGTTCCCCAGTGTTCCCTCAGTGTCTCTTGAAGTTCTTTTTGGCTTCTCTTTAGGGAAACTCAGATGGTTCTTACAACAGAAAACATGGTCTCCAACAAGCTTGGGTGAGGCCTAATAGGGTTTGATCATTTTGGTTACCTGCTTTGGTTTTTGGCAACTTTATGTTGGGAAGTGGTTCTCACTCCTTCATGCAGTGGGAGGCTAGAATGGCCGTCAATCTGGGAGGGAAGCTTTCCCAGTATCTTGTATGATGTGTGCCAGGAGGAGGTGCCCACAGCCGCTCTGCTGGCATTGAGATGGGTCAGGGTATGGACTCTGACCTCAGTAGTGGCTGGGCTTCTCAGTTGGGCAGTCCTTCCTTCAGCTGTCTATTTTTTAAGGAGCACTTATTTTGTACCAGCTCAAAAAATACTGAGAAGCTATTTTGTTCTGGGAACTAGAGGTCCAAAGATAAAGAAGTTGTGCCTTGTTCTTAAGGATCCCAGTCTTTGGCCATAGAGAGATAACTAAACTAACAAGTACAACATGGTGTGGAACATTCTGCAATTGAGGTAAGATCAAAATGCACAGTAACACTCAGGACCACCTTTCACCTCTTAGATTGGTAAAACTGCCTAGAGGAGACAGATACAAAGCAAATAATACCACCAAGCCTTGCATAATTACAAACCATGAGAAATGCTATGACAGGATGCTATTTTAGAGGGGGAAAAGCTGAGTTCAGTTTGGACATGTTGAGTTTGAGGGACCTGTGAGCTAGTATCTGCACTTTGTGTTACAGAAGAGATGTAAGTAGAAATCTAGTCCAATGAATAAGCAGGCTTGATCTTGTACCTCTTAACCCTCTTCTCACTGGCAAGGTAAGTAACAGAACCAAGAGTTGCAAACGATACAAAGTGCCCTTGGGCAATTGTGAATTAATTTAATAAATTTTATGCCTGATAAATTCGGGGCTATACTTGGGCTGGTAAATGACAGGGTCCTACAGATTCTCTAAGTGAAATACAGACTGCTGGAATTCCAAGGGTCTTAGAGATTGCCTACTAAAAATTCTTCACTTTACAGATAAGAAACCCTCAACCCAGAGAGCAGATCTGCTCAAGTTAATATGGCTGGTTTTTGAGATGCTACACACTTAGGTTTTCTTTAGTGACTTTTTGACCTTGAGCAAGCTCTTTAAGCCCCTTGTGCTTCAGTTTCCTCATGGTTAAATGAGGAATAGTGATAGCATCTACTCCATAGGCATGTTGTGCTACTTCTTTGGTGGCACTGGAGTCTGTGTCCTCTAGCTGAAGTCTTCCTTCAAAGGGTCAGCCAACCTGGTGAGTACTCTTGCAGGCAGAAGATGACTGGACCCTGTGTTTGCCCAGAGGCAGTTTTAGTATTAGGGCTTCCTGCACAGAGATCTGACATGTGGGGGAAATGCCTAGAATGCCATATCCATTGGATTACAAGTTGAATTGATAACAACTATAGTCATAACCATTCGCACTGAGCATCAACCACGTGCCGGGCACTGTGTTAGAGACTTTATTCATTGCATGGCTAACCATAAAACCAGTCTCACAAAGTAAATAGGAGCATTCCTATTTTACAGAAGAAAGTGAAGCAAGTGAGAAACTAAATAAATATTCCAAGAAATATGACAAGTGACTATCCTTCATATATAAAAACTCTCATAAATCAGAAAGTGGAAAACAACACAAATGAGGCAAAAGACAAAAATAGACAATGACAACATATGGACCATATACATTTAATAAACTTTAAAATGCCAACATGATTGGCAATCAAAGAAATGCAGATGAAAATAAGACAACATTATTTGCCCATCAAATTAGCAAAAATTTTAAACATGAAAATACATAAAATTGGCAAAGCAAATGGGACATGACTATTTATACACTTATGTTAAATTACCAACTGGTAAGACTTTTCTGAAAGGCAATTTGGCAAATTATATGAAAATCTTGGAAAATCTATATTGTTTGACTCAATATTTCTATTTACAAAAATGTATCCTACAGGGATAATTAGAAAAATGCATCCATTTGTGAATGAGAGCATTTGACACTATTATTAAAAGTCTAATTAGTCAACTAAACTCTGGCATATTTACGTGGTAGAGTACAACTCGGCAATAAAATTATGTTTTTAAAAGTATATTGTTCATAATATAATTAATAAGCAAAATAAAACAGGATACAAAATATCCAGCATGACCTCAATCTTATGTTTGTACAGACATATACACTTAATACATTCATGCATATGTCTATATGTTCATAGAAAAATTCTGAAATAACTCACAAAAATATTTTAACAGAAGGATCTCAGGGAGGTAGGAATATTGGTGATTTTAAAATTTTCTTTTCTGCATTTTCCAATTTTGTTCAGTAACTTTACAATCAGAAAATGCATATATTTACCAAAAGAAAACTGTAAGTTATTCTAAATGAGTTTGTACCTCCTGGCCTGGGTAAATTCTGCCCCAAGGCTCATCATAATGACAGAATAATTAAAGTCTAGCAATCCTTGAGAAATTTCTCTTCTAAGAACAGGAATGATATTGGGACACTAGAAAAGACAACATTCTATCCCAATTTTACAATATGAGAAGGTGGCAAATTCTATAAATCAGATAGTTTAGTGGATTTATAACCAGTTGAATGACTGCCTGTATGCCTCAAATTCTAATTAACTCAAACATGTTAGAGGCAGGGGGACCTGAGGCCCATCTAGTGTAACAATTTCCAACAAACTCTTGGATGCAGATGTTGATGGCCTATAGATCAAATTGACAAATATCACAAAGCCGGGAAGGAAATAAACTATATCAAAGAGAATAAGGACACACAGTTATTTAAACGGAAGAGTTGGTGAAAAAATATGAAGATGAAGTTTAATAAAGAAGATAGTGCAAAGTTCTGCACTTAGGTCCAAAAAGTCAATGTTTTTAGGGGAAGACCTGAATAAATGGCATTCATAAAAATGAATTGTGGGTTTTTAATAAGGACCAGTTGTATCCCAAACAATTGTGAGAGGGGGCTGCCCTGAAGACCAGTGTCTGCTAGGGCTCTCTGAATAGAATATGCGGCTCAGAACAAGTGAGGTGATGACCCAGCCCAACTCTGTCCCAAGGAGACCACAGCTGGAGGGACTTAGTCAGTTCTTGGCAACAACATGCTCTCAGAGGGACATTGAATTCTTGAACTTTGATAAGAGTAGGTGACCAGCAAGGCAAGCTGGCTCATCTGTCACAGGGATTTTTGAACTGGAGATGTTTGATCCAAATAAGAGAAAGATTGAGCTGTGCTCAGGGATTTGGCTTACTCTGGGTGGTTCCAAGAGGATCTGAATAGGGTTCAGCACAAGGAAAGTCTTTGAATGGGGTATCTGCTCCCTGAGGGAGTAACAGCCTGGATGGCCACTCAGGTGAACACTAGTTCACCTATACTGAAACAGGAGAGCTCCCTGAACCCCCTCGCATGACATGTGACAGGTGTGTAGCTTGTCTCTTCGGCCACCACACACTCAAACCCCTTACAGTGGGGGGAGCATGCAGACAGGCAGGAGCACGAACCAGGGCAAGTGTTTTTTGGCTCCAGTCCCATGGTAGTGTCTAGGACTGGGTGCCTGTGACTCCTGGAGCCCCAGTGAGCATGTTACAGTGCTTTTATTTTTAGCTCTGCTGTTTACAGATGGCTTAAGTGTTAACCAGCTCAGCGCCCTCTTGGTATCCAGGTCCTTGTCTGGCATCCAGGGAGAATCAGGTCACACACAGACTTGAAGGATGGAGAATGCGGAGGTTTTATTGAATGGTGAAGGTGGCTCCTTCATCATTGGCTTCACCATCCCATTGGCTCCCAATAGGATGGATGGGGAACTGGAAAGGGGATGGAGTGGGAAGATAATCTTCTCCTGGAGTTTGGCCATCCTGCGGCTGATCTCCTCTCCAACCATCCCCGACTGAACTCCTCTCAACATCCAGACAGACGCTCCTTCTCTTCTCTCCTTCTCTGCCATGCCACTCTTCTGTTCCTCTGATCTTCTGCTCATCTTCTCGTGGAGCCTGGGGTTTGAGGCTTATTTGAGTACAGGATAGGGGGGTGTGGTGAGCCAAAAGGCAACATTTGGGAGCAAATTCAGGAATGCCCATTCCCTTTTAGGGCTGCAGGTTTCCAGGCTTAAGGGTGAGGTCTTTGCTGGGGAAACATCCTCTTTTAACCAGTATTTCCTTGCCTCCTGTCCATATCAATATGTCCTCCAAGATTCATTCAGTGAGCCATTTCCCTGATATTCGCCTAAATAAAAGCCCTAGTGTTATGTAGACCTAGAAGTCTAGCAGTTGCTGGTCTATAATTATTAGGTGGGTGCAAAAGTAATTGCAGTTTTTGCAAATACTTTTAATGGCAAAAACCGCAATTACTTTTGCACCAACCTAATACTAAAATGTAGCTGGAAGGAGTGATCTATTAAAGTGACCCTTGCAAAGCCATGTTTGTGGTTCTTCCTTGGTCCCAAGATGGGGAGACAGGACAAAGTATACAACAAATGCTCTCTTAGTTTTCTCCTGTCATGGAAACCAAGCCCCACTTTCCAGGTGATAAGAATGGAGAAACAATTATCTAGTAAGTGGCTTGTCTCTTCCAGGCTTCTGTTCAGATCCATTCCACATAATTTCTAGAAAATGTTTAACAAATCATAGATGTATCAGGTATGTCACTTGCACAAAATTTTTCATTAGTTCCTCAGTGTCCGGGGGAATGAGGCAGCCCTCCCTTCTTTTAGCCAAGCATCTGAGGCCTGCCACAGTCTGTTCCTATGCTCACTTTCCCCACACAGCCTCGGCTCCATTCCAATGAAATGGACTCCTCCTTCCCCTTTCCCAAGCATTCCCAAAACATTCCCACCTGCATACATCTGCTTCTGCTGTGTGTCAACCCAGAAGGGCTTCTTGCCCTGCCCTCCTCTCCACCAAGCTGATCCTCTGCTTCCCTGAAGGCCTACCCTACACTGCTGTGGCCTATCACCCCCTTTAGGCAACTAACCAAGGATACCAGGTGGCATATGCTCTCTCAGGGAGGCTTAAATCCCTCAACTTTGTATCCTGCACCCCAACACAGGCCTTGCTTAATAGATGTCTGGCAAGGAGGGCACAGATGTGGCAGTGCAGCCACAGAAATCTGGGAAGGTCATTAAGTAGAATAATATCCCAGAAGGGTGTGTATGCTCTTCTGTTCCCTATTATCCTGTCCGCTTGTACCTTTCAGGTCCTTGACAATTTATGGTGCAGCAAAAATCCCATTAGAACAGGCTACATGAATTTGTTCAAATTATGTCATTGTACTGGAATTTGGGTGTGTTGAAGGCAATTCCAAATAAAAAAAAATTACTGTCCAGGACTTAGGCAATTTTCATTCGAGTAGAATTTGCTTTGTCATGTCACTAACAGGAAAAAGATCTACTTAGTCTTGACGTTGCCCAGAGAATGAAGTGATAAACACCTGGAGAAAAATTATAATTACAGTTTGTAAAAGCTAAACATAGCCCTTCTAGTTTTTAATTAGAGTATATGTTATGTGGCTGAGGGTGACTGATGGATGGAATTTGATGCCATAGGATCAGAGACCCAGAGCAGCATGGTCCTGTGTGTAGCCAAAAGCAAGTGACTATTAGATGACATAGCTTGTGATGCTAAGCCCTGACTATATATTTATATTTTGTGTATAAACATGATAGCCTCTCTTCTGTTACTCTGAGGAATCTTTGATAATTCACATGTGAAATTAAAGGCATCTTATTCATTCAGTTATTTATTATTCTCTGTAAAATGAGTTAGGAATTTGTCCCTGTGAATAATGTTAGCCATAATAGTTAATTTACTCCTATTCATTGGCAGTAATAAAAATGTACAAGGGGAGGCAGAAACATTATTATTTCTTGCTTGAAGTGCAATTTCATGTGGTGAGAAAAACATGTTAATATGCTGCAAAGTGCTACAGGAATTTAGTTCTCAAAGGAATGGCGGTATTAAATGTATTCTGACAAGAAGGAGCCTCGGAAGGGAAACATTTATCTTCATAAAGTCATTAAATTTACTGAGCAGCATCACATTCTTCCTGCAATCTGCTCACTCCATTAAAGGCGAAGCCGTGGAACTGGCTCTGTCACATGAGAGGCCCCTGCGTTTCTGAACAGAGGAAGAATGGTGCTCTTTCTCCTAATATTGGGTTTCCCCCTCAAAACCAACAAGCTCACGCACAGATCCACACATGGGTGCTCTGCTGCCTCTTTCCAAAACAAACAAATGAGGTACTGACAAGATTCTGTCTTTCTCCACGATCAGATGATTCTCCGTGTGACTAAGAAAAAAACAGATTTTGCAAAGCCTCCTGTTTCATCGTTCCAGGAGACTCTTGGCTCCGAGGGTGTTTTCCCATCCCGCTGAGTTGGAGTCCAGGCAGCTTACACAGGTCAGGGTCAGCACGATAGCATGAGTTGTTCTGCAGAGCAGTTTTGTGTGTATGCATTTCAAAATCGAGGTATTCTTATTCATACACAATACATCAATCAGTGTTTTTGAAAATCACAGCAAAAGACAGGGCTCTGGTACCTTGGAGTTATACATTCCCCTTGTTCTTTTCAATAGATAGGTGTCATTAATGAGCTAAAATCACCAAGAAATGCAAACAGACTTCAGAAGCAAAGTCATGCTGTCAGCTTGGACACATGGCAGGGAATGAAAACAAACTGAATAGTTTTCAATAAATTATAATATCATTCCCATTCACCTGATACCTTTCTTCCCAACACTTTGCAAACAGCTGTTCTTCTGAGAAAGAGGACAAATATCTTGCCTGCATTCATGTTGAGAAAGAATGTAATTTCAAGTGCAGTTGTGGATAATGATTTTAAAATCCCAGCGCAAATGTATCTAGAGAAGAAAATGTCTCTAACTGAACTAAGAAGCTAAAGGTTCCTCCACACTGTACCACAAACCACAGCTAGGGCTGCCTAAAGACAAATACAGAAGAGCCAAGCCATTTGTTTGGTGACATGAAAACCAAACCATTGAAGGGAGCTAACTGTAAGCTCCAAGAGGTCAGAGACAATATATTTCTTGATCACTGTTATAGTACAAGCTCTTAACCCATAGGTGCTCAATATATATTTGTTAAGTAAAAGAGTGGATGCATAGATGAATTGCTCAGTTTTGCTCCAGGGGTTTGTAGGGTCAGATGGATAAATTCCTAATCTTGTCCTCCAAGCAATATTGGCCTGTCCAAAGGAAACTAGGTTTTATTAGCAAGATGAATTCTGACATGTTTAACCAGGTAGAGAGAATCTCCAGTGACCAATTCCCAGAATTGGGATTCTGCATTCTGAGAGAAGAATAATATTTGTTGTGTCTAGCATGTGCTAAGTACTTGACCTGTGTTTTTATTGAATCCTTAGAACAGCCCATTTTACAAATTAGGACTCTTAAAAATGTTAAGTAATTTGCCTAAGAGGACACAGCTAGTAACTGGTAGAAAACTACCTACAACTCATTCATTCATGTGCCAACTATCCAGTACAGGGCTTCCACATGCCAAGCCCTATTCTCAGTGCTGGTTTGACCACAGTGAACAAGAGAACACAGTCCTTGTCTTCCTGGAGTCAATGATCTAAAATTGGAGACTGTCATTGAACAATTAATATTCCACTTAATCACATGACTATACTGGTGATAAGTGTCAGGCCTCTGAGCCCAAGCCAAGCCATTGCATCCCCTGTGACTTGCACGTATACACCCAGATGGCCTGAAGTAACTGAAGATCCACAAAAGAAGTAAAAATAGCCTTAACTGATGGCATTCCACCATTGTGATTTGTTCCTGCCCCACCCTAACTGATCAGTGTACTTTGTAATCTCCCCCACCCTTAAGAAGGTTCTTTGTAATTCTCTCCACCCTTGAGAATGTACTTTGTGAGATCCACCCCTGCCCACAAAACATTGCTCTTAACTTCACCGCCTATCCCAAAACCTATAAGAACTAATGATAATCCATCTCCCTTCGCTGACTCTCTTTTCGGACTCAGCCCGCCTGCACCCAGCTGAAATAAACAGCCATGTTGCTCACACAAAGCCTGTTTGGTGGTCTCTTCACACGGACGCGCATGAAATTTGGTGCCGTGACTCGGATCAGGGGACCTCCCTTGGGAGATCAATCCCCCATCCTCCTGCTCTTTGCTCCGTGAGAAAGATCCACCTACGACCTCAGGTCCTCAGACCGACCAGCCCAAGAAACATCTCACCAATTTCAAATCCGGTAAGCGGCCTCTTTTTACTCTCTTCTCCAACCTCCCTCACTATCCCTCAACCTCTTTGTCCTTTCCATCTTGGCGCCACACTTCAATCTCTCCCTTCTCTTAATTTCAATTCCTTTCATTTTCTGGTAGAGACAAAGGAGACACGTTTTTTCCATGGACCCAAAACTCCGGCGCCGGTCACGGACTGGGAAGGCAGCCTTCCCTTGGTGTTTAATCGTTGCAGGGACGCCTCTCTGATTATTCACCCATGTTTCAGAGGTGTCAGACCATGCAGGGACGCCTGCCTTGGTCCTTCACCTTTAGCGGCAAGTCCCACTTTTCTGGGGGAGGGGCAAGTACCCCAACCCCTTCTCTCTGTGTCTCTACCCCTTCTCTGATTTTCTGGGGCAGGGGCAAGAACCCCTCAACCCCTTCTCCTTCACCCTTAGCGGCAAGTCCCGCTTTTCTACGGGAAGGGCAAGTACCTCAACCCCTTCTCTCCAAGTCTCTACCCCTTCTCTGCTTTTCTGGGGGAGGGGCAAGTACCCCTCAACCCCTTCTCCTTCACCCTTAGTGGCAAGTCCCACTTTTCTAGGGGGCAAGAAACCCCAATCCCTTATTTCCACACCCCGACCTCTTATCTCTGTGCCCCAACCCCTTATTTCCACGCCCTGACCCCTTTCCCACTTTTCTGGAGGGTAAGAACCCCCGAACTGCTTCCCTCCGTGTCTCTACTCTTTTCTCTGGGCTTGCCTCCTTCACTATGGGCAACCTTCCACCCTCCATTCCTCCTTCTTCTCCCTTAGCCTGTGTTCTCAAGAACTTAAAACCTCTTCAACTCACACCTGACCTAAATGCCTTACTTTCTTCTGCGATGCCGCTTGACCCCAATACAAACTCGACAGTAGTTCCAAATAGCCAGAATACGGCACTTTCAATGTTTCCATCCTACAAGATCTAAATAATTCTTGTCGTAAAATGGGCAAATGGTCTGAGGTGCCTGACGTCCAGGCATTCTTTTACACGTGGGTCCCTTCCCAGTCTCTGTGCCCAATGCAACTCATCCCAAATCTTCCTTCTTTCCCTCCCGCCTGTCCCCTCAGTCCCAACCCCAAGCGTCACTGAGTCTTTCTAATCTTCCTTTTCTATAGACCCATCTGACCTCTCCCCTCCTGGCCAGGCCAAGCTAGGTCCCAATTCTTCCTCAGCCTCCGCTCCTCCACCCTATAATCCTTTTATCACCTCCCCTCCTCACACCTGGTCCGGCTTACAGTTTAGTTCCATGACTAGCCCTCCCCCACCTGCCCAGCAATTTACTCTTAAAAAGGTGGCTGGAGCTAAAGGCACAGTCAAGGTTAATGCTCCTTTTCTTTATCAGACCTCTCCCAAATCAGTGAGCGTTTAGTCTCTTTCATCAAATATGAAAAACCCAGCCCAGTTCATGGCTCATTTGGCAGCAACACTGAGACGCTTTACAGCCCTAGACCCTAAAAAGTCAAAAGGCCAGCTTATTCTCAATATACATTTTATTACCCAATCTGCTCCCAACATTAAATAAAACTCCAAAAATTAGAATCTGGCCCTCAAACCCCACAACAGGACTTAATTAACCTCACCTTCAAGGTGTACAATAATAGAAAAAAGTTGCAATTCCTTGCCTCCACTGAGACAAACCCCAGCCACATCTCCAGCACAAAAGAATTTCCAAATGTCTGAACCGCAGCAGCCAGGCATTCCTCCAGAACCTCCTCCCCCAGGAGCTTGCTACAAGTGTCAGAAATCTGACCACCAGGCCAAGGAATGCCTGCAGCCCAGGATTCCTCCTAAGCCATGTCCCATCTGTGTGGGACCCCACTGGAAATCGGACTGTTCAACTCACCTGGCAGCCACTCCCAGAGCCCCTGGAACTCTGGCCCAAGGCTCTCTGACTGACTCCTTCTCTGCTTAGTGGCTGAAGACTGACGCTGCCCGATTGCCTCGGAAGCCCCGTAGACCATCACGGACGCCGAGCTTTAGGTAACTCTCACAGTGGAAGGTAAGCCCATCCCCTTCTTAATCAATATGGAGGCTACCCACTCCACATTACCTTCTTTTCAAGGGCCTGTTTCCCATGCCTCTATAACTGTTGTGGGTATTGATGGCCAGGCTTCTAAACCTCTTAAAACTCCCCAACTCTGGTGCCAACTTAGACAATACTCTTTTAAGCACTCCTTTTTAGTTATCCCCACCTGCCCAGTTCCCTTATTAGGCTGAGACACTTTAACTAAATTATCTGCTTCCCTGACTATTCCTGGACTACAGCTGCATCTCATTGCCACCCTTCTTCCCAATCCAAAGCCTCCTTTGTGTCCTCCTCTTGTATCCCCCCACCTTAACCCACAAGTATAAGATACCTCTACTCCTTCCTTGGCGACCGATCATGCACCCCTTACCATCTCATTAAAACCTAATCACCCTTACCCTGCTCAATGCCAAGATCCCATCCCACAGCACACTTTAAAAAGATTAAAGCCTGTTATCACTCGCCTGCTACAGAATGGCCTTTTAAAGCCTATAAACTCTCCTTACCATTCCCCCATTTTACCTGTCCTAAAACCAGACAAGCCTTACAAGTTAGTTCAGAATCTGCGCCTTATCAACCAAATTGTTTTGCCTATCCACCCCGTGGTGCCAAACCCATATACTCTCCTATCCTCAATACCTCCCTCTACTACCCATTATTCTGTTCTGGATCTCAAACATGCTTTCTTTACTATTCCTTCGCACCCTTCATCCCAGCCTCTCTTTGCTTTCACTTAGACTGACCCTGATATCCATTAGGCTCAGCAAATTACCTGGGCTGTACTGCTGCAAGGCTTCACAGACAGCCCCCATTACTTCAGTCAAGCCCAAATTTCATCCTCATCTGTTACCTATCTCGGCATAATTCTCATAAAAACACACCTGCTCTCCCTGCTGATCGTGTCCGATTAATCTCCCAAACCTCAATCCCTTACAAAACAACAATGCCTTTCCTTCCTAGGCATGGTTAGTGCGGTCAGAATTCTTACATAAGAGCCAGGACTGCACCCTGTAGCCTTTCTGTCCAAACAACTTGACCTTACTGTTTTAGCCTAGCCCTCATGTCTGCGTGCAGTGGCTGCCACTGCTTTAATACTTTTAGAGGCCCTAAAAATCACAAACTATGCTCAACTCACTCTCTACATTTCTCATAACTTCCAAAATCTATTTTCTTCCTCATGCCTGATGCATATACTTTCTGCTCCCTGGCTCCTTCAGCTGTACTCACTCTTTGTTAAGTCCCACAATTACCATTGTTCCTGGCCTGGACTTCAATCTGGCCTCCCACATTATTCCTGATACCACACCTGACCCCCATGACTGTATCTCTCTGATCCACCTGATATTCACCTCATTTCCCCATATTTCCTTCTTTCCTGTTCCTCACCCTGATCACGCTTGATTTATTGATGGCAGTTCCACCAGGCCTAATCGCCACACACCAGCAAAGGCAGGCTATGCTATAGTACAAGCCACTAGCCCACCTCTCAGAACCTCTCATTTCCTTTCCATCGTGGAAATCTATCCTCAAGGAAATAACTTCTCAGTGTTCCATCTGCTATTCTACTACTCCTCAGGGATTATTCAGGCCCCCTCCCTTCCCTACACATCAATCTCGAGGATTTGCCCCTGCCCAGGACTGGCAAATTAGCTTTACTCAACATGCCCCGAGTCAGGAAACTAAAATACCTCTTAGTCTAAATAGAAACTTTCACTGAATAAGTAAAGGCCTTTCCTACAGGGTCTGAGAAGGCCACTGCAGTCATTTCTTCCCTTCTGTCAGATGTAATTCCTCAGTTTAGCCTTCCTACCTCTATACAGTCTGATAACAGACCAGCCTTTATCAGTAAAATCAACCAAGCAGTTTTTCAGGCTCTTAGTATTCAGTGAAACCTTTATATCCCTTATGGTCCTCCGTCTTCAGGAAAAGTAGAACGGACTAAAGGTCTTTTAAAAACACACCTCACCAAGCTCAGCCACCAACTTAAAAAAGACTGGACAATACTTTTACCACTTTCCCTTCTCAGAAGTCAGACCTGTCCTCAGAATGCTACAAGGTACAGCCCATTTAAGCTCCTGTATAGACGCTCCTTTTTATTAGGCCCCAGTCTCATTCGACACCAGACCAACTTAGACTGTGCCCCCAAAAAAACTTGTCATCCCTACTATCTTCTGTCTAGTCATACTCCTATTCACCGTTCTCAACTACTCATACATGCCCTGCTCTTGTTTACACTGCCGGTTTACACTGTTTCTCCAAGCCATCACAGCTGATATCTCCTGGTGCTATCTCCAAACTGCCACTCTAAACTCTTTAAGTAAATAAATAATCTTTGCTGGCAGGACTATGCTGAATCTCCTTAGGCACTCTCTAATCAGATGTCCTAGGTTCTCCCAATTCTTAGACCTTTTATACCTGTTTTTCTCCTTCTTATTCCATTTAGTTTCTCAATTCATCCAAAACCATATCCAGGCCATCACCAATAATTCTATATGACAAATGTTTCTTCTAACATCCCCACAGTATCACCCCTTACCACAAGATCTCCCTTCAGCTTAATCTCTCCCACTCTAGGTTCCCACGCCGCCCCTAATCCCGCTTGAAGCAGCCCTGAGAAACATCGCCCATTCTCTCTCCATACCACCCCCCAAAAATTTTCACCACCCCAACACTTCAACACTATTTTGTTTTATTTTTCTTATTAATATAAGAAGGCAGGAATGTCAGGCCTCTGAGCCCAAGCCAAGCCATTGCATCCCCTGTGACTTGCACGTATACACCCAGATGGCCTGAAGTAACTGAAGATCCACAAAAGAAGTAAAAATAGCCTTAACTGATGACATTCCACCATTGTGATTTGTTCCTGCCCCACCCTAACTGATCAATGTACTTTGTAATCTCTCCCACCCTTAAGAAGGTTCTTTGTAATTCTCCCCACCCTTGAAAATGTACTTTATGAGATCCACCCTGCCCGCAAAACATTGCTCTTAACTTCACCACCTATCCCAAAACCTATAAGAACTAATGATAATCCATCTCCCTTCGCTGACTCTCTTTTCAGACTCAGCCCGCCTGCACCCAGGTGAAATAAACAGCCATGTTGCTCACACAAAGCCTGTTTGGTGGTCTCTTCACAGGGATGTGCATGAAAATAAGTACTACAAAGAAGAAGCACACAGTGGTATGAGAACAAATAGTAGATGAAACTAATCTTATTTTGGGCAAGGATCAGACAGGCTTCATTGAAAAAGTGACATTTGAGCAATACTTTTAAGGATAAATAAGAAATAACCAGATCAAAAGAGCAGAAGGGGAGGGTATTCCATGCAAATGGATCATGTGGAAAGAAAGGCCTAGAGGTGGAAAAGAACATATATCTTCTGAGAGACCAAAAGGCAGCCTGTGTGACTGGAGAGCAGAGAGTGAAGGAACAAATGGCTCAGGATGTGGCTGAAAAAGGCAAAAGTGATCATTATCTGTGTTAAGGATTTGATCTAATAATTGCAAGGTTCTAAGCAAGGAGGAAAATGTCCTAATAAGGTCTGCATTAGTAAGAATCACTTTTGCCAATGGATGGAGTACAGATTGAAAGCAGGTAAGGGGAGAAACTGACAGAGGACTCCTTCTCCTGGTGTTGGGAAACCAGGACAGTGAGGACTAAGCTCTGATGTTTTTCTTACCTTGCCCAAATTCTTATCTAAGGGGTCTGGGGAGTCACGCCCTACAAACCACATATTCTCATCAGATGGGTTTTATTTAACCCTATATATTGTGACTTACCTTCCAATTTGACTCCGGCATAACATTATGTGACAAAGAGGAAAATAAAAATATTTTA
Organism: Gorilla gorilla gorilla; assembly: GCF_029281585.2. Classification (NCBI taxonomy): domain Eukaryota; kingdom Metazoa; phylum Chordata; class Mammalia; order Primates; family Hominidae; genus Gorilla; species Gorilla gorilla. The sequence continues at coordinate 160,945,342 of NC_073247.2, forward strand.
CCCCAAAATATGTTTCTTTGCCATATTTTGAAATGGCCCTGCAAAGCCGTCCTTTGTGGTGAAAATTTGCAGAGTCTCTATTCACATAGCTAGATCTTCTTCCAGGCCCTCCCAATCCTAAAGAGATTAAATGAGAGTCTAGCACCTTTTAAAGATCTGAATAGGAAGCATTTGTCATCTGTTGTCTCTAACGGCAACCACTATGAGACTTCAAAAGAAACTTGGTCTTCACAATCTTTTTTCTTAACCTGAACATTTCCTTTCTATTGATTCCAGGTCTTTAGACAAACTCGACCAATTGTCAACCAGAAAATGTTTACATTTACCTATAGCCTGGAAGCATGCCCCCACCCCCCTTTAAATTCTTCCGCCTTTCTGGATCAAACCAATGTATTTCTCAAATGTATTTGATTGCTGTCTCATGTCTCCCTAAAATGTATAAAACCAAGCTGCACCCTGACCACCTTAGGCACATGTTCTCAGGACCTCCCGTGGGCTGTGTCACAGGCCATGGGCACTCATATTTGGTTCAGAATAAATCTCTTCAAATATTTTACACAGTTTGACACTTTTCATTGATAAGAATTGTCCAGATGAGAGATGATGTGGCTTAGGTTGGCAGAAAAAAATGAAGACAGGAGTACATAGGAGAAAGATATTCAGGAGGTGCAATCTACAGAGCTGGGAGCAAGGAGAAAGAGGTATCAAGGATGACTCTCAGATTCTGGGCTGAGCAACTAAATAGATGACAGTACACTACTCTGAGATATGCCTTGGAAGAAGGAGAACACTTTGCCTAGCTGGCATATTTACTCCACATTCCAGCAGAAAAACCTTTTTGACTCAACCACTGTGAGGACTCCATCCTTGGCCTAGTGATTTGCATCAATTTTAGAGGTAAAGTATCATTCTCATTCAGGAAGGTATCTGAATTGGTCAATGCAAGCTCAAATGACATTCCACGGGAAGACAAATGCCCATGTAGATTACAGACCAAGGGGCTTTTCTTTAAAAATGATGTTAATTGGGTGGTTGTAGCATTCGTGTTACCACCCATAAGCAACCCACCTCTGTTCAGCCTTTCTGCAGTTGTGCCACCAGGTTTCCCAACCCAACGGCACCTGATTTTCAGCACTGATGCTCATTAATAGAGAGTGCAGAAGGCACCAGTGATGAGCCCAAGTGTTTCTCTAAGCCTCACACAGTCTGTTCAATTTAGAATATCTGCCCTCCATAACTGATCTGGTGATCTGCCAGGCCATTTGAGGGCCCACAGAGGAGAAGGCATAAGAGGTTTCAAAAAAATGGACTGTGCAGAGCTCAATGTTTAACAGCCCAATGACTCTGTGAGACAGTCTATCAAGAACAAGTTGAGCAATCTTTGCCTGAACAGAATGATAGCAGGGCCCTTCAAAGAGGTACTTGTTCCCATAAAGCAAGATAAGATCATTTCCTTTTAGCACTATTTTATTGATGAGTCAAAAAGAGAACTTGACCTGGCCCCAAGCATGGATTTTTACAGCATCAAATTCCTACATATGTAGCATGTCTAAATAAAGAAAATTCTTTTATCCAACAAATATTTATGAGAAAATGGAAAATTAAATGTTCAAGAGTAACTCATGTCTAAGCAACACGGCCATCATTCTGCAGACCTTTCATTAATTACAATAATGCCCCATGGTTTCTAGAGGACTACTCCATGTGAGGCTCCGTCTCCCATCTCTCACTGTCTCCCTCTGTAGCCTCAGGTTGTCAGCCTTTTGGACTCCCTTCTCTGGCTTTCTGGTTTTGATTTACCTCTTGGCTCTTAACTCCAAATGTTTTTATAAAATCAGAGTTCCTCCACAATTTCAAAAGCAAGATTTCCCTATGATCCTCAGCTTCTTAAAGCTCTCCCAGCTGAGCCACACCCAGGAACAAGCTCTGAATAGCTCACCAGTAGCCTTTGAACCTAGCATTATTTTATCTGGTAGTGTGCACAGATATACATAGACATATACATGAGCACTGCTGCTCCCATACACGCTCCTTCCAATCAATCACCTTTCTCACAGATCACACATGTCAGGCTCATATTCTCCAGGGAAGCAGAACTTGTGGCACCATGCTCTCACCAACTCATCTAACTAGACCCAGATGTGCCTAAGGTACCAGACCATGTATCTTCGGATAAATCTTAGGATGTGAAGAGTCAATCACTTTAGCAGTGATAGCCAAAGATCCCACTACTGCTAATGGTAGGGCAGAAGAGGGAATCTCCTCTGAAGCAGTTCCTGGGCCAGTGACAATGCTAGGCAGACAAGGCAGACAATCCTAGTATATGGCAGACAGACCTTAAGGTAACCCCTGATTATTCCCATCTCCTGGTGTTCATGCCTTTGTATAATCTCTTCTCTGAGTATAAATGGTACCAGTGATTTGCTTTAAACCATACAGAATGTAACCTACAGAATGGGAGTCATGGAATGTCATTCCCATGATTACCTTGTTGTATAGGACTCCACCTTAGCAGACTAGAAGGAGAGATTCTCCTTTATGACTTGATGAAGTAAACAGCCATGTTGAGGAAGCCCTTGTGACAAGGAAGGTCAAGTGGTCCCCAGCCCACAGTCAGGAACAAAAGCCAAAGACCTTCAGTCATACAGCCACAAGGAAATTAATTCTGCCATAAAACTGAATAGGATTGGAAATAGATTCTTCCCCATCCAAGCCTCCAGAAGAAACCTCAGCCCTAGACAACATTTTGATTTCAGCCTTGTGAGACCCTGATCAGAGGGCCCAGTTAAGCTGTGTCCAGACCTTTGACACACAGACACTGTGAGATAATAAATGTGTGTTGTTTTAAGCTGTTAAATGTCTGATAATTTGTTATGCAGTGATAGAAAACTAATACAAAAGGCCTAGAATCAAGGGCTTGTGGAAAACAAGGAGTTCAGAATTAGTCAGTCCAGACTGACTTCAGGCTATGTGGGAGAGGGGACAGGTGGAAGGAGCAATGGTGGGTAGAAGCATAAGAAAAGTCAGAGCTGGAAAAACCCTAAACATCAGCGCAAAGGAAACACCGCAGTCTGCCATCCCAAGCTCTTGCTGTCTTCATCCCTGCTGCCTAGCTTTGGTTCAAATATGCATACGTTGTATCCTCCATTCTATTCATTCAACCCAGAAATCCCGAGCACTTCTCATGTGCCAAGTCCTTCTTAGATCCTGAGAGGAGGAGACATCAGAAAGTCAAGGTCATTGTTTCTTAGGGGTTCAGGGAATGATCTTGGCTCCCAAAGGGAATTGATTGAGCCAGGATGCTTGTTTAAAATGCAATCTCCCGGGACCTACCAGCAGAGATTCTCAGTAGGTAGGTCTCAGTCAGGGTACAGGCATTCATACTGTAAACACACGTCTCAGCTGATTCTTACGCAGGTAGTCCAGAGTCAATACATTAAGATTAAACACTGACCTATAGGGCCATTTGTGGGTTTCCAATAGAAGAATGACAAGATATAGCTTACATTTTAAGAGGCTCGTTTTGGCTGCTGCGTGGAAAATGAACTGATGGGGATAAGGGTGGAAGCATGGGACAAGCAGGAGCTATGACCATGGTACAGGAGAGAAAATAGTGGCTGGACCAGGATAGAATCAACAAGGTTAGAGAGAAATAGATGGATATAGGCCATATGACAGAGGTGGAGCCAACAGAACTTGCTGTTGAGTTGAATGTGAGGAGTGAGAGGGGGAAGAACTGAGGATGATGCCATTATTATGATTATAACTACCAAAGTTACAAGTCTATTGTAGTCATCCCATAGTACAATACTTATGAAAGGGAACAGGTAAATACAAAATCAATTTTTCCCATCATAATAATTTAAGTAACTGATTGCAACACATTGATTTCCTTAAATCAATAGCTGTGTCCATCATCATGACTGAATCAATTGTTTAAATATCATTCCTCAGACAAAATAGCAAAAGCACCCCCTTGTTTATGAAGTGTATGACTTCCTTCAGAGAAGTCTACTTCAAGTTGTTTCAAACTGTTCATAAAATGTTTCAAGAAGGGATCATAAAACTCTAAAGGCTTTCAAACTGGATAAGGATGCCCTCTTTTCTAAGAAGATGAGAAAACAAGTACAAAAGAGTTAAGTACGCACACAATTGCCATAGAAACATTTCCTGAGTGGGGTAGACTGATTTGGGAAACAATAATTTCTGTTGGGTACCTACTTTGTATGTGTGTGTGTTTAAAAAAATTTAATCTCACTTATTCTTTATAATGACCCTGTGAGGTAAAGACCATTATTATCCCCATTTTATTCTCAGTACTTCATAAAGGAGGCAGAATGTCAAGGAATTATTAAACAGATAATAACTTTTACCCCACCTCTCCCATCCAAATAAATTCCAATTAATTAAAAAGTTACATTTTGGAAATAAATCTATTAAACAGTACATCAAAATATAGGTAATGTCAGATCATGGGGTGGAGAAAAATTTTCTATACATGAAAAAAAGGTCATTTGTTTCCTAAGTTTTTCTTATGGAATGTTTAGGTGCAGATATTTTAAATATATATCTGTAGTCAAATTTAATAGTGTTTTTCAAATGCTTCTTCAAAGTGGGAAAATATATAGCCACTATAACACAGAGCTAATAAACTCTTCACTGTGTGGTGGCTGCTTCGGTGTCAGACTGCTTCAAGCATGTTGGCCACTTGCTAGCTGTATGACTTGGAGCAAATTATTTTAACTTCCCCGTTCCTATTTTCAGCATCTGTAAAATGGGAATAATAATAGTACCTACCTATTTGCATTTTATGAGTATTTAAAAAGTTAATAAATATAACATGCTTAGAACTGGGCCTACCATGCCATAAATGTTCAATGAATGTTATCTATTAGTCTTTTTTTATTATGAAAATTACTACTACAATGCATTAAGAGAATAATCACAATCTCCAAAGAAAAATAAGCATACCTCATAAGAAATAATTTACAACTAAAAAATATAAATGACCAATAAACAATTCTAAATGTTCAACCACACTAGTAATAGAAGAACTGGAAATTTAAAAAGTAAGTAATATTTTTCACCTATTAATTAGACAAAAAAGAACATTTAGTTATAATATTCTGGATTGGCACACACCGACAGAAACAATCACCTATACTGCTGGCCAAAGTGAAAACTGGTACAATCATTCTTAAAAGCAATTTAGGAGTAAGAACCTATACCCCTACAAATGACCAGGCCCTTTGGCTGAATGGCCTGACATTTAGGAATCCAGTCTAAGGAACTTATTACATAAACAAATATTCATGTGCAAGGAAGTCCATTGTGGCAGTTTTTCCAAAAATTTGAAAACAGCCAAATGTTCAACTGTAGAAAAAGATATTATGGTACCGCCATACATGAGAATAGTACGTTGCTGCTAAAAATCACATTTTCAAAAAGTATTTCATGATACATAGAGATATTCAAGATACAGTGAGTCAAAGAAGCAGTATACAAACCAGTCTGATCCCATGCATGGATGCACACCTGTGTGTACAAAACATTCTGAAAGAAAATACACTGTAACATCAACTATGGTTATCGCTGAGAGGTGAGATCAAGAGTAATTTTTATTTTCTTCTTTATGCTTATCTTTAACACATTTCACACAATAATCATGTATTATTTTATCAAGGAAAACATAATTAAAATAAATTTGTGTTTGGTGCTAGGATATTTGGAATCTTAAGAAATTCCAGGAAACCAGAACAGGTGAAACTTTATTAGATAAAGTTTTCTTCTTTGTAGTAAGTAATATGTTTAACTGATCTTAGTTCCAAGATCATCAGAGGTTGTAGAGGGAGCCTCGGCACTGACTTCTCCTTGGTGATCACATCTTCTCTGGAACCAGGAAAAAAGAAGGGGGATCTCCCTGGAAGTAGTTTTTTTTGCATGGCAACTTTCTTCCAGGCTTCTAGGCTTTTCCTCCTGTCTGCATGCTCACTTCCTTTCTACCATGTTGTAGGTAGTGTGTAGCCCTTTCCCAATCTCTCTAGAAAAAAAAATCTGAACTAGGATGCTGAGAAGCTTACTCTTGCCTTTATGTTGAGGTTATTAAATTTGTTCTTTGCTATGTTTGGGGGTTGGTATTTGGATCTGATATCTTGGCTGTTCCTGATCTTAGCTCTGTCTGCTCGATCCAGGGAGTCTGTACCTTGAGTGATGTCCCTTGGAATAACAGAAACATTATTGCTATGGTTTGAATGTTCCTCTCCAAAATTTAGGTGTTGCCAATGTAATAGTGTTAAGAGGTGGGGTCTTTAAGAGGTGTTTGGGCCATGAAGAGTAATCCTTCATAAAAGAGATTAAGGCTGTTACAAAAGAGGCTTCATGCAGCATTCAGTTTGCTTGGCTTTTTGCCTTCTTTTCTCCAGATGATGCAGCAAAAAGGCATCTTGGAAGCAGACGGCAGCCCTCACCAGACAACTGGACCTGGAGGTATCTTGATCTTGGACTTCCTAGCCTCCAGAACGGTGGGAAAATATAATACATTTCTGTTCTTTATAAATTACCCCATCTCATATATTTTGTTATAGCAACACAAACGAACCAGGCAACTATTTTTCTATGGTTTCTCTCAGCAAAGAGGTAGCCATTTGGCTACTTGGTAAGGACCCAGATTCTGTTTTCAACATTAACCATATATTTTCACTCCCTCAGGGATCCTTCTAGACTAGGCAAAGCCTTGGGCCAGGCTGGGACTAGGGCAGCATAAGTGTGGCACCTACTGGCTCCTTGAATTGTATGCTCTAGGTGCTTCACTTACCACACACATCCTAGTCCCTGCCCTGCCTGAAACATAAGACTAACATTTATCCCTAAGAAAAAATGTTCAAAGGTTTAAAGTTAGAAAAACATTGATGGCAGACAGCTATTTTGTTTCCTTTTTTCAACTTTATTGAGGTATAAACATTATATATATTCAAGGGTACATTGTAGTGTTTTGATATACAGGCATATCTCATCTGCACTTCACAGATATTGTATTTTTCACAAATTAAAGGTCTGTGGCAACTGTACATCCAGGAAGTCCATCAGCACCATTTTTCCAACAGCAAGTCTCACTTTTCATCTCTGTGTCACATTTTGGTAATTCTCACAATATTTCAGACTTTTTATTATTATATCTGTGATGAGTTATCTTTGATGTTACTATTGTAACTGTTTTGGGGCACTGCAAACCATGCCCAAAGAAGTTGGCAAAACTTATTGATAAATAATATGTGTGTTCAGACTCCTCCACTGACCAGCTTTTTCCCCATCTCTCTCCTTCTACTCAGGCCTCCCTGTACCCTGAGACATGTGATATTGAAATTGGGCCAATTAATAACCCTACAGCGGCCTCTAAGTGTTTAAGTGAAGAGAAGAATCATACATCTCTCACTTTAAATCAAAAGCTAGAAATGATTAAGTTTAGTGAGGAAGACATGTTGAAAGCTGAGTGATAGAGTTTAGATATGTGTCCCCACCAAAATCTCATGTTGAATTATAATCCCCAGTGCCGGAGGTGGGGCCTGGTAGGAGGTGTTTTGATCATGGGGGTGGATCACTCATGGCTTGGTGCCGTCTTCACAACAGTGAGTGAGTTTTCATAAGATCTGGTCATTTAAAAGTGTGTGGCACCTCCACCCCAACTCTCTCTCACTTGTTTCCGCTTTCACCATCCGATGTGCCTGCTCCCCATTCACCTCCTTCCATAACTGTAAGCTTCTCAAGGCCTCCCCAGAAGTCAAGCAGATGCCAGCACCATGCTTCCTGTAAAGCCTGTAGAACTGAGTCAATTAAACCTCTTTTCTTTATAAATTACCCAGCCTCAGGTATCTCTTTATAGCAATGCAAGAATTGCCTAATACACAGAAATAAGTCAAAAGCTAAGCCTCTTGTGTCAGTTAGCCAAGTTGTGAATGCAAAAGAAAAGTTCTTGAAGGAAATTAAAAGTGCACACATGAATGATAAGAAAGCAAAATAGCCTTATTGCTGATATGGAGGCAGTTTTAGTGACTTGGATAGAAGTTCAAACCACTCACAACATTCCCTTAAGCCAAAGCTCAATCTAGAGTAAGGCTCTAGCCCTCTTCAATTCTATTAGGGCTGAGAAAGGTAAGGAAGCTGCAGAAGAAAAGTCTGAAGCTCACAGATGTGGGTTCATGAGGTTTAAGAAAAGAAGAAGACATCTCCATAACATAAAATTGCAAAGTGAAGCAGTAAGTGCAGATGGAGATGCTGCAGCCAAGTTATTCAGAAGATCCTGCTTAGATAATTAATGAAAGTGGCTTCATTAAACAATAGACTTTAAATGTAGGTAAAACAGCCTAATATTGGCTACTTGCCCATTTCACAGATGGAGAACTCAGACATAGAGAGGTTAAGTAATTTGCCCAAGAATGCACAGCTACTTAGTAGCAGAGCCAGGATTTGGGATGCAGGCAGTCTGATCCCAAAGCCTGTATGTCTAACCACTTTCTCTATTGCCTTGTACTATAAACACTTGCTATTGGCTTTCCACTACAGATAAAGCATGGAAAGACAAATTATAGCCATTAGAGAGAATAGAAATGCTATAAGCCTTGCTGTTGGAAATGCAAAATGCAACCCCTTTATGGAGAAAATTTGGTAATATTTAGCAAAAGTATGTGTATTTGCCTTTTGACCTGACAATACCAATTCTATGAATCGATCCCACCAATACACTGGCCAAAATATGAAAACACATATATACAAAGCTATTCATTACAGAATAATTTGTAACAGCAAAAGTCTAGTAACAGTGCAAATGTTCAATAGGGGATCAGTTCAACAAACTACACAACGGAGCACTATGCAGCTGTTAAATGAGGAAGAGCTCTATAAATAAATAAAGTCAGTGGAGAGAAATTTGTGGAGGTGATAGATAAGTTTACGGCCTTGACTGTGGTGGTGATGAACTAAGTAGGTGTGTACTCATCTCCAAACTCATCAAGTTGCATATATTAAATATGTTCAGCTTTTAAAACATGAAGAAGATCTCAATATACTGCTGTAAAGTGACTTCCAGGAAATTTTGTTAAGCTAAAATAAGGTGTAGAAAAGTGCTAACATCATTGTGTCATTGATCCAAGAATAGAGGGATGCAAATATAATATATGAATATTCTTCTATTAAAACATTAAACAATAGAAGGATGAAACTTAAAATTTTTTGAAATTGTTGCCTCTAGAGTTGGATGGAAACAAGGTAGAGAGGAAAGAGATAGAAGCTAGACTTATTCGAATATATACTGGCTTGTAGATTTGACTTTGGAACAATGTAACCATATTACATAATCATAAAACAACATTATAAAATAGCAATTCCTAAAAATTGAAAGCAAAATGACATAAACTAATCTAAATGTATATGTAGTTGATGACAGAGAGAAACTATTCCACATGACTTCTAAACACAGGAATTTGATAGTATATCCCTAGAGAGATTTATTTTAAGGACAAAAATAACTTTAAAAAACGTAAATTATTTACAGTAATTATGTTGGCAGTGGTAGCATTAGTACTGTCATTCCGAAACAGTTCTATTTGTAAGGTGAGATAAATTGAATAAGTAATTGTGTGATATTTTAATTCTATCAGTCCCTGTGGCCTTGAAAACTGGGATTCTTAGTGTGGGAGTAAGATGATATGGATGTAAGACTGCAGTTACATAAATACCCTGTAGCACTGAATTTGAATTGATATGAACTCATGTTATATTTAATCTTAAAAATACATTTCCTACTGTTACAATTTGTTTAGAATTTGTCTAGCCAATTTCCCGATTTTCACCAGAAATCCACCCCCATGGAAAAAAAAATACATTTCTAGCATTTCCACTGAAATGCTCTAGAAACACTGACTGATCCAATATAAATGTATCCCCTTAAAATGCAGATTCTGGCCTTGAAATACCATTTCCCACTAAAAGAAATGAAATACCCCTAGAGAAATGGCTGATTCCAGATCTGGGTCAGGAAACGCGCAAGATGAGCATGGCGTATCTTGTCCTACCAGATAACAAGGAAACTATAAAACTACTAGGGCTGTGGCAAAAGGACCAAGGAAACAACTTACTGGCCAAAGATGGCACAATTTAAGTATCAAAAATGACTGCAATTTAACACATTTAATATATTTAAATCCATAATTTTATTATAAAAAAATCTAGTTGGTCCCTTTTTTTCTGACGATAGGGAATCAACTTATTATTTTGAAAATTCATAATTAAAAGGAAAGAATCAGGTATTAGATCTGTATTCCCCATATGAACTATACTACTGGGCAACCAAATCATAGATGAAGAAAATTTATTTTTATAGAAGTATTCTAACTAATAAGTGAAAATATAACTAGAATTAGAATGTCACCATTTTGCAATCACTAATGAAGTGATGGATCTAAACACTGAGAAATAATGTTTGCTATTATAACAAAACCTAAAGATCTACCTGCTGAAGGCGACAACCAACACTATATATGACACATTACTTTTGCCTCCTCCAAATCAAATCTGAATCAGATCAAGCCTATAGATCCAACTACCAATTCATATGAAATACAAAGGTCAGAGGAACATCTTTACCTATACCATGGGGATTCAATCAACAAAATCCAGATTGTGAGAACCTCTACAGGAAAAATGTTAACTTTTTTCCAGAAAATAAATTATGAGAACAAAAAGATGGAAGAATTTCTTATAGTTTTTAAATATTCTAAAAGACAAATCAATCAATTATAATACGTGGACTTTATTTGGATCCTGATTCAAAAAAGTGTATACTGTGTGTGTATATGTGTATATAGTTGAAAATTTGAACACTGACCAGGTATTTGATAATATTAAGAAATTTTTGCTATATTGATATTTGATAATTGCATTTTATTTGTTATAAAATATTTCATAACTTTTATCGATACATGCTAAAATATGTATGGATTAAATTATACAAAGCGTGGGATTTGCTTCAAAATAATATAGGAGGGAGGAAGTAGGTGGAGCCAGAGATGTAACAAAACTGGCCCTGAATCGATAATTATTGAAGCTGGATAATGGGTATGTGGTGGTTTTTCATACTATTCTCTTTACTCCTGTGCATTTAAAATCTTTCTAATTTTAAAAATAAAGGTCAAGCTGTCTGGCATTAATTGGTAGAAAAAGAGAAGGAAAGGTGGAGGAAGAGGTAGGGACACTACAATATTATTCTCATCCCAGAAAATAGGAAGCTAAGAAACTCTTTTTAAAAATGACAACCATTTAGTGGTTGTCAACCAAATAGAGGTCTACTATTTAAAGTTACAATGTAACTAATAAGAAATGTTATTATTCAAAGTCATAATGTAACTAATGAGAGAATTAAACAATAAAATATCCACCAAATTGTGGAAGATATATTAGTTATCAATTATTGCATGATAAATTACTCCAAAACTTATTTGCTGAAAGCAACAAACATTTTCTTGCTATTTCTGAGGGTCAGGAACCTGAGAGCAGCTTAGCTCAGTGGTTCTGGTTCAGAGTCTTTCAAGAAGTTACAGTCAAGCTGTTGGCCCTGGCTGTCATCTGAAGGTTTGACTGGAGCTGGGGGATGTTCTTCTAAGACAGCTTATTCACATGGCTGTTTGCAGGAGGCCTCAATTCCTTACAGACTGTTGACTGTAAGTCTCAGTTCCTTGCCATGTGGACCTCTTCACAGGACTATTTGAGTGTCCTCAAGACATGGCAACTGGCCTCAGCCAGTATGAGTGATGGGGGGCAGGGAGGGAGTGAAAGAGACCAAGGTAGACTCTACATTGTCTTTTATAACCTAACCTCAGAAGTGGCATACCATCACTTCAACCATATGATACTGGTCATGCAGCTCAACTATGGACCCTGGTACAATATGGGAGGGAATTATACAAGGATGTGAATAACAGGAGGTGGAGATAATTGAGGGCCATCTTGGAAGTTGACCACCTCCAAGAAGTGAAAGGTAGTATCCATAAGTGATTGTCTTTATAAATATATAAATAGATAGATATCACAATATGAATATATTCTTTACAGTTATAGAGTTAGCCAACAGAAAAGCTTAAAGCAGGTATAATTAAAGATGTCCACTACTAGGGTGGGGCAGGAGAGGGATAAGGTGTAGAAATATTGCTTTTTGTTTCAGTCCCCTTTATGCTACTTGATTTTTACCATGTTTCTTCATTCAAGTGTAATTACAAAATCAAAGTGACTTGAAAAGTGCTCCCTTACAAAGATAGTACTAAGTAAGTATCTTTGTATATACTTCCTTGATCTGAATTCAGAGGTCAGCGAGGGGCAAGCTCAGGAGTCTGGACCATAAATGGTGCTAGCAAAGATTAGGCAATAGGTCCAGGAAACAAGGATCGAGAGCCGGGCTCAACATAGAGCCACAGTCTTTGTGAATCTACCACTCCCAGGCACAGGGAACAAAATACCCCGATTGTCAAGCTCCAATAGGCATCCCTCAGAGGCCAACGTGGCCTGAGAAAGGGTCATCTCACAAAGCTTTGGATTTCAGATCAAGCCCACAGTAGCCTCTCTAGGTTAGGTGCTTTATAAGTGTTCTCTTGACCACCTGCATGGAACAAACTATGATACAAGCAATGAGGAAATATTTTTGAGCTTCCCACAGTTTTTTGGCAACTGCCATCAGGCCCCTCAACATCTCAAGATCAAACATTTATGCAAGAAAGGAATCTGTTATCATTAGAAAGATCTGCCTACTGGAGCATCCTGCCCTTTGGTCCTTATGGGTAGGAGCATTAAGCTTTGTTTAGATTAGTTCGATGGCTGACTTGGATGGTGACTTAGACTTACCCACATTTCGACTCAGGGAGGAGCCAAGATGGCCGAATAGGAACAGCTCCGGTCTACAGCTCCCAGCGTGAGTGACGCAGAAGACAGGTGATTTCTGCATTTCCATCTGAGGTACCGGGTTCATCTCACTAGGGAGTGCCAGACAGTGGGCGCAGGTCAGTGGGTGCACGTGCGAGCTGAAGCAGGGCGAGGCATTGCCTCACTCAGGAAGCGCAGGGGGTCAGGGAGTTCCCTTTCCTAGTCAAAGAAAGGGGTGACAGACGGCACCTGGAAGATCGGGTCACTCCCACCCAAACACCGCGCTTTTCCGACGGGCTTAAAAAACGGCGCACCAGGAGATTGTGTCCCACACCTGGCTTGGAGGGTCCTACGCCCACGGAGTCTCACTGATTGCTAGCACAGCAGTCTGAGATCAAACTGCAAGGCGGCAGCTAGGCTGGGGGAGGGGCGCCCACCATTGCCCAGGCTTGCTTAGGTAAACAAAGCAGCCAGGAAGCTCTAACTGGGTGGAGCCCACCACAGCTCAAGGAGGCCTGCCTGCCTCTGTAGGCTCCACCTCTGGGGGCAGGGCACAGACAAACAAAAAGACAGCAGTAACCCCTGCAGACTTAAGTGTCCCTGTCTGACAGCTTTGAAGAGAGCAGTGGTTCTCCCAGCACGCAGCTGGAGATCTGAGAACCGGCAGACTGCCTCCTCAAGTGGGTCCCTGACCCCTGACCCCGAGCAGCCTAACTGGGAGGCACCCCTAGCAGGGGCAGAATGACACCTCACAGGCCCGGGTACTCCAACAGACCTGCAGCTGAGGGTCCTGTCTGTTAGAAGGAAAACTAACAAGCAGAAAGGACATCCACACCAAAAACCCATCTGTACATCACCATCATCAAAGACCAAAAGTAGATAAAACCACAAAGATGGGGAAAAAACAGAGCAGAAAAACTGGAAACTCTAAAATGCAGAGCGCCTCTCCTCCTCCAAAGGAACGCAGTTCCTCACCAGCAACAGAACAAAGCTGGACGGAGAATGACTTTGACGAGCTGAGAGAAGAAGGCTTCAGACGATCAAATTACTCCGAGCTACGGGAGGACATTCAAACCACAGGCAAAGAAGTTGAAAACTTTGAAAAAAATTTACAACAATGTATAACTAGAATAACCAATACAGAGAAGTGCTTAAAGGACCTGATGGAGCTGAAAACCAAGGCTCGAGAACTACATGAACAATGCACAAGCCTCAGGAGCCGATGCGATCAACTGGAAGAAATGGTATCAGCGATGGAAGATGAAATGAATGAAATGAAGCGAGAAGGGAAGTTTAGAGAAAAAAGAATAAAAAGAAACAAGCAAAGCCTCCAAGAAATATGGGACTATGTGAAAAGACCAAATCTACGTCTGATTGGTGTACCTGAAAGTGACGGGGAGAATGGAACCAAGTTGGAAAACACTCTGCAGGATATTATCCAGGAGAACTTCCCCAATCTAGCAAGGCAGTCCAAACTTCAGATTCAGGAAATACAGAGAAGGCCACAAAGATACTCCTCGAGAAGAGCAACTCCAAGACACATAATTGTCAGATTCACCAAAGTTGAAATGAAGGAAAAAATGTTAAGGGCAGCCAGAGAGAAAGGTTGGGTTACCCTGAAAGGGAAGCCCATCAGACTAACAGCGGATCTCTCAGCAGAAACTCTACAAGCCAGAAGAGAGTGGGGGCCAATATTCAACATTCTTAAAGAAAAGAATTTTCAACCCAGAATTTCATATCCAGACAAACTAAGCTTCATAAGTGAAGGAGAAATAAAATACTTTACAGACAAGCAAATGCTGAGAGATTTTGTCACCACCAGGCCTGCCCTAAAAGAGCTCCTGAAGGAAGCACTAAACATGGAAAGGAACAACCGGTACCAGCTGCTGCAAAATCATGCCAAAATGTAAAGACCGTCGAGACTAGGAAGAAACTGCATCAACTAACGAGCAAAATAACCAGCTAACATCATAATGACAGGATCAAATTCACACATAACAATATTAACCTTAAATGTAAATGGACTAAATGCTCCAATTAAAAGACACAGACTGGCAAATTGGATAAAGAGTCAAGACCCATCAGTGTGCTGTATTCAGGAAACCCATCTCACGTGCAGAGACACACATAGGCTCAAAATAAAGGGATGGAGGAAGATCTACCAAGCAAATGGAAAACAAAAAAAGGCAGGGGTTACAATCCTAGTCTCTGATAAAACAGACTTTAAACCAACAAAGATCAAAAGAGACAAAGAAGGCCATTACATAATGGTAAAGGGATCAATTCAACAAGAAGAGCTAACTATCCTAAATATATATGCACCCAATACAGGAGCACCAAGATTCATAAAGCAAGTCCTGAGTGACCTACAAAGAGACTTAGACTCCCACACACTAATAATGGGAGACTTTAACACCCCACTGTCAACATTAGACAGATCAACGAGACAGAAAGTCAACAAGGATACCCAGGAATTGAACTCAGCTCTGCACCAAGCAGACCTAATAGACATCTACAGAACTCTCCACCCCAAGTCAACAGAATATACATTTTTTTCAGCACCACACCACACCTATTCCAAAATTGAGCACATAGTTGGAGGTAAAGCTCTCCTCAGCAAATGTAAAAGAACAGAAATTATAACAAACTATCTCTCAGACCACAGTGCAATCAAACTAGAACTCAGGATTAAGAATCTCACTCAAAACTGCTCAACTACATGGAAACTGAACAACCTGCTTCTGAATGACTACTGGCTACATAATGAAATGAAGGCAGAAATAAAGATGTTCTTTGAAACCAACGAGAACAAAGACACAACATACCAGAATCTCTGGGACGCATTCAAAGCAGTGTGTAGAGGGAAATTTATAGCACTACATGCCCACAAGAGAAAGCAGGAAAGATCCAAAATTGACACCCTAACATCACAATTAAAAGAACTAGAAAAGCAAGAGCAAACACATTCAAAAGCTAGCAGAAGGCAAGAAATAACTAAAATCAGAGCAGAACTGAAGGAAATAGAGACACAAAAAACTCTTCAAAAAATTAATGAATCCAGGAGCTGGTTTTTTGAAAGGATCAACAAAATTGATAGACTGCTAGCAAGACTAACAAAGAAGAAAAGAGAGAAGAATCAAATAGACGCAATACAAAATGATAAAGGGGATATCACCACCGGTCCCACAGAAATACAAACTACCATCAGAGAATACTACAAATACCTCTACGCAAATAAACTAGAAAATCTAGAAGAAATGGATAAATTCCTCGACACATACACTCTCCCAAGACTAAACCAGGAAGAAGTTGAATCTCTGAATAGACCAATAACAGGATCTGAAATTGTGGCAATAATCAATAGCTTACCAACCAAAAAGAGTCCAGGACCAGATGGATTCACAGCCGGATTCTACCAGAGGTACAAGGAGGAACTGGTACCATTCCTTCTGAAACTATTCCAATCAATAGAAAAAGAGGGAATCCTCCCTAACTCATTTTATGAGGCCAGCATCATCCTGATACCAAAGCCGGGCAGAGACACAACCAAAAAAGAGAATTTTAGACCAATATCCTTGATGAACATTGATGCAAAAATCCTCAATAAAATACTGGCAAACCGAATCCAGCAGCACATCAAAAAGCTTATCCACCATGATCAAGTGGGCTTCATCCCTGGGATGCAAGGCTGGTTCAATATACGCAAATCAATAAATGTAATCCAGCATATAAACAGAACCAAAGACAAAAACCACATGATTATCTCAATAGACGCAGAAAAGGCCTTTGACAAAATTCAACAGCCCTTCATGCTAAAAACTCTCAATAAATTAGGTATTGATGGGACGTATTTCAAAATAATAAGAGCTATCTATGACAAACCCACAGCCAATATCGTACTGAATGGGCAAAAACTGGAAGCATTCCCTTTGAAAACTGGCACAAGACAGGGATGCCCTCTCTCACCACTCCTATTCAACGTAGTGTTGGAAATTCTGGCCAGGGCAATTAGGCAGGAGAAGGAAATAAATGGTATTCAATTAGGAAAAGAGGAAGTCAAATTGTCCCTGCTTGCAGATGACATGATAGTGTATCTAGAAAACCCCATTGTCTCAGCCCAAAATCTCCTTAAACTGATAAGCAACTTCAGCAGTCTCAGGATACAAAATCAATGTACAAAAATCACAAGCATTCTTATACACCAACAGCAGACAAACAGATAGCCAAATCATGAGTGAACTCCCATTCACAATTGCTTCAAAGAGAATAAAATACCTAGGAATCCAACTTACAAGGGATGTGAAGGACCTCTTCAAGGAGAACTACAAACCACTGCTCAAGGAAATAAAAGAGGATACAAACAAATGGAAGAACATTCCATGCTCATGGGTAGGAAGAATCAATATCGTGAAAATGGCCATACTGCCCAAGGTAATTTACAGATTCAATGCCATCCCCATCAAGCTACCAATGACTTTCTTCACAGAATTGGAAAAAACTACTTTAAAGTTCATATGGAACCAAAAAAGAGCCCGCATCGCCAAGTGAATCCTAAGCCAAAAGAACAAAGCTGGAGGCATCATGCTACCTGACTTCAAACTATACTACAAGGCTACAGTAACCAAAACAGCATGGTACTGGTACCAAAACAGAGATATAGATCAGTGGAACAGAACAGAGCCCTCAGAAATAACGCCGCATATCTACAACTATCTGATCTTTGACAAACCTGAGAAAAACAAGAAATGGGGAAAGGATTCCCTATTTAATAAATGGTGCTGGGAAAACTGGCTAGCCATATGTAGAAAGCTGAAACTGGATCCCTTCCTTACACTTCATACAAAAATCAATTCAAGATGGATTAAAGACTTAAATGTTCGACCTGAAACCATAAAAACCCTAGAAGAAAACCTAGGCTTTACCATTCAGGACATAGGCATGGGCAAGGACTTCATGTCTAAAACACCAAAAGCAATGGCAACAAAAGCCAAAATTGACAAATGGGATCTAATTAAACTAAAGAGCTTCTGCACAGCAAAAGAAACTACCATCAGAGTGAACAGGCAACCTACAAAATGGGAGAAAATTTTTGCAACCTACTCATCTGACAAAGGGCTAATATCCAGAATCTACAATGAACTTAAACAAATTTACAAGAAAAAAACAAAAACCCCATCAAAAAGTGGGCAAAGGACATGAACAGACACTTCTCAAAAGAAGAAGTGTCTGTTTGCAGCCAAAAAACACATGAAAAAATGCTCACCATCACTGGCCATCAGAGAAATGCAAATCAAAACCACAATGAGATACCATCTCACACCAGTTAGAATGGCAATCATTAAAAAGTCAGGAAACAACAGGTGCTAGAGAGGATGTGGAGAAATAGGAACACTTTTACACTGCTGGTGGGACTGTAAACTAGTTCAACCACTGTGGCGATTCCTCAGGGATCTAGAACTAGAAATACCACTTGACCCAGCCATCCCATTACTTGGTATATACCCAAAGGACTATAAATCATGCTGCTATAAAGACACATGCACACGTATGTTTATTGCAGCATTATTCACAATAGCAAAGACTTGGAGCCAACCCAAATGTCCAACAATGATAGACTGGATTAAGAGAATGTGGCACATATACACTATGGAATACTATGCAGCCATAAAAAATGATGAGTTCATGTCCTTTGTAGGGACATGGATGAAGCTGGAAGCCATCATTCTCAGTAAACTATCGCAAGAACAAAAAACCAAACACTGCATATTCTCACTCATAGGTGGGAATTGAACAATGTGAACACATGGATACAGGAAGGGGAACATCACACTCTGGGGACTGTTGTGGGTTGGGGGGAGGGGGGAGGGATAGCATTGGGAGATATACCTAATGCTAGATGACGAGTTGGTGGGTGCAGTGCACCAGCATGGCACATGTATACGTATGTAACTAACCTGCACATTGTGCACATGTACCCTAAAACTTAAAGTATAATAATAATAAATAAAAAATTAAAAAAAAGACTTACCCACATTTCAAATTCACTGGGCTTTATAGACTTAAAACTTCTGAAGGTACTCAGAACCGTACTCTGATAGACCTTCAATGTCCTCCCACCACTCCACCTCCCATCCTCAATGATCTACAGCTGCTCAGAAGAACCTCTTGTTCCTAAAACAGTGAAGATACACTTTTCTAAAAGAGTCTTTGCACTTAAAAGACTAATCTAAAACACAGTTTAATACGGCTATGAGTATTTAATATTATTTTGGTTGTCAGTTGATTTAAATATTTTAATGAGTGGCTTTATTATGCTTCTGTCCTATTATGCTTCTGTCCTAAGGGTTTAGGCATAATACAATTGTAAAACTCCAGTGTCCTTGTAGCCATATTTCTTTGGCATTTTAGTAGTTTGTGGAAAAGGTCCAAATCATGATTGTTATGGCTCACACCAACAGATGACATCAACAGTGATTTTGTACAAAGAACCTTGAACTAGGTGTCAGGAGCCATGCATTTAAATTCCATATCAAAACATCATGTTGTATACCTTCAATATATGCACTTTTTATTCATCATTTATACCTCAATAAAGCTGGAGAAAATAAATAATATATAAATAATAATGATGAAATACAGAACTAAACAAAGGGTATAACTATGTTAATAATTGAAAAAATGATGGATAAAAAGTAAAAATTACAGCTGAGTAAAAAAATAAATAAATTCCAGATCTGCCACTTACCAGCTAGGTGATCTTTCATGAGCATCTTAGCCAGTGTGAGCCTATGTTTTGTTATTTGTAAAATTAAGATAATGAGCCTGACTAAAATAGTTTTTTTGTGAATCAAACTGTATAACATGTGAACATATTTTTTTCTTTCTTTTTTTTTTTTTTTTTTGAGACAGAGTCTCACTCTGTCACCCAGGCTGGAGTGCAGTGGCACTATCTCTGCTCACTGCAACCTCCACCTCCCAGGTTCAAGCAATTTTCCTGCCTCAGCCTCCTGAGTAGATGGGATTACAGGCACGCACTACCACACCCGGCTAATTTTTTTTGTCTTTTTAGTAGGGGTGGGGTTTCACCATATTGGTCAGGTTGGCCTCAAACTCCTGACCTTGTGATCTGCCCACCTCGGCCTCCCAAAATGCTGGGATTGCAGGCGTGAGCCACTGTGCCCGGCCGTGAACATATTTTCTAAACTATAAAGTGAACGGCACACTGAAAAGATTTACACTCCTTTGTACAAGTGAAAAAATGTGTAGTAATTTGAAAAGCTAAATTCTAAGTTCTTTCATTCACAAAGACATACTGAGCTTCCACCATTCACCTAGGAGGAACTCTCCACCCCTTTTTGTCTCCGAGCCTGCTTGTATCAGCTGTGTCTGTGAGCAACACAGAGGAGCCACCCCATACCCATAGTGCCTGCACAGTGTCTGGCACAAAGGACACCTGATACACACTTACTTCACTGGAATGAACAGCCCTCCCTCCCACCAAAATTCTATTAAGCCTCTACTTCCAGGGCTCTCTGAAAGCTGCTGCATCCCATAGTCCAGCGAGATCACATGACTTACTGCATGGCCTCCTGCAGCTAGCCTTTACCTTGAGTCTATGAACATCAGCAATGGCATCTGACCACAGGCTCCCTTGGCTTGGATGGTAACTTGGAATTACCCACAATTCAAATTTGATTGGCTTTATAGACTTAAAACTTCTGCTCTTTTTATTAGAATTTGACCTCAGTATGGATCATAGGTGCTTAGTTTCTTCCTCTCTTAATTTTTAGAGATTAATTACTATAGTAGGAATTCTGTTGCTTTCTAAGATATTTATCCTTTTTAGTTTCATCCAGGACTGGAAAGATATCAAGGCGACAAGACTTGTGTATCAGTCACAGCCAGAGTCATTGGCAGATGGGACTATAGGTAAAATGAGACTGGACCCAGTTTGGGCCAACAAGTGGCACAGGAATTAGCAAAGGGTGACAAAGATTATATTGCTAGTAGAATTGGGCAAGGTTCAAGGAAGCCAGAAGCAGCAAGTTCAGTAGAGGCCAAGAGTTCTGTTTACCTGCTAAGAGAGGAGCAGACAAAGGCACTCAGATATCCTGGCAAACTTCTTGAAAGACAGAGCTGGTTAGACTGAGGATGTGTTCTGATTGCTGCCTCTGAGCTTCACTGTTAGACACTCGGCATTCAGTTCTGCTGGATCTTCAACCCCTTCCTCCAACCCCCATCACTTTTAGAGCTGGTGTTGGACCAACTAAGCCCAAAGACATAAAACAAAAGGGCAAAGATATATCTACAAATACAAATAAACACGATTGGTACTATTACTATCAAAGTAGAGTTTAAGGCAACAGTGTTAAGCAGAAGAGAGAGATTTTATATAAATAAAACACACAGTTCAGCAAAAAGTAGTAAGCATTGTGAATCTTAAAATACCAAAGTATCCAGCATCGATTTTTTTTTCCTTTTTTTTTTTTTTTTTGAGACAGGGTCTCGCTCTGTCACCCAGGCTGGGGTGCAGTGGCACGATCTCAGCTCACTGCAACCTCTGCCTCTTGGGTTCAAACGATTCTCCTGCCTCAGCCTCCCGAGTAGCTGGGATTACAGGCACACATCACCATGCCTGGCTGATTTTTGTATTTTTAGTAGAGACAGAGTTTCCTCATGTTGGCCAGACTGGTCTCAAACTCGTGACCTCAGGTGATCTGCCCACCTCGGCCTCCCAAAGTGCTGCTGGGATTACAGACGTGAGCCACTGTGCCCAGCCCAGCTTCAAAATTTATAAAGCAAAAATTATAGAACAAAGAGGAGGACATGAAAATGGAGAGGAAAATCGGACCCACGTGGTGGAGGGACTTGAATACTTCGGAAGGAATCTGCACTCTATAGGAGACAGGAAACCAAGTAATCTCTCTGGTCCTTGGCTGTGCCTTTGATTTTCATGCTTGTGTCAAGCTCTGTCTGTGAGCAACCCCAGGAAGCTACCCTGCATCCCCAGTGTCAGCCACATTGGACACAGAGGCCACCTAGGACATACAACTTCTCTAGAATAAATGGAAATGATCTCCACGACCCTGCTCCCCATCCAAACTAAATTCATTCTTGGAGATACATATCACAACCCATCTCTTATATCAAGCTTTCTTCCCACCCAGTGTCCCTCATGACCTCCTTCTCCCACCTCTGAGCCCTTGGAACGATCATCAGTAAAACTCTTTGGGAAATTAACCACACCCTGCTTGTGACCTATCTTCTTCTGTGTTATCTATTTGAGCTAGTGCTTGAATCTTGCCTTATCACTTCACTTTTCACAAACTTGTTTTTATCTGCCAGACTTAGCTATATACCTCAGAGGCCTGATGTGGTCTGATATTTTTTGTTGTTGTTTAGAGCAGCATCACCATCCTGCTAGAACAACTGCATAACTGCATATGTAGAGTGCTTTCTGAGAAAGCGGACTCTGGGACAGCGGGTGGATGGGCCTGAAAGGCAAGAGGCTTTCTCTGATAGGAACCTGCTATGATCATATAAGGCAGGGGTAAGGAGATTTTCATGGTTAATACTATATGTCACGTTGACATATGCCCATAGCATGCTCAGATATCTGATTCAAAACATTATTTCTGGGTATGTCTGTGAGAATGTTTCTGGAAGAGACTGGCATTTGAATTGGTTGACTGAGTAAAAAATATGGCTCTCCCTAATGTGGGTGGGCATTATCCAATCTGTTGAGGGCCTAAATAAAACAAAAAAGCAGAGGAAGATTGGATTTGTCCTCCCTCTGCCTGAATGCTTGAATGAAGAACATCGATCTTCTCCTACCTTCAGAGCTCCTGGTTCTCAGGCTTTCAGATTCAGATAGGAATCTACACCAATGGCCCTCCAGTTATCAGAACTTCCATTTATACCACTCGCTTTCCTGGGGCTTCATCTTCCAGACAGAAGATCATGGGACTTCTTGGCCTTCAAATCACATGAGTCAATGCCTTATAATAATGATAATAATTTCAGATAGATAGATGATAGATAGATAGATAGATAGATAGATAGATAGATAGATAGATAGATAGATAATCTGAGACAACTGTTTCAGTCAGATACGTGCATTTGTGTGTGTGTATATATATTCTCCTATTTGTTCTGTTTCTTTGTGTCTCTGGAGAACCCTGACTGATACAGAGATGGTATTTGCTTATGCTAGAAGGAGATGATGCAAGTAATTCTCAGGAAGAAACAGGGCTGAATGGGCTAAAAGAAGTAAGAGAGTCAAAGATATCTCTAGCTGATTTGGTTATGATCTGCAAGGTTCCAAGCAGGGTGCTGACATCCATGACCCAAGATAAGCCCTCCATACCAAAAGGGCACTATTAGCCAAAGGCCATTTGCTCAATTGGTTCAGGACCAAATCATCCACTGCTTCTGACCCATGTAGGGATGGCGCAGGGAAGGAGGAATGGTAGTTCAGCAGAGGCCACTCTCATGCAAGCATTCAGCCTGTGCTCCTGGCACTTCCAGTGCCCCACCCTGCAGATTACCCAAGCCCTTTTCAGACCAAAAGATAAAGATCCCTATGGAGGAGTGGAACACCCCTCTGGCTCCCAATATCAAAGATTAGATACAGACAAGCCCTGTCTAGAGCCCACCAGCTCTAGATGCCAGACCACAAAGGGCTCCTCAGAAAGCGTGATTCTCCCCCACTCCCCTGGTGTGCTTAGCAGCAGACACGTGGCTCACCAGTGTAACTCTACCCCCACCCCAATGCATCTAAGGGCAGTCCTTCCTCTGCTGCCTGAATACAGCCCTCCGAAGCTGGCTTCTCCACGTGCTCCAGGCAGAAGTAATGGTTCCCTCAAATCATTCAGTTTGTACTTCTCTGTGAAAGGCTGTATGGAAGAGGAAAAATCACAGGGACTTGAGAGTCAGAGAAACCTGGGTTAGTATCTTTGTGACCCTGAGCAAATCATCTCCCATATCTGGGCTACATACCCAACAGGTTGTTGCCAGGGTTAAATGGCACCTAGCACAAGTAAGCACCCAAGAAGCAGTAACAGTTATTGCTATCACTCTGTGCTGTGATAAAGTTAATCAAGGAAAAGTTCAGAAAGGGAAGCAATCTGTGAATGTCTGGAGTACTGAAACAGGCTTGCCTAAGGCCTGAGCAGAGCCTTAGCTTAGTCTGCCTCTTGCACAGGTGAGGCTCATAATTGCCCAAAACACCCCTACAGGAGACCCAGCAGGGGTTGAACACCCCTTCCTGCTGGCCAAGCTTGGAGCCTGCATCTTATTTGCATACTGATTAACACTAGTTAGGAGAAATGCATGATCATGATCCTTGTCCTGTAAAGGCTAGGTAGAAACAAAGTCAATGTGAAGCAGAATAGTCTTTCAGCCAAATGGATATGCTTACTCCCTGAAGCAACAACTGAGGAGGGCTTTGAACTCTGCTGGGAGCTTGCTAGCATCTCCGGAAATTCTCTTGCAGGGACTGAAATTCTCTTGCAGGAACTGAGTCAATGAGCCATGCCCCTTCTGTGTGTACAGTTTCTAGCTTTTTTGTTTTTTGTTTTTTGTTTTTTGTTTTTTTTGGAGACGGACTCTCGCTCTGTCGCCAGGCTGGAGTGCAGTGGTGGGATCTTGGCTCACTGCAGGTTCCACCTCCCGGGTTCAAGCGATTCTCCTGCCTCAGCCTCCCGAGTAGCTGGGAGTACAGGCACGTGCCACCACGCCCAGCTAATTTTTGTATTTTTAATAGAGATGGGGTTTCAACATGTTGGCCAGGATGGTCTCTATCTCTTGACCTCGTAATCTGCCCACCTTGGCCTCCCAAAGTGCTGGGATTACAGGCGTCAGCCACCGTGCCCAGCCTTCTAAGGTATTTTTAGAGCCATTTTCTCATCTGATCCTCTAAATAATCCTGTGAGGTAGGTATGAATAAACCCATTTCACAGAGCAAGAGACTGCAGGCTCAGAAGGATAAAGAGATTAATCTAAGGTCACTCATATATATATACACACACACACACATACACGCGGTTTTCAACTTCATATTCAAACAAGTCTGTCTGGAGCCCCCAGAACTCATGCTTTCTACCCCACTCCACTACCTCTTCGTACTTCCTTCTCTCTTCTTTACTACCCTGCCAAAAAAGTCTATCATTCTCTAATTTATTCTTCTTTTCTGTGGCTCCTGCTCACCTAGGAGTTTATAGCCACAGAATCTAGCCAAGCCCTCAGGCCAGAAAAATGAAGATACCTACAAGCAGTGACCCGGCAGCTTCTGTTTTCAACAGTTTAATTTCAAAGGAAATGGACCTCACTTAACTAAATTTCCTTTTCTATTTTTTCTAGCTATTAAAGAACTTGCATATCTAATAAATATTTAATAGGAATTTCCCTCCAGCTGAATTCAGGCCCCTTAGCATCTCATTACTATGTCTTAGAATAGTATCCTCATTGTCACTTGCTTAATTATGCTCAGAAAGAGTTGAATTGTGTGGCTGTTGGGATCAGAAAGTGATTAAATTCACTTGGCAAGACTTTGGATATCTCATTATGATCCTCATTTAGCATTTCTAATGGAGTTATTTTTTTTTCCCCAATACTGACTTGCGAAAGGCTTGTTCAGTGGAGCTAACTATTTCCCTAAGCCTTGCACAACTTCATACTGTGCCAGAAAAGATCAGAAGTTACTTCACACCTCATTTGCACTCCCAAGAAAAACAGCCATCCAAAGTACAATGATATAAGGCCCTGGAGAAAGGGGTGGGGAAGTTAGACTTTGAGACACTTTCCAGATCGCTCAGTCTAGTCCTGTCTGATGGTTGAATCCCTTTTCCAGCAGCAGTATCAAAGGCTAGTCCAGGTCTGGCTTGGATTCCTCCAATATCAGGAAATTCACTTGGCCTTAAGGCAGCCTGCTCTCTCTTTAAAGGACTCAGTAAAACCTTCATTGCTTTCAATCATTGGTCCTCACACTGTTCTCCAGGTCATCCCTGGCTTTGTTTGAGAATAAATTATATCTCTCTTTTAGAAGATCCTTTGGTGATTTGGAGATTCATTCTAATGGCAACTTGAATTTTCTCTTCTATCAGTTAAGTATCCTCATTTCCTTCCTCCATTTCTCGTATGACGTGATTTCCAGTCCCTTTCTCAACTAAATAATACTCTCTTATCTTTCTTCTTCCCCCGCTTCCTTCCTCCCTTTTCTTCTTGAGTGCCTACCCTGTTAAGTAAAAGCTATAAAGGTAGATTCTGGACATAGAGCAGTGAATATGTCAAATACGACCCCTGCCCTCCCTTCCAGGGCTTAGAATCTAAGTGGAGAGAGAAACAAGCACACAGACCTCTACAATGGTGATGTAAGCAGTATGTGAGTAACAACAGGTGGAGAAGTATCCGACATTTATTGAATGTTGACTTTGTGCCCAGCTCTATGCGAAGTACTTTCTATTATTTCACTTATTCTTCACAATACCCCACTTCTTCAGAGGAGGAAACTGAAGCACACAGAAGTTAAGCAATTTTCCCAAGATCGCACAATAAGTAGTAGATCGAGGATATAAATCCATAGAATACACTGTTATCAGACTCTTTGAATATAGAGCCCAGATTTTGATTCAGTACCTCAAGAGTCCTCTGATTAGTCAAGAAAGCACAGCACTTCACGTCTGAATACTCTTTCTTTGCCTCCATCTGAACTCCTCTTTCTTGTCTTGGGAGCATGACCCTTCCAAATGCTTGTTCCTTTAAATGTGTTGATAACAAAACCCAGAGATTCTGTATGCCTATTGCTCATCTCAAGCAACCCCTCTGAGCCCTCTTCCACCCTGCCCCTCCCCAGCTTTCCCTCACAGAAGAGGTCCTGCTAGGCCCCTGCACCTAGGCCCACATGCCTGCAGGCCCA
The DNA here is from genome assembly GCF_029281585.2 of Gorilla gorilla gorilla. Taxonomy (NCBI): domain Eukaryota; kingdom Metazoa; phylum Chordata; class Mammalia; order Primates; family Hominidae; genus Gorilla; species Gorilla gorilla. The sequence continues at coordinate 160,972,160 of NC_073247.2, forward strand.
GTTTTGACCAAAAAGGATTGAATCCTGGAAGGGTGGCCTAAAGGAGGGTTCCGACTGATAGCCAGATGTTTCCCAACATCCCTGGGCCTTATTTTTGGAAAAACTTGTTTCTTCTGCACATGAATGAAATAGATACGACAGTGCTAGTCACAGGTTCCAGCCCAAACAAACTGTGTATTCTACTCATGTCTCTTCTTTGGTTGAACCTTTCTGATAAAAGGTTGACATGCCAGGGGTGAGGCCAGTAGGCAAACAAGTTTAAAAAGGTGTACTCTGACTTCCAAGGAGAGGTGAGATGGAGCAGGGAATCTCCCTCTTATGGGTCTAGGAGCCCCCAAGCTGGAAATAAAGGAAAATCTTGAGCTCCTTCAAGGGAAATTCTAGGCACCTAGTTAGCCCTGAGAAGTAAATAAGCAACTTGATAAGCAAGAAGGTAATAGCAGCTTAAAACACTAGCAAAGGAAGTTAGAGTCAGGAAGTATTTGACTCCCTTCTGGTAAGATGGAACTGAAGACTGAACTCTGACCACTATTCTTTGTTCTAAATTTCTTCCTGAGGAGCCTGGAGGGAGTCACACCCATGAGCCAGAGCTATCATTATTTTCAGCTGATCCCAAATTTTTAAAGAATGCTTCTCTTCCTTAACCAATTGCAAATCAGAAAATCTTTTACTCTACCTATGACCTATAAGCCACTGCTTCAAAAAGAGCCCACATTGCCAAGTCAATCCTAAGCCAAAAGAACAAAGCTGGAGGCATCATGCTACCTGACTTCAAACTATACTACAAGGCTACAGTAACCAAAACAGCATGGTACTGGTACCAAAACAGAGATATAGACCAATGGAACAGAACAGAGCCCTCAGAAATAATGCCACATATCTACAACTATCTGATCTTTGATAAACCTGAGAAATACAAGAAATGGGGAAAGGATTCCCTATTTAATAAATGGTGCTGGGAAAACTGGCCAGCTGTATGTAGAAAGCTGAAACTGGATCCTTTCCTTACACCTTATACAAAAATCAATTCAAGGTGGATTAAAGACTTAAATGTTAGACCTAAAACCATAAAAACCCTAGAAGAAAACTTAGGCAATACCACTCAGGACATAGGCATGGGCAAGGACTTCATGTCTAAAACACCAAAAGCAATGGCAACAAAAGCCAAAATTGACAAATGGGATCTAATTAAACTAAAGAGCTTCTGCATGGCAAAAGAAACTACCATCAGAGTGAACAGACAACCTACAGAATGGGAGAAAATTTTTGCAATCTACTCATCTGACAAAGGGCTAATATCCAGAATCTACAATGAACTTAAACAAATTTACAAGAAAAAAACAAAAACCCCATCAAAAAGTGGGCAAAGGACATGAACAGACACTTCTTAAAAGAAGACATTTATGCAGCCAACAGACACATGAAAAAATGCTCTTCATCACTGGCCATCAGAGAAATGCAAATCAAAACCACAATGAGATACCATCTCACACCAGTTAGAATGGCAATCATTAAAAAGTCAGGAAACAACAGGTGCTGGAGAGGATGTAGAGAAATAGGAACACTTTTACACTGTTGGTGGGACTGTAAACTAGTTCAACCATTGTGGAAGTCAGTGTGGCGATTCCTCAGGGATCTAGAACCAGAAATACCATTTGACCCAGCCATCCCATTACTGGGTATATACCCAAAGGATTATAAATCATGCTGCTATAAAGGCACATGCACACGTATGTTTATTGCAGCACTATTCACAATAGCAAAGACTTGGAACCAAGCCAAATGTCCAACAATGATAGACTGGATTAAGAAAATGTGGCACATATACACCATGGAATACTATGCAGCCATAAAAAAGGATGAGTTCATGTCCTTTGTAGGGACATGGATGAAGCTGGAAACCATCATTCTCAGCAAACTATCGCAAGGACAAAAACCAAACACTGCATGTTCTCACTCATAGGTGGGAATTGAGCAATGAAAACACCTGGACACAGGAAGGGGAACATCACACTCTGGGGCCTGTTGTGGGTTGGGGGGAGGGGGGAGGGATAGCATTAGGAGATATACCTAATGTTAAATGACGAGTTAATGGGTGCAGCACACCAACATGGCACATGTATACATATGTAACAAACCTGCACGTTGTGCACATGTACCCTAAAACTTAAAGTATAATTAAAAAAAAAAGATATCCCAAACCTCTATGTATTGATTTGTGATTTTGCCTACAACTTCTGCTTTCCTGAAATTTATCCCCCTTTAAAAAACTCTTGCTTGCAAGATATCAGGGAGGTCTGGATTTGAGCATTAGCTGCCTAGTCCTTCTTGCTTGGTGCTCTGCACATAAACATCCTCTTTTCTCCCACTGCAAACCTTGATGTTAATATCTGGTCTTCATGTGCCCTTTGAGCAGATCCCAGTTCAGTTCTGAAACAGAGGCTACTCCTTGCATGAGAAGAATCAATCTGAAAACTAAAATGAGTCACCCCAGTTCTGTCACTAAGCTGCACTGTGAGCTTGAACAAGTCTCTTCCCCTACCTAGGTCCTTTATTTCTTAAATAATGAGTGGTTTAAGCAAGCCAACTTCCATGGTCCCCTCTAGCTTTAAGATATGATGGGTTCAAGTCCATTTATTAAGAACTTTCTCTTTCAAGAACATCTATAAGTGCCTACTAAGTGCAAATCCCTATAGAGAAGGGGCAAACTCGATTCTGGGGAAGAATTATTGAGGAGCCAGAGGCAACCATTGTGATGAAAAATCTCAGCCCTCCCTAAGACCTCCTTTTTGCCCAATTGGTGGCTTTTTGCAAGCCTAGCCCCATGTCCTTAGAAACACCAGTACCAAACAGCAGGGCAGAAGGAGGAAGTTCCAACCTCAACTATAAACTGGTTTCTAGTACCTTTCAGGCTACTCCCCCAGTAATAAGCCAGCTATCTTGACTCTGGGACTAGAGCTCCTTCTAATTTGCTTCTTCCCGAGAAAGGTAGGAGAATTAAATGCAATCCCTGACTTGCCAAACTCAAACTAAGATGACATTCCAAAAACACATGGAACCATTGTCAGTATTCACCACTATTAGGGTTATCATCTGTCCTCAAACAGAACAGGAGAGCAGAGTGCTGACATTTGGAAAGAAAAGGAATGCCTCAAAGTAATATGAAAAGGTATCATTGGGATTGGCCTGTCAGCTGAGAGCACAAAGACCAAACAAGCTGGTACCCCCTTGGGTGAATATACAGAGCCTGGCCCACATCCCCTAAGCACTAATGATGAGCACATAATTATTTCAGGGTTGATTAGACTTAGGGGTGCTCATCCATCTCTCAAAAGCTCCAATGGCCATAAGAAAGAAAACCAAAAAGGCTCTTTACTGGATTAAAATAAGGAAATAAAACTGCCAAGGAACCTAGACATTTTGGGTCCCTGAGAAGCCAACTTGCCATTAGAAAGTTGCTTGGGCAACATGGAGGCATAACTATAGATCCTTCGGATGGATTGTATCTATCAGGGGCTTGAATGTTTTCCTGGGCACATGAGGAAGTTGAACAAGGTGAAACAGAGGAGTTCCTTTATCCCCCATGTAGGGCGTGCCACAGGGGTGTGGGTCGCTTCTTAGGTGCCCCACTGCTCAAACCCCTAGAGGGAGCATGCAGATGGGCAGGTCACGGGGAGCGCTTGGGGCTCCGTCCCTACCATAGCGTCTAGGGTAGACTGTTAACAGCTCCTGAAGCCCCAGTGGGTGTGTGTTTCAGTGTCCTCTTTCAGTTTTGCTATCTGCAGGTGGCTTGTGTTAATCAGCTCAATTAGACCCTCTGCTTTATCTCAAAGACAGAGGGCTTTCTGTATCCCGGATTCTTGCCCTAGTGTACCAGAAAAATCGGACCACACATGGGCTTGGAGGATGAGTGAAAGGTTTTATTGAGTGATGGAAATAGCTCTCAGTGAGATGGATGAGGAGGCCAGAAGGGAGATGGAGTGGGAAGGTAGTCTTCTCTTGGAGTCGAACCACCCAATGCCTGGACCCTCCGCTGACTGCCCCCAACCGAATTCCATGTTGCCCCACTCTTGATGGCCTGACGGCATCTGCTGGTGTCTGTCAGTGTGCTCTTCTGCTCCTCTGCTCCTCTCAAAGTCCAGCTGCTTGTGCATGTGCCCGCTAGGGTCTCGGGGTTTTTATGGGCACAGGATGGGGGCATGGTGGGCCAGAGTGGTTTTGGAAAATGCAACGTTTGGGCACAAAAACAGAAGTGCTTGCCCTCACTTAGGTCCGTGGCACAGGCCCAAGGGTGGAGCCATCTTCAGGGACACTGCCCTTCTCTACCCAGCACTTCCCTGCCCCCCTCCCATATCAAAGGCAGTCTTGGATCTCCTATTCAGCACTGAAAATGCATAGAATAACCATAAGTTCTCAAGTTTGCAAATCACATCCCAGGAGAGTTCCATCTCTCCCTCTAGACTCAAACTCCCACACATGTCCTCTTCTCCACCTTCAGCATCTTGCACACCACTTTCACTTCTCAGTTCTCTGCCTTCCCACCAATGCAGCCACCACCACTTGGCTACCAAGGCTTTGAAGGCAGGCTCCATTAAGTAGTCCTTGCTTTTCCCAGTTCTCCTTCCTAGGCCTCCATATTTTTTGTGTAGTCTTTACAGTGTAAAAACAGCCCTAAGTGCTAAGTTATCCCTTAGTACTGCCTTCGAATCTGCTTCTGCTGCTTTCAAGAAAAATGAAACATTTTACCAGACATTTGTAACTGAATAGAGTCTCTTATCCAATGACCAAAACCTCTTATAACAGCTACAGCTGATAAGCACGTAGTTCTAATAAACTTGTATATTTGAATAAAGTCGCTTTGCTTTCATGGCACTTTCCCACAGGCTTACCCATCCCAACCCAGCACTAACAAGGTGAAGACCACAGGTGGGCAGACTGGCACTGGAAGGGTACAGTATAGAAAGTCAGAGGACTAGATTCTAGAGCCTGGGCTGACCTTGATTAAGTAAATGACCTTGGATAACTCCTTTTGCTTTGCTGAACATCACTATGGCCCTCTTGTCAGAATGGGCTTATGGAAGACAGGTGACCAATGGGGTTTTTGCTCAAATCCATTTTACACTGGGCCCAGTGGGTTCCTGAACCTATATTGCAGTTATTTCCCCAGATCCAGATGCATAGTTGGAATAGACATATTCAGCAATGGCAGAATCCCCACATTTGTTCACTGACTTTTGGAGTGATGGCTGTTACAGTGGGAAAAGCCAGATGGAAGCCATTAGGACTGCCTCTACATAGAAAAAGAGTAAATCAAAATCAACCCTTGAAGGGATCTCAGAGATTAGTGCCACTATCAAGCACTTGAAAGATGCACAGGTGGTAATTCCCACCACATCCCCATTCAGCTCTACTACTTGACCTGTGTGAAAGACAGATGGATCTTACAGAATTGCAGTAGACTTAACCATGTGGTGACTCAGATTAGAGCTGCTGTACCAGGTGTGGGTTTCATTGCTTGAGCAACTTAACACATCCTCTGGTACCTGGTATGCAGCTATTGATCTGTACAGCTGTTCCATAACTGTCCATAAGGCCCACCAGAAAAAAATTTGCTTTCAGCTAGCAAGGATAGCAATGTACCTTCACTGTCTTACCTCAGGGATGTATCAGCGGTCCAGCACTAGGTCACAATTTAGTTTGAAGGGAACTTGATCACCTTTCACTTCACACGATATCACACTGATCCATTACATTGATGACATGATGCTGATTAAATCTAGTGAGCAAGAAATGGCAACTAGTCTAGACTTATTGGTAAGACATTTACATGTCAGAAGGTAGAAAATATATCTGACTAAAATATAGGCATCTTCTTCTTCAGTGAAATTTCCAGGAGTCCAGTGGTGTAGGGCACATCAAGATACTCTTTCTAAGGTGAAGGGTAAGTTTTTGCATCTGGCTTTTCCTAACAAAAAAGAGGCACAGTACCTAGTGGACCTGTTTGGATTTGGGAGGCAACATATTCTTCAGTTGGGTATGTCACTCTGGCTCATTTACTCAATGACCTAAAAAGCTGCTACTTTTGAGTGGGACCTAGAACAGGAGAAGGTTCTGCCACAGGTCCAGGTTGCTGTGCAAGCTGCTCTGCCATTTGGGCCACATGATCCAGCAAATCCAATGGTGTTTGAAGAGGCTCCTATAAGTGAATTGCAGTGCAGGCCTTTGAGATTTGGGAGCAAGGCCCTGCCATCATTCACAGGTAACTACTGTCCTTTTGAGAGCAGCTCTTGCCTTGCTACTGGGCCTTAGTAAAAACTGAATGCTTGACCAAGGGCCACCAAGTTATAAAACCTGAGTTGCTCATCATGAACTGGATGTCATCTGACCACCAAGTCATACAGTTGGGCATGTAGAGCAGCACTCCATCATTAAATGGAAGTGGTGTATATTTGATCAGGCCTGAGTAGGCCCTGAAGGCATAAGTAAGCTACATCAAGAAGTAACCCAAATGCCCAAGGTCCCCACTCTTGCTACACTGGCTTCTCTCTCCCAGCCTGCACCTATGGCTTCATGGGGGTTCTCTACAATCAGCTGAAAGAGGAAGAGAAGACTAGGGCCTGGGTTACAGATAGTTCTGCATAACGTACAGTCTCTACCCAAAAGTGGATAGCTTCAGCACTACAGTCCCTTTTGGGGACATTCCTGAAGGAAAGTGGTAAAGAAAATCTTCTCAATCGGTCAACTTTGAACAACGCATCTGATTGTGCACTTTGCTTGAAAGGAGAAATGGCAAGATGTGCAATTGTATACTAGTTCATGAGCAATAGCCAGTGGTTTGGCTGACTGGGCAAGGACTTGGGAGAAATGTGATTGGAAAATTAGTGCCAAAGACTTGGAGAGGGAGTATGTAGACAGACCTCCTTGAATAAGCAAAGAACATGAAGGTATTTGTGTCTTATGTGGATGCTTACCAAAGGGTGACCTCAGGAGAGCAAAACTTTAATAATTAAGTGGATAGGATGAGCCGTTCTGTGGATACTAGCAGCTGCCTTCCCCAGCCTCTCCTGTGATTGCCCGATGGGCTCATGAACAAAGTGGCCATGGTGGTAGGGATGGAGGTTATGCATGAGCTCAGGAACATGGTCTTCTACTTACCAAGGCTCACCTGGATACAACTATGCTGAGTGCTCAATTTACAAGCAGTAGATACCAACACTGAGCCTCTGGTAACGGTACCATTCCTGAGGGTAATCATGAAGCTATTTGGTGGCAGGTGGATTGCATTGGATGACTTGCATCATGGATGGAGCAGTGTTTTATCCTTACTGGAAAAGACACTTACTCTGGCTATGGATTTGTCCTCCCTGCATACAAAGATTCTGCTATAATTACCATCCATAGACTTATGGAATGTCTTATTCACCAACATGATATTCTTCACAGCATTGTTTCTGACCCAGGAACTCATTTCACAGCAAAAGAAGTGTAGCAATGGGCTCTTGCTCATGGAATTCACTTGTTTACCTTGTCCCCACTATCCTGAAGCAGCTGGCTTGATAAAATGGTAGAACGGCTTTTTGGAGATTCAGTTAGTGCCAGCTAGGTGGTATTATCTTGCAAGACTAGGGAATGGTTCTCCAAAAGGCCGTAAACTCTGAATCAGTGTGTAATATGTATTGGTGTGTCTTTCACAGCCAGGATTTATGGGGCCAGGAATCAAAGTGTGGAAATGGGAGTGGTTCCATTCACTCTTACTCTTAGTTACCCACTAGAAAACTTGTTTTGAGATAATAATTAATTTTTTATTTTAATTTTGTGGATACATAGTAGGTGTATATATTTATGGGTTACATGAAATATTTTGATACATTCTTGCAATGCATAACAATCACATCAGGGTAAATGGGGTACCCATCACCTCAAGCATTTATGCTTTGTGTTACAAACAATCCAGTTATACTCTTTTAGTTATTTAAAAATGTACACTTAAATTATTTTTGACTATAGTTACCCTGTTGTGTTAGCAAATATTAGGTTTTATTCATTGTTTCTAACTATTATCTGTGCCTGTTAACCACCTCTACCCTGTCCCATCTCCCCAACTACCCTTTCCAACCTCTGGTAACCATCCTTTTTCTATCTCCATGAGTTCAAATGTTTTAATATTTTTGCTTTCACAAGTGTATGAGAACATTTGAAGTTTGTCTTTGTGTGCTGGATTATTTCACTAAACATAATGACCTCCAGTTTAATCAATATTGTTGCAAATGACAGGATTTTATTATTTTTTATGGCTGAATAATACTCCATTGTGTATATGTACCATATTTACCCATTCCTGAGTTGATGGACACTTAGGTTGCTTCCAAATATTAGCTATTGTAAATAGTGCTGCAAAAAAAAATGAGAATGCAGATGACTCTTCAATATATTATTTCCTTTCTTTTGGGTATATACTTAGCAGTGGTATTGCTGGATCATATGGTGGCTCTATTTTTACTTTTTTGAGGAACTTCCAAAGTATTCTCCATAATGGCTGTACTAATTTACATTCCCACCAACAGTGTACAAAAGTTCTCTTTTCTCTACACCCTCACCAGCATTTGTTATTTCCTGTTTTTGGACATAAGCCATTCTAACTGGGGCAATATGATATCTCATTGTAGTTTTTATTTGCATGTATCTGATTATCAACGATGGTGAACACCTTTTCACATACCTGTTTGCAATTTGTATGTCTTCTTTTGAGAAACAACTATTCTTACCTTTTGCCCATTTAAAAAATTGGATTATTAGATTTTTTTTTCCTATACAGTTGTTTGATATGGTTTGGCTATGTCCCCACCCAAATCTTATCTTGAATTGTAGCTCCCATAATCCTCACGTGTTGTGGAAGAGACCTGTTGGGAGGTAATTGAATCACAGGGATAGGTTTTTCCCATGTTGCTCACATGATAGTGAATAAGTCTCATGAGATCTCATGGTTTTATAAAAGGGCAGTTCCCCTGAACATGCTCCCTTGCCTGGCACCATGTAAGATGTGTCTTTGCTCCTCCATTGCCTTCTGCCATGATTGTGATGCCTCCCCAGCCATGTGATACTGTGAGTCCATTAAACCTCTTTTTCTTTACAAATCACCCAGTCTCAGGTAAGTCTTTATCAGCAGTATGAGAACAGACTAATACAGTAAATTGGTACTAGGTAGTGGGGTGCTCCTATAAAGATACCTGAAAATGTGGAAGCAACTTTGGAACTGGGTAACTGGCAGAGGTTGGAAAAGTTCGGAGGGCTCAGAAGAAGATAAGAAAATGTGGGAAAGTTTGGAACTTCCTAGATACTCGGGATGGGGAGCTCAGAAGACAGGAAGATGTGGGAAAGTTTGGAACTTCCTAGAGACTTGTTGAATGGCATTGACCAAAATGCTGACAGTGATATGAACAATAAGGTCCAGGCTGAGGTGGTCTCAGAAGGAGATGAGAAACTTGTTGGGAACTGGAGTAAAGGTCAATCTTGCTATACAAAGAGACTGGAGCATTTTGCCACTGCCCTAGAGATTTGTGGAACTTTGAACTTGAGAGAGATGATTTAGGGTATCTGGCAGAAGAAATGTCTAAGTTGCAAAGTGTTCGAGAGAAAGCAGAGCATAAAAATTTGGAAAATTTGCAGCCTGACAATACAATAGAAAAGAAAAACCCATTTTGTCAGGAGAAATTCAAGCCTGCTGCAGAAATTTGCATAAGTAAAGAGGAGCCCACTGTTAATCACCAAGACAATGAGGAAAATATCTCCAGGTCATGTCAGAGACCTTTGTGGCAGCCCCTCACATCACAGACCCAGAGGCCTAGGAGGAAAAAATGGTTTTATGGGCTAGGCCTAGGGCCCACCCTGCTGTGTGCAGCCTAGGGACTTGGTGCACTCATCCCAGCCTCTCCAGCCATGGCTAAAAGGGGCCAAGGTACAGCTTGGGCCATGGCTAAAAGGGGCCAAGATACAGCTTGGGCCATGACTTTGGAGGGTGCAAGCCCCAAACCTTGGCACCTTCCAAGTAGTGTTGAGCCCATGTGTAAAAAAAACACAGAAGTCAAGAATTGAAGTTTGGAAACCTCCACCTAGATTTCAGAGGATGTATGGAAATGCCTGGATGTCCAGGCAATAGTTTCCTGCAGGGGCAGGGCCCTCATGGAGAAACTCTGCTAGGGCAGTGCAGAAATGAAATGTGTGATCAGAGTCCCTACACAGAGTCCCCACTGGGGCATTGCCTAGCGGAGCTGTGATGAGAGGGCCACTGTCCTCCAGACCCCAGAATAGTAGATCCACCTACAGCTTGCACTGTGCCCCTGGAAAACCCACAGACACTCAATGCCAGCCTGTGACAGCAGCCCGAAGTATGGCTGTATCCTGCAAAGCCACAGGGCATGAGCTGCCTAAGGCCACGGGACTCTACCTCTTGCATCAGTGTGACCTGGCTGTGAGACATGGAGTCTAAGGAGATGATTTTGGAACTTTAAGGTTTAATGATTGTCCTATTGGATTTCCGACTTGCATGGGGCCTATAGCCCCTTTGTTTTGGCCAATTTCTCCCACTTAGAATGGGTATATTTACACAATGCCTGTCCCCCATTGTATCTAGGAAGTAACTAACTTGCTTTTGATTTTACAGGCTCATAGGTAGAAGGGAGTTACCTTGTCTCAGATGAGACTTTGGACTTGGACTTTTGAGTTAATGCTAGAATCAATTAAGACTTTGGGGGAATGTTGGTAAGGCATGATTGGTTTGGAAATGTGAAGACATGAGATTTGGGAGGGGCCAGTGGTGAAATGATATGGTTTGGTTGTGTCCCCACCCAATATCTTGAATTGTAATTCACATAATCCCCATGTGTTGTGAGAGAGATCTAGTGAGAGGCAAATGCATCATGGGTGTGGGTTTTTCCTGTGCTGTTCTTGTGATGGTGAATAAGTCTCATGAGATAGGGTGGTTTTAAAAAAGGGCAGTTCCCCACACACACTCTCTTGCTTGCCACCATGTAAGATGTGCCTTTGCTCCTCCTTTGCTTTCTGCCACGATTGTGAGACCTCTTTGGCCATGTGAAACTGTGAGCCCATTAAACCTCTTTTTCTTTACAAATTACTGAGTCTTGGATATGTCTTTATTAGCAGCATGAGAACAGACTAATACAATATCCTTATATATTCTGGGTTGTTTTGTTTTGTTTTGTTTTGTTTTGAGACAGAGTTTTGTTTCATCACCCAGGCTGGAGTGCAGCAGTGCGATCTCAGCTCACTGCAACCTCCACCTCCCAGGTTCAAGCGATTCTCCTGCCTCAGGCTCCCGAGTAGCTGGGACTACAGGCATCTGCCACCTTGCCCAACTAATTTTTGTATTTTTAGTAGAGATGGTGTTTCTCTATGTTGGCTAGGATGGTCTTGAACTCCTGACTTTGTGATCCGCCCATCTTGGCCTCCCAAAGTGCTAGGATGACAGGTGCGAGCCACCAAGCCCAGCTTACTCTGGTTATTAATCTCTTTTCAGATGGATAGTTTGCAAATATTTTCTCCCATTCTGTGAGTTGTCTCTTCACTTTTTTGACTATATCCTTTATAGATAGATAGATAGATAGATAGATAGATAGATAGATAGATAGATAGATAGATAGATGATAGATAGATAGATAGAGATTTATCATAAGGGATTGGCTCACATGATTATTGAGACTGAGACATCCTGTGATTTGCCATCTGCAAGCTGGAAGCCCAGGAATGCCAGTGGTGTACTTGATGTAATCTCATTTGTCCATTTTTGCTTTGGCTGCCCGTACTTGTGAGGTATTGCTCAAAAAATTGTTGCCCAGACCAATGTTCTGTAGATTTTCCTCAATATTTTCTTGTAGTCGTTTCATAGCTTGAGTTTTTAGATCTAAGTCTTTAATCCACTTTGATTTAATTTCTATATATGGTAAGAGAGGGGCCTTGTTTCATTATTCTGCATATAGATATCCAGTTTTCCCAGCACCATTTATTGAAGAGACAGTCTTTTCCCTAGTGTATGTTCTTGGCACCTTTGTCAAAAATGTGTTCACTGTAGATGTATGGATTTATTTCTGGGTTTTCTATTCTGCTCCCCTTGTTTATGTGTCTGTTTTTGTGCCAGCAGCATGCTGTTTTGGTTACTACAGCTCTGTAGTATAATTTGAAGTAGGTAATGTAATTTTTCCAGTTGTGACCTTTTGCTTAGGATAGCTTTGTCTATTCTGAGTCTTCTTTGTTTTCATACCAATGTTAAAATTGTTTTTTCTATTTCTGTGAAGAATGTCATTGATATTTTGATAGAGGTTTCATTGAATCTGTAGGTTGCTTTGGGTAGTATGCACATTTTAACAATATTGATTCTTCTAATCTATGAATACTGAGTATCTTTCCATTTTTTGTGTTCTCTCCAATTTCTTACATGAATGTTTTATAGTTTTCGTTGTAGAGATCTTTCACTACTTTGGTTAATTCCTAGATATTTAATTTTATGTGTGGCTATTGTAAATGAAATTGCTTCTTTATTTCTTTTTCAGATTGTTCACTGCTGGCATATAGAAATCCTACTTACTTTCATATATCAATTTTGTATTCTGAAACTTTAAATTATTTATCAGTTCTAATAGTTTTTTTGTGGATTCTTTAGGTTTTTCCAAACATAAGATCATATTATCTGCTAATAATAATAATTTGACTTTTTCTTTTCCACTTTGGATGCCTTTTATTTCTTTCTCTTGTCTGATTGCTCTAGCTAGAATTTCTAGTACTGTGTGGAATAACAGTGGTGAAGGTGGGCATCCTTGTCTTGCTCCAGATCATAGAGGAAAAGCTTTCAGTTTTTCCCTATCCAGGATGATACTACCTATGAGTTTGTCATATATGGCTTTAATTATGTTGAGGTATGTTCCTACTATTCCCATTTTTCTGAGGGTTATTATCAGGAAGAGATGTTGAAATTTGTCAAACGCTTCTTCAGCATCAATTGAAATGATCATATGGTTTTTGTCCTTCATTCTGTTGATATGATGTATCATATTGATTGATTTGCATATGTTGAACTATCTTTGCATCCCTGGGATAAATCCCATTTGGTCCTGATTAATGATCTTTTTAATGTGTTATTGAATTCAGTTCCACTGGCCTAGATATATTAGTTCCAAAAGGAAGGATGCTTCTACCAGGAGACACAATGATTCCATTTAATTGGCAAATAAGATTACCACCTTTCTACTTTGGGCTCCTCATGCCTCTGAGTCAACAGGCCAAGAAGGGAGTTATGGTGTTGGCTGCAGTGATTGAGTCACAATGTCAAGGGGGAAATTGGACTACTGCTCCACAATGGAAGCAAAGAAGAATACGTCTGGAGTAACAGTGATCCCTTAGGGTGTCTCTTAGTATTATCATACCCTGCGATTAAGGTTAATGGGGAAAAAAATCCAGGTAGGACTATGAATGTCCCAGATCCTTCAAGAATGAAGGTTTGGGTCATCCTGACAGGTAAAGAACCATGACAAGTTGAGGTTGTTGCTGAAGACAAAAGGAATCCAACATGGGTAATAGAAAAAGGGGGTAATACATACCAGCTACTATCATGAGACCAGTTATGGAAACAGGGGCTATAATTGTCATGAGTATTTCTTTCTTATTTTACATAAATACATTTGTGTGAATAAATTTAAACTTAATGTGAAAAAAAGAGAATAGGGAAATATTAAGCAAATATCTTTGTTTTGTTTCCTCTTGTATTCCCTTATCATGTAACATAAGATGTATTGAGTTTGTATTAGTTTTTAAGTAATGTTAATATTACCTCATAGTATTTAAGTTAGAGGATATCAGAAGAAGAATAAACGTCACTCAAGGACTTCATCTCCTCTTATGGGAAAGGGATAAGTGTGTATTAGTTGCACAGAGAACAGTTGTATCATGTTAGCTGATTATGACTTTGTTATTGTCTTTATTTGGAGATTTTTTTTTCTTTTTTTTTTGAGGCAGAGTTTCACTCTTGTTGCCCAGGCTGGAGTGCAATGGCACAATCTCAGCTCACCGCAACCTCCGCCTCCCTAGTTCAAGCGATTCTCCTGCCTCAGCCTCCCGAGTAGCTGGAATTACAGGGATGCACTACCATGCCAGGCTAATTTTTTGTATTTTTAGTAGAGACGGGGTTTCTCCATGTTGGTCAGGCTGATCCTGAACTCCTGACCTCAGGTGATCCGCCCTCCTCAGCCTCCCAAAGTGCTGAGATTACAGGCGTGAGCCACCACTCCCGGCCTTTATTTGGAGATTAAGTATGGCTTAAGGAGATGCATACAGGTGTGAAGTTGACAAGGAGAGGAAATGTGATGGTTAATTTTATGTGTCAACTTAACTACGCTAAGAGATGCCCTGATAGCTGGTAAAACATTATTTCTGGGGGCATCTCTGAAGGTGCTTCTGAAAGAGATTAACATTTGAATTAGTGGACTGAGTAAAGAAGATGGCCCTCCTCAATGTGGGTGGGCCTCATCTAATCCACTGAGGGCCTAAACAAAACAAAAAGATGGAAGAAGGAGGAAGTCACACTCTCTCCTTGAGCTGGGCTGTCTGTCTTCTCCTGCCTTTGGACATTAGCAATCCTGGTTCCTGCACTTTTGGACTCAGACCAGGACTTACACCTTTGGCTTCCCTGGTTCTCAGGCCTTTAGGCTTGTACTGGAAATATACCACTGGCTTTCCTGGACTTCCAGCTGACAGATGGTAAATCATGGGATGTCTCATTCTCCATAATCATGTGAGCCAATCCCTCATGGTAAATCTCTTTATAGGCCGGGCATGGGGGTTAAGGCCGGAAATCCCAGCACTTTGAGAGGCCGAAGCGGGCAGATCGCCTGAGGTCAGGAGTTTGAGACGAGCCTGGCCGACGTGGTGAAACCCTGTCTCTACTAAAAGTTCAAAAATTAGCCTGGCATGGTGGCGGGAGCCTGTAATCCCAGCTACTAGGGAGGCTGAGGTGGGAGAATCGCTTGAACCCGGGAGGCAGAGGTTGCAGTGAGCCGAGATCAAGCCACTGCACTCCAGCCTGGGAGACAGAGCAAGACTCTGTCTCAAAAAAATGCATAAATAAAACAAGATAAATCTCTTTATACACACACACACACAATTGGCTTTGTTTCTCTGAAGAACCCTGACTAATACAGTGTCTGTCTCTGCAGTGTGGCGAGAACAGACTTAGTTTGAAAAACAAACAAAAGAACAGTGAAGGAACTTAATCGGCAAACAGTAACCATAGCACTGTTCTAGATCCTTTACAAAGATTAGGTTATTTAATCATCATCACAATCATTTGCAGTAGATATCATTGCTATTATCATATTATAGGAGAAAAAACTAGGGCACAGAAAGGTTAAATAACTTGCCCCAGGTCACACAGTTTGTAAACAGCAGAGCTGGGATTAGAACCCAGGTAATCTAGCTCCAGAATTTGTACTTGCAACCAGGATGCTATGCTGAGAAACAGAGGCTGTTTTCAATATCCCTGATTTGCAGTTGCTAATAGGCTTGAACTCCACATTCAGTGCTCTTTCCCTTACATGGCACTGCCTCTCATATAACTGTATGCTCACTGAAGATCCACTATAGAAAGTTACATCTGGAAGAACCTAAAAATCCTCAAGGCTTCGCTCAGACCAGAGATCAGTGCTTCTCCAAAGGAGTGTTTGATGTTCCTGTGAAGTTTCACAGGAGACTTGCTTCTGAGGTCCATGGCATTGATCTTATTCACAGCCTTGTTCTCATTTATCATGATTCTTTAATCAATAGATACTTCAGCAACTGGAACTTTGGGCTCATATTCATGGAGATGACATTTGGCTGAGGCCAGTCTCCTTTCAGACGACCAATGCAACTCCCCTACCAGGGAGCAGATCCAAGACTCCTGCAGTTTCTGAGGCATAAGCCTTTTTCTCCACAGAAGGTGAGGCCAATGGTTCAAAGTTGTCACTTGGCTTTCGTATAATAAATGTCTGTCTTGGGAGATTAACGGACTTCATTTCCTTTTCCTTCATTTTATGTGGCCTACTTGGCTTACAGGTAATTTTAACAGCAAGAAAAGGAGATGGAAACACCTTGTTGAAAGCAATACAGTGCTCTATCGTTTCTCTGTAAGATATTTTCCAGAGGCTTTCTCCCCCTCCACTTCCCCTTCCGTGAGCAGGACTATAAAAGGCAGAGAGTGCCTTCTGTCAGAATCTGCAGCCTGGAAGATAATTCTCTGGGGAGACACACCAACTAACCAGTTCAGAGCACTTTCCTGCCCCTGAAGCTTTAGAATATATTTCACAGCCTTCTCTGAATTATCATATCTAAATACATGCAGGTAATAAAACTACTATAAAACAACAATGACATAGTTAAACAAAAATGCCTGATGGTTTTATTCTTTTTTTATCCTTCATCTCTGGGAAGGAGAAACATCGTATAGGCACTTTAATGAGAAAGCCCCACCTTGAAAGTAGATGAGGCAACGTTTCCTGAAGCTTACATCTTGGTCCCACCTTTCAGAACAAATGATTTTAATTCACAATGTCTTCATCACTAAGGTCATCTTTGTAAGATCCCTCTGACAAGAAGCAAGTCTGCAACATGAAAAATAACTCCTGTGTCATGGTTTTTCCCAGCCTAAAAGAAATTCACACATGATTAGAAATTATTCTTTGTGGTAAATGGCAGGAAAAATACCTGGAAAGGTGGAAATGATCACAAATAAAACAGCTGAAAGAAGATGGTTAATTGTTGATTAAATTTTGACATTAGCTCTATAGATAAATAGCCCCATCAAGTGCTTTTTAGGAAGTGTCAGTACTGGCTTCTTTATGGTATTTAATCAGAGAAATAAAAGATGGAAGAAAATCCATTTGTATTAAGTTTCTACAGAGCTGAGGGCACAATGCTAAGTGCTTTCCTGCATGCTACCTTATTTAAGCCGCAGAATGCACCTGTGAGAGTGGTATTACCATTAACGTCAACAGATTAGGAAACCAAGGCTCAGAGAGGTAAGTGGTTTGCCAAAGGTCACATGACTAGGAAGTGGCAGAGCTGGGGTTCAAATATCATGTTGCTTTACTTTTTTCTGAGGCAACTATAGAGAAACACCATAGCAAATACAACTAATAATTTTGACCTACAAGAAATCTGGGGTTTCCCAGAGTCTGATATCCTTCAGCACATACTGTCTCTCCATCTAACACTCTCATTTAATGAGCAGAAAAATCCTTCCTAGGGTCCCCTATACTTTGACTCAGTGACTATTCTTTGTAGGTATCCTTTGAGTTTTAGCTATTTGGTTAGTTTCATGATTCATTCTTCTGGTATTTTCCAGAGGCCACAGAATAGTTGGCCACCTCCATTACTCAGGAATATTTTGGTTTCAACTGAAAGTAACCAAATTCATTCTAGCCTAAGCATTCCCCCGCAAAACAAATTCCAAAAAGTGTTTTAAAGTAGTATTTTAAAATAAAAAGTCCAAGGAAAGTTTGAAAATTCAAGCCCCGGGAAGGACAAGAATCCTCAAAAACAATAGGAACCAGGAATTCAAATACCATCAGCTAGCTCACCCATAAGCATACGCACATTTCACTTGTAAATTCTGTGTGGGTGTGCATGCAAACACACATGCACTAAAACCTTACAAGGTGTAGCTACAGGCCTGATTCTTTTGAGGTTAAGTTCAAAACTCTTACAGAAGGGAGTACATCCAGCTTTGGGATAGTGCCTACACTACTGAACCAAACAATAGTGGCCAAAGGGCAAGGTCAGAACATGGCCACATCAAAGATAATCATGTAAAAGGAGAGAGGCTTAGGAAAAAGTCATGATACAGGCAATCCTACTGAAGCCTGTTTATCAGTTTATAGATGAGCTACCCTTAAAAGTGCCCACCCTAGTCCAATTAGTTACAGTTGAGAACAGTCATGTTGTACTAAACACATCCCACTAAGGGCTACCCCTTGAGCTGGGGCTGAGCATGGGACAGGCACTCTACTACACATATTCAAAACCTATTCAGAATCTGGGAGCCACTGAAGCACTTAGATATAGCACTCAACCCCCTGACAGCCACAAGTAAGGGCTAAGACCCAGAAAAGCTGTGTGATACAAAAGTGATAGTACACTCTTCACCTTGAGCCTCTTTTTTCAAGCAACGTTACTCAGGCCCTGGCCAGCTGACAATTCTGCCACAGCCAACTCAAGGATCACTAAGGAAATACTCTCACAGAAAGAATTTGCCACAAAAAGACTATTATGAGCCCTACTCATCAGTCATTTAATTTCCATTCACTTTTCATATCCACAGAGATCATCTCTTGCCCACTTGAATTTGGCCTCCATTTCTTCTCCCATCACGAACAGGAGTGGAATTGGTATCTATGTTTGTTTTACCTACGGTGAAGCTCAGAGATCAACTTAGCGCTCATTAACATCTCATCTGTTTCCTAGAGGAATTTTCTGTTCCACCTCTCATTATCAGAGACTGTAAACCAGTGGCCCATTGGTGACTCTGGTCTGCAGACCTGCACTGAAAGACACGCACAGTATTTTTAAAAATATGAATTACCTGCCAACATTTAGAACTTAGGAAATTTACATAAATATGTTAAGTTTCCAGCTTCTCATGAAAACATGAACGAAATGGCCCCACTTGACCTCCCTCCACACAGGAGTTCCTCCTGGAAACAATCAGCTAGAGCTCAGTATGGTTACTCACTTCCTTGGGGCATGTGCTCTTTGTATCACCCTCTGTTGTATTAAATCCACTTCCCTCAGTACCCTTACTTGCTACCTGCCTGGCCCCTGTAGGTGTTTGAGTTTGAAAGCCCTGCCTTCAATGATTTTTGAAGTCCAATATTGGTAACAACGCTGGTGTATCTTTCCATCTCAAATCATTCTTTTTGGAACGATTACTTATACTTTATAAAATATTATTTTTAAAAATAGATCAATACAGAACTTTTAATGGCTTTATAATACCTTTAGGATAAAGTTCAAACCCTTAGCAAAACATTCCAGAAAACCTTCATAATCTAACTCTAAACTGTGTTTACAAACCACAGCCCATAATACCCCATCATGTGTGCTCTGCAACAGCCGCATTCTGATGATTTCAGCCACTCTTCATTTCTTAGGCCCACCATTGTGATTTCCTGTCTCTGTCACAACTCATTCTCCCTCTGCCTAGAATACTCTTTGCCTGGTTGCCTGGCCAGCTAACTTTTAATACCATTGTATAGCCCAGATGCAATACCATCTCCTCTCCATAGCCTTTCAAATCATGTGCGTGTCCACGGTCACCTGCTAACCCATACAGTGCCTTAGTGAGAATTTTTAAAACACATCCCTTCCTTCAGACATGTTCCTTTATCTGCCAGAAAACTGCCCTAATGTAGATATTTTGGGTACCTACACTGTGGGTGGTTTCTACTTAAATTTGTCACCTTTGCACAGTGCATGATCTGCATGGCTGTACATAGCCATCCTGCTCTTGTCAGGGGCAATTTAGCAACTCTTCTGTGTTCCTACAGTAATGTTCCACACTTCTGGCATAGAATGAAAAACATCATAGTATAATGAACTTCCCATGTCTGTCATCCCTACAGACATGCATGCCATGAGTTCCTAGGGGGCAGGAACCACATTCTGATGATTTCAGTTTTCTCAGGACACATGGAGGGCAGTCCATAATGGGCATTGAATCAGTTTGTCAACTATTGAATTGCATACACCCAGCAGCTGGATAGACTGAATGGAAAGCAGCAAGATCAGTGTGTCCAAAGACATAACTAGAAAGGAGTGGAGGGTACAGTTCACAAAGGGGCCCAGAGACCCCCTTAGAAGCAACTAGCTTTGAATTGTTGGGAAAAAAATTAGAGATCTATAATCCTATTAAAAGAAAAACCAAGAAGACTGAACTAAAATGTGTTGTGTTATTCCATTCTCAAAATGGATTTTTCTTTATATTTTTCTAACTCATAACACAATAAAATAGCTTCATTCTGACAGTCACCTTACTTAAATGGAAACATGATTTAACAAAATGATACTTTATGAGCTGTAAACCAGCAAATATTTGACATAAAATGGAAGAGAGAGACAGAAAGGAGAAGAAGGGTAGGAGTGGCAAAAGAAAAAGAAAGAAGCCTGCTTCTAGGCGTGCACACGGGCCTGTTTTATAGTCATCACACCTCCAGGTAGGGCTCCTGGCTGGTCCAAGGGATAAGTGAGGAGAAAGAGGTCAAGCAGGTTTAA
This sequence comes from Gorilla gorilla gorilla, assembly GCF_029281585.2. Classification (NCBI taxonomy): domain Eukaryota; kingdom Metazoa; phylum Chordata; class Mammalia; order Primates; family Hominidae; genus Gorilla; species Gorilla gorilla. The sequence continues at coordinate 160,992,467 of NC_073247.2, forward strand.
AGCAAAACACAGGATAAGCCACAGAGGTCAGTGCTATCAAGGTAGTAATCTTTGCTCAACAAAGACAACAGCAGGACCAGGGAGACCTCCGTGAGCAGAGACTACTGCTGACCACAGAGAACTTGAGATGGTGGGGCCTTTCTCTCTCAGCAGCCCAAGTATGTGGGCTGGACTTAGAGGGATCTAGGCCAATCCAGGTAGTATCTTGTCCCTCAAATATCAGGAATTATCCCAAATCAGCCTCATCTGAAGGGCCGCATCTTCCAGCTTGACGGGACTCACAGGGTCTTGCTGGGTCTAGCTCTAGAGTAACAATCCAGGCTATAACTTGCTCTTTGAAGAGCTTCCCTTCCTCCTGTGCTGAAGCTGAGGCTCAATCTACTTATGCTGCAGCCTGTGGTCTACCGTTATTTCTCTTTCCCCTTTGCCCATGCCTAATTGGTAAAGGAGTCAGGAGTTGTTTTCCTTCACTACTGTGGCAAGTACCTTTAAACTTCCTCTCATCTGTCTTTGGCTGAAAGAGCAGTCTACTACCTTCTTGTGGACTGGAGAGACCATGATGATATGGTTAGGCTTTGTGTCCCCACCCAAATCTCATTTTGAATTGTAACCCTTCCCCTACAATCCCCATAATCCCCACGTGTCAAGGGAGAGACCAGGTGGAGGTAATTAAATCATGGGGTCAGTTACCCTCATGCTGTTCTGGTGATAGAGAGTGAGTTCTCATGAGAGTCGATGGTTTTATAAGGGGCTCTCCCCCCCACCTTTGCTCTGCACTTCTCCTTGCTGCCACTATGTGAAGAAGGATGTGTTTGCTTCCCCTTCTGCCATGATTGTAAGTTTCCTTAGGCCTCCCCAGCCATGTAGAACTGTGAGTCAATTAAACCTCTTTCCTTTATGAATCACCCAGTCTCAGACAGTTCTTTATGGCAGCGTGAGAACAGACTAACACACATGGGTTCCTTAGAGCAGGGTCTATTCCTAAAAATCAACCTTCCTTTAAGAACAGGACCAATCTCCTGCTCCACCCCAATCCATTTTTCTTTCTTTCTATTTTTTTTTTTTTTAGATGGAGTCTCGCTCTGTTGCCAAGGCTGAAGTGCAGTGGCATGATCTTGGCTCACTGCAACCTCCACGTCCCGGGTTCAAGCGATTCTCCTGCCTCAGCCTCCTGAGTAGCTGGGATTACAGGCAAGTGCCAACATGCTCCGCTAATTTTTTTTCTTTTTTTGTATTTTTAGTAGAGATGGGATTTCACCATGTTGGCCAAGCTGGTCTCCAACTCCTGACCTCAAGTGATTCACCCACCTCAGCCTCCCAAAGTGCTGGGATTACAGGCATGAGCCACTGCGTCCAGCCAGACAGGTATTATTATTACTCCCATTTCGATTTCACAGGTGTGGTCTAGAGTAGTTTGTTAACATACTCAAAGTTACATCATTAAATAAGTTGTGGATCCAGAATTTGAAACCAAGACTCAGCAAAAACTGAAGATCAATTGTAGTCCCTGTGGGATCTACTTAAAATGCAGATGCTGATTCAATGGGTCTGAGGTGGGCCTAAGATTTGGATTTCTGAAAAGCTCCCAGGAGATGCTGATTCTGCAATCCTCAGACCACAGTCAAGGCTCTGGAGTTTTCTGTATCCCAGAGGAAAAACACAATAATCATAGTTCTACTGTCTTAGAATCATAAAGACTTTTAGCCTATAGATCTCCTGTGATCCACCAGTCAGTGATGTCATGTATCAAAAGCTATGATGGGCAAGAAATGGGCATGATTTCCCCAACTTTCCTAGGAAATAACACAGAGAAGAAGCTAACAGGAAAGGAACCACCTCCAACACCGCCCCCCCCCCCATTTATGGCCATTCAATGTTTCTTTCATCTCCCTCAAGCAAATCTCTTACCTCTGCTCTAAGTCACAGTGAAACCAGAACTAAGAATGAAGTTCTAAGTAATCCTCTCTTTGAGCTGCAAAGCAAGCACTTGGATAGCTTACTCCTTTCACTCACAGCTGCTTAGATGGCCGCAGAGTACACACCAGAGGAATGTTAGGCTCTATATCGTAAAGAGCTTGGACCAACACAAAATTCCACTGAGACAAATCATCTTGCTAGCAAGGCCCATTTATACAAGTCTGGAAATCAGTGAATAACCAGGCAATTGCTATAAATGTGCCTTTCTTGAATGCGGTCTTAGAAAATGTCAGATGAACAAAGTAAGTACTTTCACGGTAGCAGAAGGTCAGGTGAATGTTCAGCTTCACAAGAGTATTCACCATGACCTTCAAAGTTTTCTTAGCTAGTTTACTTACAGGTGAGCACCAAATCCTTCTTTAAAAAGTATGTCTCTTAACTTCTAGAGGTCACACTTCCAAACTGGAAGTTAACAATAGAGCCCAGTCATCTTTTTGTGGGTCTTTTTCTTTAGAAAACATAAAATAACCTTTCAAATGTTTCAGAGACATATGGACAATGAAACACTCCCATTTCTTACCCAGCCATTATGCAAGGAGCAAACCATAGACAAAGGCACTTCAATGTGAAGTCTCAATAAACCCATTGCTGCCAGCAGAGGCAAGTATGCAAGGGTTTCAGCAGACTTTGATAATTAAGGGTATTTTATTTCCTCTAAACAATGTTTTTGTAATATCTCTAAAGGAAGGATTCTACAACTTGCCTGAATCTTCCAACGAGTCTCTGAGTTGACAACTAATAATTAACAAACAACGAATAGTGTCTTGCTGTCCATCACAGTGACTGGTACTGTCATCTCTGAGAAGAGGAAGATGTGCAAATGTGGCATGCTTCATAATACCCAACTTTTAGCTCAGCACCTGATGTGCTGGGCAGTCCATTCTCAGGAAAATTTGGCAAGTGGCGGTTGGAGGGACAAGTGACAATTCTCTGGAGCCATTCCAGAGAAGCCACTTGCCAAGAGAACAGAAATTCATGGCCCAGAAGCTCCTTTAATTCAGTTATTTCATCATCTTTCTTTGCAGTGCTCCTCTCACTAACTTGGATCAATTCTACTCATACTTACTGAGCACCTGCATGTGCAAAGCCAGGAGAACTCTGGAGACTAACAGGCCAAGTGCTTCAAGGGATCTTGGCTGCTGAGCTGGGCTGTGATCAGTGGACACAGAAAACTAGTCCTGTTAAGTGTCACTAAGCTGTATGGCCCTAGTCCTGGCAGGATCATTTTCTATTCTCCCCTCTTAAGACATTACCCACCTCATTTCAAGATCTATGAGCTCAAATATACATACACATGTGGGCAGACCTATTGCAGTCTTTCCAGGTAACTAATATCCAGAGTTATCTACCTACCTGGCATGGAACCTGGCTTTTTTTAGGATGAGAGGAGAGGGAGCTGGGGAAATTTGCTCAAGTCACTTAGGGGAATCTGTCCAACCATGGGTATAACACAATCATGGATAACAGCAGAGTTAAGACACAAATGACTGCTATGTGGGGACCAGGAGCCTTGGGTTCTAGCCTCACCCTGCCATGGATTGTGTGACCTTGAGAAAGCCCCTCCTGTCTTCGAGGAAGCGGAAGTGCCTATCTGCTAAGAGAGGGAATTAGACTGGATGATGTATGCTCTTCGCTGCATTCCTAACCCTCAGCTCAGTACCTGAAAATGTTTATTGCCTGAATGATCTGCCACATGCTCTTCCATTGCTGACATGCCAGAACACTGTGGAATCATCCCCCCTGGTACTCTGAATCTGCCTTCACAGCTAGGCTATCTAATGACAGAATCTTCATTTGAATGGGGATTTAAAAAAATAATAAAGTGACAATCATCTGAGTTTCTCTTTTACTTTTTAAATCATTCCTCAGCTCACAGTTGCTTCCTCCCATCACCCAGGAGACAGAAGCTCACACCAATCATGCTCCCTTCACTGGTGGTACATGCCACTGTACACAGAAATTGGTAAGGTCTGTGAACATAAGGAAAGCATTAGAGACAAAACCCTGAGTCCCATAATCCCCAGCTCAGACAACACAGCGCATAGCCTTGCTGCCAATTCGTACAAGGAAAGAAGGGAGCAGACAGAAGAATATTAACACTGTCAATCTGAATATGAGGGTTTAAAATTAGTAAAGGGAAAAATATGTCATTCATGATTCAGGCGGCATTGCCTATTGCTTTGCACATTCAATTCAACCAACAAACCACTTGGAATTCTTCATATCCAAAATGTCTACTGACAAAAATCAGTGCTAAGATCAGGCTTCAGTGAACCAAAAAGCTCACAGAGAAAATAGGGAGGAGAGGCTGAAAGGAGAAATTGAAATCACAGATTAAATTGGTGATTTCTACAATTCTGTTTACTGACTACCAGATAATTCTGGATGTATTTGAAAGTGGCCAAAAACAAAAGGAAGAAAAGAAAAAAGAACCATGGCAAAATATGCCAAGGAGAACACCAAGCAGGCAGATTTTGTGACATTAAAAATTCTTGAGGCTGCTGTCACCTCTGTTCTGAAAATATAGCTGGAGGCTGGGATATAGCAGCAAGAGAGAAATCCATCACTTACATGACAGCCACCACCCCATGCCTTAGTCTTGTTGGGAGTGGAAATGGAACACCTGAGGGAGTCCAGTGAGCAAGACCAGGGCAGGCAGGCTAGTCATCACTCTGGGGGCTATGGGGAGGGGAAGGAGAAGGGAGAGAGGGGAGGAAGTTCTGGCACTTCACTGGGATGAAAGGATAAGAGTGAAAAGAGCATGCACTTGAAACCTATCCGCTCACTCTCCTCAATACTCAGAATGTGGCAGGGTGCCAGGGAAGAAACCACAACACTGACCATGAGCAATGGAGCCCCAAAGGCTATAGGAGCTCCCTGACCACGGCCCCACCCCCTAAAACACACACATACACATTTTTTACATTAGGTGCAGCACAAATATTTGGAACAGAATCAAGTTTGTGAAGCTCAGTCCTACCTCTACCATGTGTTCTTTCTTGAGCAAATACCAGCTCCTCCCTAAATTCAGTGTCCTTAATTAGGGGCTACAGCAGCTGATCTCATAGGACCATCTGGATCTGTCATGACAAGGCTAAAACAAGCTCAGGGGGCATGGGAACACAAGAAGAGCCCCCTAATCCTTGCCTGGGCCAGGTGAAATTGAGGATAAGTACACCAAGCAGAGGGCCCAGCAAGTATCAGCAGGGTTGTCCTGCAATTGCAGTGGGCATGACAGAAGTTTCTAGTAGTCCTGGCCTTAGAGATACTTGATTAGCCCTGAACAAAGTGCGCATTACCCAAGTGACCAAAGGCATTCTTGCCTCAATCATGACAGTAATGTCCTAGCTGATGCAGGCTCACTCTGTCATTCCACAGACAGCCTGTCAGCATCTCATAATTAGGAAAAAGTCTGCTTCTCCCATCATCAAGAAGCTTAGTTTTTCAGATAGCTGCCACAAGGGAGACAGTATTTCAAACAAAAAGGTTTCAAATATCAAAATCCAGATACTCCAGCAAGTCGCATCTCAACATCATGGCCTTAGATAACCCAATATTCTTAAACTTCCCCTCTTTGTGCTCAAGACAAGAAATTGCCCTTCTTTTTCCAAGATCAGAACCATTCAAACTTTTAAAGTAACACATGTCAATCTGGCTAGAAAGAACATTTTGCATTTAGCAAGAAATCCAACATAAAAGGCAAATATCTAATCAAAGTGAATGTCACTGAAATCATGACCAGCTACACACCTGTTCCTATAGGATATGCAGCAAATGGAAACCACTGTGACCTGCAAAATGAGTGGTAAAAGCTCTGGAATGGGTATTGGATGTTTAAACAAGAACCATCAAAAGAGCAAAAGAAACTGCCCACCTGGCTTTCATTTTTGGTCTATAAATCATTGCACAGATGAAACACTGAGGGCTTTCAGCTACTAATCTTTTCCAGTGAGATCTAGTCACATGATTTAATCTGCCATATCTAAATAGTGAGACATCTTAACCTAAGCTCTCAATATTCAAACTGGCTAATTAGAGAAAGGAGAGTGGAGGCAAATCAAAGGGAGCAATAATATTTTTCCATCTGAATATGAAAAACCATGGTATTGTTTGCCACTAAACTTTTCTTACAAGACTCCTGTCCACAGAAGTGATTACTTCCTCCTGCAAGGACTTGAAGGCAAACAACTAAAGTGCTTCATTTATTTCCTTTCCTTGTCCATGCTTACTATACACAAATGAGGCTTCTGGCTCACTAGTCAAAGGGAAATAAAATGGAGGCCACTTGGTTAGAAAAGATGAATGGGGTTTCCATTGGTGTTCCCATGTTTAATAACAAGTCCATTGGCAGTGTTTCTACTCTAAGAGTAACAAATGCTCATTATGAAAAATTTGGAAAATCTAGAGTATTGTACAAAAAGATAAATAAGTTCTATCCCAAAATGACTAATGTAAACATTGATATGGTTCTGCTATGGTCTGAATATTCATGTTCCCCAATTATTATGTTGAAGCTTAATCCCCAATGCAATGGTATTAGGGGATGGGGTCATTTGTCAGGTGATTGGGTCAAGAGGGTGGGGTCCTCATAAACGGAATTACTGTCCTTATGAAAAAGGCCCCAGGGAGTTTATCTCTTCCACAGTGTGAGGACACAGCAAGAAGGCATCGTCTATGAGAAAGTGGGACCTCGCCAGACATGGAAACTACTGGTGTCTTGATCTTGGACTCCACAGCCTCCCAAACTGTGAGAAATACATTTCTGTTGTTAAGTTACTCAGTGTATAGTATTTTGTTATAGCAGCCCAAGCTGACTAAAAGTAACAAATGCTCTGTCTTTTTGGTTATAAATAAGTCCTGTTTGTTTTATAATGTTGTAATTGAACCGTGTCCACAATTGTATTTAAAAAATACATACAACTTAAGTATCTTTACATGTTACAGCCATCATTTTGAGAACCACACGAAATGGATGTGATAGAGACAAAAAAGTGCACCGTAGGTGGTTAAGAGCATGTGTTCCGGGCTTAGATGCAGCTGGAGTCAAATTGCAACTCTACTATTTACTGGTTCTGTGGTCTTACATGAGTGATTCAACCTCTGAGCTTCAGCTTCCTTCTCTATAAACTAGGGATGACAATAGCAGAGTACCCATTACCAGGTTGTTTTGAGGCTTAATGAGATAATGCCATAAAATACTTAACATGGTGCTGGGAGTAACTCCTTAGTACATGTAGCTGATATTACTACTCTTACCATTTTTTAACTTATCCATTCTCTTACTGTTTACCATTGGATTGCTTCCAAATTTTCCATTTGGATAAATTTGCAATGTGTACGTACATAGTTTGAATTTTTTTCCTTGGCATATATTTTCCAAAAGTGAAACTCCTGGACATTCTATGGTCATTAATATGTATTTTCAAATTTGTTGGTTAATGATTTTGTCCTACTGGGAATCAGTGTGAAGATACTGCCAAGGACTGGAGAACAGAGTGAGAATAAGGGACCCCTGAAGTCCTTAAATATCTTAAGATTATGAAGGCCCTTGAGGACCACCAAGTGCAATCCTGCTTAGACTACCAATGGGAAACAGCTGTCTGTATCAATGACTTTGGCCTCATTTAAGATAGGCATAGACCATCAGAGCAATGTGCATATGAAGCAGCATGCGGTCAGGCACCGCTGAGAGTTTGTATCATCCATGCACACAGGCAACTGAGCATTTAACATTGAATCCTGTTCCATGGGTTCTAGCCCTATCCTGAAAGTCAGGAGCATCTTCTCACATCATCATCATCTCACCTGTCATCATCAGGAAAATTTATAAGCATGGTAGTGGGGTAACCTGCCTGAAGTGCTTTTCTCCAACTTCTTGAATAGCCACCTCCTTCTCATCATTTATGCCTCAACTTCCATGCCATCTCCTCCAAGGGTTGAGAACACCAAGTTTTGAGTAGCTATCTCACACACAATTCTGTGTAAATTAATTTCCTTCCAAGCATTCATCATGGCTTGTAATCATTTACTTGTTTGTTCACTTATTCGCAGTGCATCTCCCTAATTTGACTGTCTCCTTCAGGAGGGTTGGGACAATATTCAGTCTTGCTACTGTTGTACCCTTATTCCCCGGCTAGCAAAGGGCCTGGCACGAAGTAGGTACTCCTGCTCCCCTTACCTGTTTGTCTGATGCTCAGGGGCCTCTTGGCAACATAAGCAGCTTGACCTTGAGCTGGAAAGAGGGAATACAGAAATGAGGTACATATAATCCCTGCCTTTAAGGAGTGCCTATGGCAGGTTTCTTTTCACAGTCATCTTAGAAAGAACCAAGAAGCCCTGTTACAAGAGCTACATTCTATAATGCTGAGGAGGCAGCTCGAAGCTGGAACTCAACAATCGATACCCAAACATAGGAATTGTTATTCTACCACCCCAACATGCGCACTTGGACTTTGCACCTGTGTAGATCTTTTCTGCTTTAGATAGCTCTCAAAAACATATTCCTCGGGAAGCGCTCACAACATCCCATAAGCCATGAGCTGAAAGGGCTGGTGAAGCAGAGCAAAAATAAAGAAAAAAATGGGGAAAGAGACACAGGGCCAGAGCCTCAAAACTGGGCTCTAATCCCAGTTGTGCCCCTTAGGATGAAGGATGGGTCATATCAAACCTGAGCTTCAGTTTCCTCCTGAATAGTAGTAGATAGTACACTCTGCCCTGCCTTGTGGAAAGCCTCAATGACCATGTGTATGAAAAACAATAGTGCAACAGGGAGGTTAAGAGTTACTATAGGAAGCTGGAAAGATAAAGAATATGCCAGCCTGGTGACCCTCTGGGCCACCTCTGGCACATATCAATGGTGAAAGCAAAGAAAGAACCACATCTTCTGTGCCTAGACCTGAACTTCCTTGGCAGAGGAATTTTTAGGCCTCTTTAAATAGCCCACCTGACTTTCATTTTTGGTTGTACCTCCTCCTGAATGAACACCCAACAGCTACTTTGTTCTTCAAGGCAAGTTTTCTAACCAACTAGGCAGTATCTCCATAGCAGCCAAAAGAGATCTTTAACTGTTAAATACAAAAGCTCAGACAAACCACAAATGCCCTATTCACCTTGTCAGCCCTACAAAAAAAAGTTGGGGTTCTGTCAATTTCTCCTGCCACATACAGCTGCAACACTGGCTTATATTATTAGTTACATGCAGTATGTGTGTCTCTGGTTATAACAGATGGTGTTTGCACTGCACGCAAAAGCTCCGGATAGTCAAATAGTACAGCTATGGAGATTTTCCAAAGAGAAGACAAAACAACAACAGAAAATACTCCCACCAGTGAAAATCTGAAAAGCGTTTATCTTGCTTTCTACTTTGGCAAAATAGAGAACATCCCATTTCTGCAATAGCTTTACTGACTGAGAAAAACCAGCCTAGCACAGAGAGAGTGATGCCAATAGAAGACTACCTAAACAGCATGCTGACACCCTTCTAGAAGGGCTATTAGTTAAAAGAGGTGAAAGTACACAGTCTAGGCCTCCTTGCCCTGCCAATAGATCTGCAAGCTGCCAGGATTGCCAGCTCCGTGAATGGACTTTTCTAGATGGGAGAAAACTCTGTTTTAGTAGAATTCCCAGGGTTTCTTTCCTGTTAACTTTTAAACTAGAGCTTAAGGGATGCTGGAAACTCATTTTCTTCAACCTCCTTAATTCCCATTTGAGGCAACTGAGGCTTAATTATGAGAGGATATTTAGCCAAGTTTATGGCTGAATAATGACTTAGCTCTCTAAGCTGGTGCACCTCACCAGGCTCCTTACACACTTGGAAAAAAACAAAAAGAGCCTATTCATGTTTTACCAATTTCTCAAGACCCATCTGCTCCCACTTTTTCCTGACCTGCTCTTGTTCCAATACCCTTGTGACTCTTGCCTTCCTTGTGACTATAACCTTGGGCCTGTCTCTGGACCTTCGACTGGGGTCTGGATTTTGCCTCAAGCTTTCTGTAAAACACTAAGACTTGCCTCCCCATCATGACCCACAACTTTGGCTCCACTGACTCCACCCCACAATCCCAGCAATCTCATCTGAACCATGGCCCAGCCAGTTCAAGCCATGGCTGAACAAACTCCAACAAGGAGGAGATTCAGATAGAGGCAAAACCAAGTCAAAGCCCAGGTCTTCTGACCCTGAAACCAATGAACTTTCTACTACTTTCTACTACCTACTCCTTGCCTCTGCTTTACTGTTAGTTTTACATTCTGTATTAGCCAGTAAATCTAGCCCCTCTCCATTATATGAAGACAGTTTTCACGTCCCTGTACCACCCCAACCAATTTTCCTGAGCCTTCTCTCCTCTACATGAATCATCCACAGCTTCTTAAAACTGACCTCATAATTCATGGTTTCCAGACCTTCAGAGGGCTCATAAACTCAATCATCATCCTCTTTGAAAGAAAAAGTGATAATACTTTGGATCACCACATCCTTTGCTTTAGACAATCTGCTCATATCAATGCAGCTCTGATCATGGTCACATTTGCATCAGCTGCAAGTCATATTATACCAAGTTGTGGCCAATTAATACCCCGGGTTTATATTCAAAGTCAGAATTCTCCTTGGATATTGTTCAAATCATAATAAGAGAACAAAGGTGCATTCTCTTTTCTCTGGGGCCTCTATGCTGGGATTTTGTAAATCCAAGGATGTCAGAATCTATGTTTTCTACCAAGTGAAAAAAGCTCAACTGCAGAAGAGTTTGAAGCCAGGAATAAATGAGCAGAGCTTTCTCTCTCTCTCTCTCTCTCTCTCTGTGTGTGTGTGTGTGTGTGTGTGTGTGCATGTGCGTGTGTGTGTGTGTGTTTGAGAGAGACAGAGAGAGAACTAGTCCATACTAGCATATGAGCACACAGTCACTGGTGTTATCAAGTCTCCAATTCCCCAAATCACTGAGGTCTCCTGAGCTGCTTTAGTTCCTGAAGCTCTTCCACTTGTTCTGGGAGCTACACCAGTATTCTGCCAATACAAATTTCTTGCAGCTTAAACAAGAAAGGAAGGTTTCTGTCACTTACAACCAAAAGAAATTTCATCCTGAATTTCCTAAAATCTTCACATTACAGGCTTCTTCTTGTTCATTATTCATTGTTTTATGGCCCCAGTGTGAAGCAGTTCCCTGTTGAATGAAACTTGAGATCAGGAATCTGGACAGCCAGAGGGGTAGAGAGAAGAGGGGGCACAGTAATGCTACAGACCAAGTATTCTGCTTACCACTTTGCTGAGCACCAGCCCAAGCCTTCTCTAGGATGCTCCAGTGATCCCTCCCATCCCATAAAGCTCAGATGAGAATGCGCAGGAGTCTATAATCTTGCTGTTTCCTGAAATCTTTTCTCCAGAAGGCAGGCTTTGCGGAAGATGGGTTCCTGGGATAGACAAGAAGTTATTGGGAAAATTATAAGTCTGTGACACAGTGTGAATCTGTTTTGTTCCTGGGCCCTTTATGATGCCATTCTACCCATTTGTATTCTGCCATGGAGAATCTAAGAAATCTTGAGCTGAAGGTAGCAAAAATCATCATAATCAAGTTGAATCTCAAAACTGCCTTGGACTCCTCCTTTTAAAAAGTGTTCTGTGCACACATAAGAAAGGGATTTAGCTTAAGGCCCAGCAGCTAAAAAGTAAAACAAACAAACAAGAAATCCACAAAACTTCCAAGCCAGCTATTTGCTTATATGGGCAATATTGTACAGGAAGATCATTAATATGATGTTGGTTAGAGAGCAACGTTCCTGGCATTACTCTCCTCAGTGTGGCTAAGAGGCTCTCCAGCATGTACTATTAGTATCTGGAGGAACTATGGCCAGTTAATAGCCTTGCAGATGTAAACTCGCTCAGAAGGAATTATGTGCTTCTACTAACACAGTACTGTTGGAGTGAGCTTTGCTTGATTACATACTTGGCCACAAGCCTTCAATTCAAGGCATTACAACAGCACCTCACAAATTCACCTACCAGTAAATCTGTGTATTCTCTTATAATAATAGTAAAAAACTACTAAAGAAAGATTTTATTGGCTTACTGGTTTCCACTCTCCTGCTTTATTTTAGGAAATAATGATGTTTCTGGAACCACAAAAGTATGAAAGCATGGGAACAAAATGTCACCTGTTTAACTATGGAAAACATAGTTCATATATTTAATATATATATAAAATAATACATATGTGTTTTATAAATGTAATAGTGTACATTTATGTAATATGTATGTGTACATATATGTGTATATACACATATATGTACACATTTAGCACAGTAATTGATTACTAATCTTTTGGAGGAAATACAAACTGTCCAGATGGCAATAATCTGAAGGAGTGAGAGCTACTAAATGGCTTTCGATTAAGCTGCTAAGTCAGAATGAAGAGGGACTTACAAACACATTTGGGTATACACCTAGAGTGAAAGAAAGAATTTCTCAGTAGATTTTTGGCCACTACCTTCCCCCTAAATAACCTTTGATGAAGCAGCCTGCTCACCTAGTTACAGATCATCTTAGAGCCCATTCTTAGCCCCTTGAAGCTATTTTAAAAAGCACAGAAAATAAATGGGTAGTGCTTATTAAATTAGCATTGATTTTGGAATGAGGCATTTTATAACTCCTTCAAAAGTGGTGTCCCAAGAAAAGTGTGAGACAGTCACAGATAGGGACTGGGACTTTGACAAGTGTTCTAAGCATTGTCCTTCATATCATTGGTGCTGTACAACCAAAGCCACTTAAAGAATGGATTTGAAACTGCTTGAGCAAATAAGTTGCAGGAATAGATTAACACTGAGGTCTTCTGATGCTAGATTGTGTAGTTTGCTTCACATCCAAAAAACAAGTTGTAGATCTCTGCTTTCAAGGCAGATAACAACTACCCTTAATAAATGTGCAGTCATCCTAGAAACAGAACGCAGCCAAGTACGTGAGAAAGTGCGTTGGAAGAATGTGAGCCCTTGCTAAATAAGCAGTACAGACACAGCAAATGTCTGTCTCCCTCTTTCCGGAACTGTCCTGGCCTTAAATACCCTAGTAGATGGTATCCACATAAACCCCTGAAGTGTCCTAGAAATACCAACATTTCAGCAAATAGTGACAAAATTAAGTCAGTAATTGTAGCAACACCAACTTCAACAGGTTACAGAGATCACATCACAGATCATGTGTCCCTGGTCCTCTACTGATATTGATAACACAGTGCTATGAATTTAAGAGGCATTTCTATAGTTTGTTGTTTTAGGTGGAGGTCTTTGATTATAAACCACCACAAGGAATTCTTGGTAACTTAAGCAAAAATGAGAAAGTATTAGATGGCCATGAGGAATTTTTATAAGATCATAGAAAACTGAAGAACTAGACTTGAAACAGACAGGAACCAGGAGCTCCTGAGGGTTTGGGAACACCCAGCAGCTTCAATCAAGTATATGCCACCACTGGAATTCATTCACTCATCCAACACATATTTGCAAGTACTTATCATGTGCCAGGCACATGATAACAGATAGAGGATGCTGTTATATCCTCTACATGGTGAGTATATAGCAGTAAACAAAACAGACAACATTCCTCATTCTCAAGGAACAGTCCTTCTGGTAGTGGGAGATATAAAATAGCAAAAACTGATAACAGTAGTAATATCTCCAACTTTTAAGCATCTACTGTGTGACTGGCACTGTGCTAAGTGTTTTACATATTCATACATTTATTCAAAAAATATTTACTGAGTCCTAGTATGCAAGAGAACATCCTAAGTAAGGGAAATACAACCATGAACAAAACTGATAAGAATCCTTGCCTTTGTGAAGCTGATATTGTGGTGAAACAAATAAATTCAAAACCCTCAAAGATTAAAATCTTAGGAAACAGCACACAATTGGCCATGCTGAGGTTATGTATCTGCCCACAGCTTCATCAGGGCAGTGAGGGGGATGATCTGATAGAAGGAATCTCCATACACCCTGTCCAGCCTTGAAAGTGGGAGAACTGTCCCATATCTACTGCCCAACCAAGGCTGAACACGGTGAGAGAAGAGTCCTCAAAAAGAAATCAAGGATCCTGAGCAAAGGAAATGGAATGCAAGGCAGAAAAAACAAACCCATTCCTTTGCATAAGGCATGGGACAATGAAGACTACTTCATCTGGGCCTTATTAATGTGTCTTGGTGAAAAAAAAAACAGAAACTAGATTATATCTAGAACACAAAGTGAAACTATGTTTTAGACCACTTGAGCTTGATTTCAGCTCCATTATTTACAAGGCTATCTCTACGACCATGGGCAAATTACTGAACTACTCTGTATCTCAGTGTCCTCTTCCGTGCAAAGGGGGATGTTATTAGTATTTACCTAATAGTGATGTCATGAGGAATAAATAAGTTAATATTTGTAAAATGCTTAGAACAATGCCTGAAATACAGTAAGCATTATATACATGACTGTTAAGCAAATAAAGGAGAATGCTTAATTGATAGAAAGACATTCATGGTATATTATGTGAAAAAGCAGCTTGCTCAATAAGTACACAGCATAATCCCAATTCTTATATTAAAAATTAACAGTTATTAGAAATACCATTTGACCCAGCGATCCCATTACTGGGTATATACCCAAAGGACTATAAATCATGCTGCTATAAAGACACATGCACACTTATGTTTATTGCGGCATTATTCACAATAGCAAAGACTTGGAACCAACCCAAATGTCCAACAATGATAGACTGGATTAAGAAAATGTGGCACATATGCACCATGGAATACTATGCAGCCATAAAAAATGATGAGTTCATGTCCTTTGTAGGGGCATGGATGAAATTAGAAATCATCATTCTCAGTAAACTATCGCAAGAACAAAAAACCAAACGCCGCATATTCTCACTCATAGGTGGGAATTGAACAATGAGAACACATGGACACAGGAAGGGGAACATCACACTCTGGGGACTGTGGTGGGGTGGGGGGAGGGGGGAGGGATAGCATTGGGAGATATACGTAATGCTAGATGATGAGTTAGTGGGTGCAGCGCACCAGCATGGCACATGTATACCTATGTAACTAACCTGCACATTGTGCACATGTACCCTAAAACTTAAAGTATAATAATAATAAATTAAAAAAAAAACACAATAAGAAATGAAACTTTCATTTTAGCTAATCCTGTAATACCTGCTACAGTAAAATGCTCTTTGCAGTTTTGTATGCATGTGTTTCCATTTATTGAAATTACTTTATATATAAGCATATATGTAAATGTTTACACTTATTTTATTAAAATCAAATCCATTGGGCTGGAAAAAAAATAAAAATAAAAAAATAAAAATTAACAGTTATTATAGAAGGTTATATATATAAGAAATATGTATATAAAATAGTTCAAAGTATTTATCTCCGACTGGGGTTGGGTGATATGAATAATTTGTATTTTCTCATTTTTTCTTGTCTGCTTTTTTCAAATTATTAACTATGAATATGTATCACTATTGTAATTTTTAAATTATTAAAATATCATATTCAAACATGTATAAACACCTAAATATCACTAAAAGGGGATGTGTTGGCAGAAGGGGAAGTGACCAATTACAAGCATGTCTTAAACTGTTAAAAAATTAATGTTACGTAGTAAGTCACACTGAAATAATATAAAAGTCAGGAAAATTCCTTCTCAAAAATAATTATAATGAAGACCCTGTAGTTATTACTTGGAGGTGAATATTACATTGGAAGAAAAGCAATCACTAAGAAGAACCACACCTGAGTACTGGGCTCAATTATTCCTTGACAAAAGGCTACTGAAGACTCTCCTGCTTAAGTGGAAAAAGCCTAACACTCTTTAAAGAAACACAGAGTTCCTGGTAACCTGAGAGAGAATATCAAATGATTCAACATATATGTAATTGGGATCACAGAAATAGAAGGGAAGAAATAATTAGATAAATAGATAGATCTATAAAAGAAATAATGTCTGAAAATTTTCCAAATTTGGTGAAAACAATAAACAAGAATCTAAAATCTCAAACAAAATACACACACAAAAATTTACACTAATACATACCATAATCAAATTTTAAAATTTAGTGATGAAAAAAATCTTAACAGCAGCCAGAGAAACAGACATACAGTTATTACATATGAAAGAACAAACATAAGAATGACAATAACTTCTCATCAGAAGCTATGCAAGCCAGAAGGCAATGGAACAAAATCTTTAAAGCACTGAAGAAATTGTTTACTTAGAATTTCAATCTTGAGAAAATATCTTTCAGAAATAAAGGCAAAATAAAGAATTCTCCAGTCAAGCAATATCTAATATAATTAATTATCATCAGACCTGTGCTACAAGAAATATTAAAAGAATTTCACCAAGCAGGAGGAAAATAATACCAGATGGGAAAATATGGATTTCTACACAGAAATAAAGAGAACTGGAAAGTTTAAATATATGGGTATTTTTTAAATGTCTTCACACTTTATTGTTAATTTACTTAAAAGCTAAGTGACTGTTTAAAGCAACAATAATAACTATGGATTGTGTGGTTAATTACATATGTAGAGAGAAATCTATGAAAATAATAGTGTAAAATAGAAGAGAAAATGGAAAAGTATTGTTGTAAGGTTTTTACAGTTTACATGAAGGGATATAATATCTTTTGAGGAAAGACCATGATAAGATAAAGATGCATATTGGAAATATTAGGGCAACTTGTGATAAGATAAAACAAAGAGGTAGAGCTAATAAGTCAAGAAAAAAGATTAAATGGAATGCTAGTGAAATACCGAAATAATGCCAAGAAAGGCAGTAAAGAAAAAGCTGCACAAAGAACACATGGGGAAAACAGAAAACAAACAACAATGTATTTAATTCCAAACAAACTGAAAATACATTAAATGAAAATGATGTATTATAAGATGCTATCACACTGCAAAAATAATTAAATGCTCCATATAAAATATACAATTTAAATATGAAGACAGAGATAGAAGAATGGAAAAAGATGTAGCATTCAAGCACTGATCATAAGAAAGCTGGATTTTTATATTAACATCAGATAAACAAGACTTCAGAACAAAGAATATTGCTCAGGCTAGTGAGGAACATTTACATTTTATAATTATAAAAGAGCCAATTGATCAAAAATATAATAATTCTAAACATATAAATGTGTATAACAGATCTTCAAAATGCATGAAGCACTGACACAAAGAAAATGAGAAATAGTCAATTTCACAATTACATTTACAGATTTTGATATTCTATCTTCAGTAATTGATACAAGTATACCCTAAACATTAGTAAATATATAGAAGAATGGAACAATGCTGTCAACCAATTTTACCTAAATGGCATTTATAAAGCATTCCATCCATTCCCTAACAGCACAAAGCACATTATTTTAAAAGTCATATTGGACATTTCACCAAGATAGACCACATATTTGGGCCATAAATCATATCTGCATATATTTAAAAGAATTGAAACCATACAGAGAAGGTTCTGTGATGCTTAATATTAGGTGTCAACTTAACTGGATCAAGGGATTTCAAGATGGCTGCTGAAGCATTGTTTCTGGGTGTGTTTGTGAGGGTGTTTCCAGAGGAGACTGACATGTGAGTTACTGGACTGAAAGAAGAAGACCTGACCTCCATATGGGCAGGTACCATCTAATTACTGCTGGTGCAGCTACAAAAAAGCACATAGAAGAAGGGGGGACATTCGGTTTGCTTGCTCTTTTTTCTTTATTCACTTTCTCTCTTTCTCTGTCTTCCAGAGCAATATGCCCTTTTCATCCTTCCGCCTTTGGATATCAGACTCCAGGTTCTTTGGCTTTTGGTCTCTGGGACTGGCACCAGTGGCTCTCAGGCCTTTGGCTTCAGACTGGAGGCTGCACTTTCGGCTTCTCTGGTTTTGAGGCTTTAGGACTTGGATTGATCCATACTAACACCTTCCCTGGGAGTCATGCTACTGGCTTCTCTAGGAGCCATGCTACCAGCTTCTATATTTCTCTAGTTTGCAGACAGCCTATTGAGGGACTTAGTCTCTATGATCCTGTGAGCCAATTCTTCCTAGTGAATTCCCATACACACACACACACACGTGTGTGTGTGTAAATATATATATAATATACATAAAATGTTTACACACACGTGTATTTATCCCCTATTAGTTCTGTCCTTACGGAGAATCCTAACTAAAACAGGTTTCATGGCCACAGTGGAGTTGAATTAGAAATAAATAACAGAAATACAAAAATATCTGGAAATGTCTCAAATATTTGAAAAATTTTAAAACCTACTAAATGTTACTTTTACTTCCAATCAAGACAAAGTATCATGGAGAGGATTTATCCTCCTTTCTAAAACAACTAAAAGGCTAGACTGAACATGCAAATAATGGCACTCAAGACATTGGACATGAGGCAATGAAAAATAATTATCCTCGAAAAAAATGAAAAACAAATGAAGTGAACCCTAATATTGGCCCAGACTACTATTTGGAGAAAGTTTCAGAGTGCAACACAGAAAGGGGTAACTTAGGAAGCCTCCTTTAATTAAGTAGACACAGGTGGGAATCTGAGAAAATTAAGGTGGTTAGAGTTCATATGAGAGGGTACCAAAGAGGAGAGAGCTGCACAGAGAAAAATTTCAGAGATCTGCAGTGGTCTCCCTCAAGTAATCAAGAGAGTGCTAATCTGTGTATGCAAGTGAAGAAACCGTGCAAGGCTAGGGAAATAACCACCCACAAGGATTGTAAAGAACAGTGCTCAGAGATCATACATATTCAGAAAAAGTATCTACTGTCAATAGTCAATGTGTAACATCTTACAATTCAGGCAGCATTGGTTAGAACAGTAGTTCCCAAAGGAAGGCAATTTTGGCCCCAAGGGTACATTTGGCAATGACTGGAGAAATTTTTGGTTGTCACAAATGGGAGCATGCTACTGATATCTAGTCTGAAAGTTAAACAATGCACAGGAAAGCTCCCACCACTAAAAGTTATCTGTACCAAAATGTCAGTAGTGATGCAATTGAGAAGTCCTAGGTTAAAGTACTAAAAAGGTCTTGCCTCAGTAATAGTCAAAAATTAACCCTAATCCAGGCATGGTGGCTCAGGCCTGTAATTTCAGCACTTTGGGAGGCTGAGGCAAGAGGATCACTTGAGGCCAGAAGTTCAAAATCAGCCTGGTCAACATAATGAGACCCTATTTCTACAAAAGAAAAGTTAAAAAAAATAGACAGTCCTGGTGGTGCATGCCTGTTGCCTCACCTACTGGGGAGGCTGAGGCAGGAGGATCCCTTGAGTCCAGGAATTTGAGGCTGCCATGAGCCATGATCTCACCACTGCATTCCAGCCCGGATGACAGAGCGACACCCTGCCTCAAAAAAAAAAAAAAAAAATTAACCCTAAACTAAACTCTGTTCTTGTTCTTGTCCCAACTAAGAAAACTTTTGCTTCTGTAAGACCTGAAAACAAACAAACAAGCAAACCAACAATTTCCACAGAACTGAATCCCAGAGCAAAGATCAAAAACAAGCTCAATTTGTAGAAATGTAAACATATTAGTAGCTAGTAACGCAAAACATGCAATGCCTGGTAGCCAATAAAAATTTACCAGACAGGCAAAGAAGCAGAAAGCACAACCTACAAAACCTATTTTTCTTTTAATCAAAAGAAAAATCAATCAAAATTGACAGAAAAATTAAAAATATGATAGATTGATAGAAAAAGATATTAAACAATTATTATAACTATATTCCATATGTTCAAGAAGCTGGAGGAAAGATTAAACATGTTAAGTAGCAAAATGGAACATATGAAAAGATCCAAACCAACTTCTAGACATGAACACTAAAATGTCTGAGATTTTTTAAAAAGTTAGTGGATGTGGTTAATGACAGATGACTCACTGGAGATGAAAAGATTATGAAGACATACCAATACACACAAATACACACAAAGTAAAAAACACTCTAAAATAAACCATGGAGTGAAAACTAACTAAAACATAAATAAATAGATAATTAATAAACCATGGTGCAAACTGCCAGCAACAAAATATACATTCAATTGATGTCTACAGAAGACAGAGGAGAGAGGGGAAGTCCAAAAATATTTGAAGAAAAAATTGGCAAAATTTTTCAAAAGTTGATGTAAACTGTAAACCCACAGTCTATGCAGCTCAACAAACTGCAGCACAAGGAGCATGAAGAAAGCTATACCAAGACATAATCAAATGGCTTAAAACCAATGATAAAAAGAAAATCTTAGAAGCAGCCAGAAGGGGAAAATTTGACATATAGAGGAACAAAGACGAAGATAATAGAAAATTTCCTAATAGAAACAGGGAAACTAGAAAAGAGTAAAGCGAGATATTTAAAGTATTGAAATAAAAATAATTCAACCTAAAATTGTTTATACTATCTTAAACTATCTTTCAGAAATAAAGGCAAAATAAAGCTTTCTCTGACAGAAAAGTTGAATGGCAGATGTGTACTACAAGGAAGAAAAACAAAACCAGACAGAAACTTAGAATCTAAATAAATGAATAAAGAGTCCTGGAGCTGGTAACTGCATAAGTAAATATAAGTAATTTTTCTCATTATTTAAATCTCTTTAAAAGATCACTGGAATCATGAGATACCACTTCGTGATCCCCAGGATGGCTACAATCAAAAAGTCAGATACCATCAAGTGTTGGTGAGGATATGAAAAAATTCCAAGCTTCATAAACTGCAGGTAAGACTGTAAAGTGGTGCAGCCACATTGAAAAACACTCTTGCACTTCCTCAAATAATTAAACGTAGTTACCATATAATCCAGCAATTCCACTACAAGGTGTATACCCAAAAGAAATGAAAACACATGTCCACCCAGAAACTTATATACAGATTGTTATAGCAGCATTATTCATAATAGTAAAAAAAGCTGGAAACAACACAAATGTCAGTCAATGGATGAATAAACAAAATGTTGTAGAGCTAGACAATGGGATATTAATTCATTCTTAATAAAAAGTGAAGCACTGATACATGCTACAATATGGATGAACCTTGAAAACATCATGCCAAGTTAAATAAGTCAATCACAAAAGACTACATACTGTATGATTCCATTCTTATGAATGTCCAGAATAGGGATCTAAAGAGACAAATAATAGAATAATTGTTGCTTAGGGCTAGGTATGGGGAATAGGGACGGGAAAGGGGTATAGAGGGGTAACAGATAAAGGATACAGGTTTTTTCTTTGAAGTGATGAAAACATTTTCAATTGACTGTGGTAATAAGTATATATTTCTGAATATAGCAAAAAACAGAATTTAACACTTTAAATGAGTGGACTGTGTAGTATATCAAAGACATCTCAATAAAGTAATTAGAAAAAGAGAATTGGCTCTTTTAAAGAAAAAATAAAGTGTATCGTAGGATTTATAACATATTGAAATAAAATGAGATCACAAAGGCCAAAAGGGGAGAAATAGAAGTATACTATGTATGGTTCTCATATCTCATGTGAAACAGTATAATGTCACTTGAAGATAGATTGTGATAAGTTAAAGATGCATATTATAAAACTTACAGGAAATACTAAGTAACAAAACACTTGTTATAATTAACAAGCCCACAAAGGAGATAAAATAGAATCATAAAAAACTCAGTTAATCCAAAAATGACATGAAAGAGGAACAAAGAACAGATGGGACAAATAGAAAACAAATATAAAAATGGTAGATTTAAACTCAGCCATATCAAAAATTAGATGAAATATAAATGTTCTAAACACCACACAAAAGGGCAGATAAATCAGATTAATAAAGCAGCAAAACCTAAATATATGCTACTTAAAAGAAAGCCACTTTAAATATGAAGACACAAATAGGTTCAAAAATGAAAGAGTGAAAAATGATATTTCATGCTGACATCCAGCTGTCCAAAGAAAGCTGGAATAGCTATAATAGTATCAGGCAAAGTGGATTTCAGAGGAAATAATATTGCCAGAAGTAAAAAACGATCATTTTCTGATGTTAAAGGTATTGATTAATCAATATAATGTAACAATCTAAGAATTTATGAACTTAAAAACAGAGCTTCCAAATATATGAAACAAAAACTAATAAAAACTAAAATTAATGAGAAAAATCTGCCATTAAAATAGGAGATTTCAATATTCCTCTACTAATAACTAATAGAAAATATAAACAGAAAGTCAGCAATGATATAGAAGACTTGAACAACAAAATTAGTCAACTTAATCTAATTGCATTCATAGAACACTCCACCCCACAACATTAGAATACACATTTTTTTTTCAAATGCACGTGACACGTTTACCAAAATAGGCCATATTCTTGGTCGTAAACAAGTCACATTAAATTTAAAAGGATTCAAGTTATACAAACTATGTTTTCTGACACCTATAGAATTAAATTAGAAATTAATGAGGTGTGTACTTTTAGAAACTAGTAAATAATACACCCATGACTAGATATCTCTTTCAAATAAAAAAATCAAGAAGAGAAAGGTATCTGAAAAAATTCTAAACATTTGTAAACTAATAAAAAAATAAAAAAGAAAAAGAAAATTTTAAAAAATAAAAAAATAAAATAACTCATGGATCAAAGAAAAAAATTAAAAGGGAAATGTAAAAGTATGTTAAACTAAATGAAAAGAAAACACAATATAACAAAATTTGTGGAACACAAAGTAGAATTTGGAAGAATATTTATAGCATTATAGACCTCTATTAGACAAAAAGAAAGGTCTCTAATCAATGATATTAGCCTATTCCCTAACAAACTAGAAAAGAAAGAGAAAATGAAAAATAAGCAGAAAAAACTAACAAAGAACAGAGCAGAATCAATGAAATAGAAAATAGAAAAACAAAACAATAGAGAAAATCAGTAAAACCAAAATCTAGCTCTTTGGATCAATCAATAAAATTGATAAACATCTAGTCATGTTGATCAGGGAAAAAAGAGACAAGACACAAATTACCAATATCAGGAATGAGAAAGGTGACATCACTAAAGATTCTACAGATATTAAAATACTAATAAGAGGATATCATGGTTCATCATATGTAAATAAATCAAAGTAATATGCCACATTAACAGAGTGAAGGGAAAATACGTGATCATCTCAATTGATGCAGAAAATTCATTTATCAAAACTCAACACGCTTTCATGATAAAGACATTCAACAAACTAGGAATAGAAGGAAACTACCTGAATATAATAAAGGTCATAAATAACCCACAGTTAACATCACATTCAGTAATGAAAGACTGAAAGATCTTTCCTGAAGATCAAGCACAAGACAAGGATGCACTCTTTTGAAATTTCTAGTCAACATAATACTAGAATTCCTAGCCAGAACAATTAGGCAAGAAAAAATAAAATGCATCCAAAATGGAGGGGAGGAAGTCGAATTGTCTTTGGTCGCAGACAACATGATGTTATATGTAAAAACTCCTAAAGATTCCACAAAATACTGTTACAACTAATAAATCTAGCAAGATACAAAATTAACATGCAAAAATCAGTGCATTTCTCAACACTAACAATGAACAATCTGAAAAGGAAGGTTAAAAACTAATTCCATTTGCAATAGCATGGAAAATAACAGAATACATAGGAATAAATTTATCCATTGAGCCAAAAGTCTTGTACACTGAAAACTACAATACACTGCTGAAAGAAATTAAAGACAGCAACAATAAATTAAAAAAAATCTCTTGTTCATGGATTAGAAGACTAATATTGTTAAAATATTCATACTGTCCAAAGCAATCTACAGATTCAATGCAAACCTTATAAAATCCCAACAACACTTTTTGCAGAAATAGAAAAATCCACCATAAAATGCCTATGGAATATGAAGGAACCAAGAATAGCCACAATAGTCTTGAAAAAGAACAGAATTGAAGGTCTCACACTTCCAGATTTCAAAACTTAGTATAAAACTACAGTAATTGCCAGGCACAATGGCTCACACCTATAATCTCAGCACTTTGAGAGGCTGAAATAGGAGGATTACTTGACCCCAGGAGTTTGAGACCAGCCTGAGCAACATAGGGGG
Source organism: Gorilla gorilla gorilla (assembly GCF_029281585.2). NCBI lineage: Eukaryota > Metazoa > Chordata > Mammalia > Primates > Hominidae > Gorilla > Gorilla gorilla. The sequence continues at coordinate 161,016,534 of NC_073247.2, forward strand.
ACCCCATCTCTACAAAATATTTGAAAGTTAATTGGATGTGGTGGCATGCTCCTGTGGTCCCAGCTGCACTCCAGCCTGGGCAACAGAGCAAAACTCAGTCTCAAAACAACAACAACAACAAAAAAGCTACAATAATCAAAGCAATGTAGTACTGGTACAAAGACAGACATATAGACCAATGGAATAGAATAGAAATCCCAGGAACAATTCCTCACATACATAGTCAAATGATTTTCAACAAGGATGCCAAGACCATTGGATGGGGAAGGACGGTCTTTTCAACACATGGTACTGGGAAACCTGGGAAAAAATTAAATTGGACCCATACCTTACAACGTATACAAAAATTACCTCAAAATGGATCAAAGGCCAAAAGAGCTAAAAACCTTTAGGAGTAAACATAATGGGAAAATTTCATGACATTAGATTTAACAATAATTCCTTGGATATGACACCAAAGGCACAGGAAACTAAAGGAAAAATAGGCAAATTGAACTACATTAAATTGTAAAGACTTTTGTGCATCAAAGGACGCTATCATCAGAGAGAAAATATAACCCACAGAATGGGAGGAAATATTTGCAAGCTATATATTGGAGTTAATATCCAGAATATATAAAGAACACTTATAACTCAACAACAAAAAATACATAAATAAATAGTAAACACTTTTGCCAATAAAAAATGGGCAAAATATTTGAATAAACATTTCTCCATAGGATATATACAAGTGGCCAGCAAGAATATAAAAAGATCCTCAATTCATCAATTATTAAAGAAATGCAAAGCAAGACCGCAATGGGCTATCACTTTGCACACAGTAGGATAGCTATTTTTAACAAAGAAGAAGAAAAGAAAATGCTAAATATTGCAGGATATGTAGAAATTACAGTCCTTGTACAAGCATTACTGGTAGGAATGTAAAACAGTGCAGTTTCTTTGGAAAATAGTATGACAGCTCCTAAATAATTTAAAAATAGTGTTACCTTATGATTCAGCAATTTTAATTCTGACTATATATCTGAAAGAATTGAAAGAAGGCACTTAGAAAGATATTTGTGTACCCATGTACATAAAAGCATTATTTACATTAGCCAAAAGTTGGAAGTAACCCAAGTGCTTCTTGATAGAAGAATAGATATGTGTAATGTGATACTGTATACATAGAATGGGATACTGCTCAGCCTTAAAATGGGAAAAAATTCTGACACACTTTAAAACTTGGACAAACTGAAGACATTATGAAATAAGCAAGTCACAGAATGACAAATACAATATGATTTGACTTATATAAGTGACTTAGAGTAGTCAAATTCATAGAGACAGAAAGTAGAAAGGTTGTTGCCAGAGGCTGGAGAAAGGAGGAGTTGTTTAATGGGTACAGAGTTTCGGTTGTGCAAGATAAAAAGATTTCTGGAGATGGATGATGGTGATGGTTGCACAACAATATGAATTTACTGTATCTCACTGAACTTCACACCTATAAATGGTTAAAATCATTTGTTTCAAGAAACTTTTTCATTTCCTTCTTAATGTCTTCATTGACCCACTGGTTATTCAGAAGCATATTGTTTAATTTCTGTTTGTTTGTGCAGTTTCCAAAATTCCTCGTTATTGATTTCTAGTTTTATTCCATTGTGGTCAGAGAAGATGCTTGATGTTATTTCCATTTTTGAATGTTTTAAGACTTGTTTTGTGACCTAACAGATGGTCTATCCTTGAGAATGACCCATGTGCTGAGGAAAAGAATGTGTATTCTGGAGTTCTTGGATGAAATGTTCTGTAAATATTAGATCCATTTAGTCTACAGTGCAGATTAAGTCTGATGTTTCTTTGTTGATTGTCTGTATTAAAGATCTGTTCAATGATGAAAGTGGAGTGTTAAATTATCCAGCTATTATTGTATTGGGGTCTATTTCTTTAGCTGTTATAATATTTGCTTTATATATCTGGATGCTCCAGTGTTGGGTGGATATATTTTTACAGATATATATTTACAGATCTGTGGGAGCAAGGTTTTGGAAATGACTGGAAAGAGACAGAAGGTAATCTTGTAGAGTGATGGAAATGTTTTATATCTTGATGGTGGTTGTGGTTACACAGGTGTACACATTTGTCAAAACTCATACAACTGTACAATAAAACGCACTAATGTTTAATTTATGTAAAATACATTTCAATACATTTAAGGGTTTTCAAAAAAGTACATGTATTAGAATGGCCAAATATTAAAAACTGACAATACCAATTCTTGGTGAGGCTGTAAAACAACAATAACTCTCATTCATTGCTGGTGGGGAATACAAAATGATACAACCACTTTAGAAAGTTTGGCAGTTGCTTACAAAGCTGAACATAGTTTTACTATACAGTTCAGTAGTCATGTTCCTATGTATTTACTCAACTGATTTGAAAACTTGCATCCACACAAAAACCTGCATTTCAATGTCTATAGCAGCTTTACTCATAATCACCCAAAACTGGAAACAAGCAAGATGTCCTTCAATAGGAGAATGGATAAACATACTGTAATATATCCATACAGGTGGAATATTATTTAGTAATAAAATGAATGAGCCAAGAAACCATGCAAAGATATGCATGGATATTAAATAAATATTTCTAACTGAAAGAAGCCAGCCTGAAAGGCTATATTGTATGATTCTATTTATGTGACATTCTGAAAAAGGCAAAATTGTAGAGATAACAAATAAATCATGATTGTCAGGGGCTTGTGATGAGATCGGGGCAGTTGAATAGGTGAATACAGGGGAATTTTCAGGGCAGCGAAACTGTTCTGAATGATATTGCAATGGTGGATATATGACGCTATTTTTTCAAAATCCACAGAACTTTACATTACAAAGAGTGAGTCTTAATGTACACAAATTTAAAAAATCATTTGAGGTCAGTGGATCCCAAGATGAAATACAGAATGTGAAATAAAGAATTGAACTGTGATATCGTTTGGCTCTGTTGACCTAAAAGTTATGATACCTCAGTAGTAAGAAGCACCCAAATCTCATCTCAAATTATAATCCCCATAATCCGCACATATTGAGGGAGAAACCAGGTGGGAGGTGATTGTATCATGGGGGTAGTTTCTCCTATGCTGTTCTCATGATAGTAAGTGGGTTCTCATGAGATCTTATGGTTTTATAAGGGGATCTTCCCCCTTGGCTCCTTATTCTTCTCTCTCCTGTTGCCATGTGAAGAAGGCCCTTGCTTCCCCTTCACCTTCTGCCATATAGTAAGTTTCCTGAGGCCTCCCCTGCCATGCAGGATTGTGAGTAAATTAAACCTCTTTTCTTTAAAAATTACCCAGTCTTGGATATTTCTTTATATCAGTGTGAGAATGGACTAATACAAACCGTATTACAAATGTGTGATGAAAGGAGATGGGAGAAAAGTTACCAACCTAAATAACTTTGGAAATGAGTGTTTTTTGCTTTAGATTGTAGGACTAAAGACAGTAAGAACTGCACATAAGCCTTGTACTCTAGTTGATACATTTGTTTTCCACAGGGATATGGGTTAGCAAATTTGATACTACCATACATGTTTACTGGAATTCAACAATCAGGTAAATGGAGGCATATGGTGGGAGCCAGATTTCTCACAATTGGAGTGGGTAGGTACACATATGTAAAAGGACAAGGCTAGAATGACCTATGTGGTAATGAAGACTTGAAGACATCAGTAGGAGCTTATCTTCAGCTTAAATTATATAAATGTGGTTATATAGAGAAATATGGAAAGATATGTGCATGTAAATACTCAAGTTAGTATATGTACATATATTTTGTTGTTCTGTCGGCCTAAAAGCTATGATACCTCAGTAGTAACAAGTACACTTAGTGCCCAGATCTTGGTCTCTAATATCATTTTTCAATTAAAAGAACCAGTGCTCCCTGAAAAATGTCTGATTCTAGGAATGAGTCAAGATATATTCAAGATGATCCTTGGGCATCCCATAGTACAATAACATAAGAAAGTGCTAAGAAGAAAACCCACTATATTATAGGGGTATGTCAAAGGGATAGACATGTCAACTGAAAGAGCTTCTGATAGGCAGAGATAGAACAAGTTAAAGAACAAAATAAATAACTTATTATTGGATTATAACCTTGTAAGATACAATTAATTTTAGCCTACTAACTTCCTTGTCTTTTGTTCTCAATCTCAACTTTCCTGTTCCTCCTTGCCCCTAGTTACTGTAAAACAGCCTATCCTTTCCCATCAGCTCCAATCAATAACTCACATCTGTTCCCTTGGTTACCTTCCCCCACCCATTGTTCTCCCGAAACTGCATATCTCACATGCTCCACCTCTGTACCACACATCCCTCTCCCCTTCTATATTTAGAAAAATATGTACAAGTAGCCAATTGGGTCAGCTCAGATTGTGCAGTCTGACCCCAGACCATGGGGGAGGGACTCAGAAGTAGGGATTGTGTTAAGGATATAAAAAACTCCTAGTCTCCTTTGTTCCGTGTGCTCTTATGATCTTGACTGACGCGGGTAGCATGCTTGTGCAGAAGTAAATTGCCTTGCTGAGAGAATTAAACTTTTGCCTGAGTGCTGGTTTCACTTTGTGGCACCAAGCATTTATTCATAGAGGACTTTTATAGCCAACAACCTGAAGTATAACATACATGTGCATGAGTCCATACTTATGAAATCAAATAAATGTAATAATAAATAAGAGAAAAGACACAAATCTTTCATGTAGAAGAACTAGAACTGATTCATACAGGTACTTTCCTCTCGATGAAGTGCAGCATAACTCCCCACTCCTTAAAAGTGACTTCCTTCCAAAGAGTACAGTGTGGAAAAGGAGGAAATAGAGTAACTTTATGGTAGACAAACCTAACAAACACTATTGCAACCATGTCAGCATCAAAAATTGTGAGTTGTGTTGATAGTATGAACTTTTGATGCAACATGATGAGAATGCCACTTCATCTCTGTAGTCTTCCTCCCCAAACCCATAATTTCAGTCTAATAATGAGAAAAATATCAGGCAAACCACAATTGAGGGTCATTAAGCAGAATACCTGACAATTATTTTTCAAAACTGTCAAGGTCATGAAAAATAATGAAACTGTTAGAAACTGACACAGCCAAGAGGAGCCTAAGGAGACATGTTGACTAAATGTAATGTGTTATCTATTCTGAATAGGATCCTGAGACCCAAAAAATGGCATTAGGTAAAAAGTAAGGAAATTTGAATGAAGTATAAACCTGAGTAATAATAATGTATCATATTGATTTATTAATTGTGACAAATGCACCAAACTAATGTGAGATGTTAATAATAGAGGAAACTGGATATGAAATATATAAGAACTTTGTGGTATCTTTGCAATTTTTCTGTAGTACTAAAAGTATTATAAAATAAAGTTTATTTTTTAAAAATCTGATAACTGCCCCCATCACCTGAGATTCTGATTTAATTGATCAGTTTTGTGGCCTTAGCATTGGGATTTTTAAAGACTCCCTAGGTTATTCTAGGATAGGCTTGCAGCCAGGTTTGAGAAATAGTGGATGAGCGCCTGAGGCTGAGGACACTGAGCAAGTTCCAGGAACCACTTGCATATTGACAATGCTTATTGGCCGTAATTTAATCTCATAAAATCATATTCCTTCAACAGATACCATCTCCCTGCTTCTTAGGATAAGTGAATGGCACCACACAAAATACACTGATGCCTTTAATATAGTTTTAGATTAAAGAGCACTATTCAAAAGAGCTTTTGTGATGAAAATGTTCTGCATATACACTCTCCAATATGGTAACCACTAGCTACATGTGGCTATTGAGCACTTGAAATGTGGCTAGTGTGACTGAAAAAGTGAAGTTTTAATTTTATTTAATGTTAATTAATGCAAATTTAAATATCAACATATGACTAGTGGCTACCATATTGGACAGCACTGCTCTATAAAAATGCAATTAGGTTCCTAAGAGACTTCTTAATGTTCTTTTTTGGGATATGGACTAATTTTTCTCATTCCGACTTTTTTCTTCCTACAAATTGGAGTCTCCTACTTTCTAGGAGACATTTTTACTTTAAAACAGCAGTACAAATGCTATGCCACTCCCCCACATTTGCAATAGAAGGGTCTGGCATCATCCCTGGGTCACCCCCACCTGCAGTGCCTGCTGCTGGCTGCAGAAAGCAACCATTGTGCCCTCGGAGAAGAACGTTTCTTGTGAGCCCCTGCCCTGCCTCCCTTTCTTGAGTATTTTGGTTCCTTCTAATGCTAATTTTTCAACTGCTCTCTCTAGAGTTAATTCCAAACTCCTAAAGTTGAAAGGAAAACAGGTTCTCCTGGTGGAGAGATGCAGCTGTTCTATTATTTGTCTTCATTTAAAAAATAGCTATCCCCCAGCCCATTACCATATCCATGCATTTCTACTGTGCTGCACAGCTAATGACTACATTAAGCATTTGGAAGGTCTGCATTATTGTATTGCTGATAGCTCAGTGGCTGAATACAATTATACTATGGATTGCTTAGGCTGTTGGGGTGATGGGAAGAAATAAACTTTCTGGAGGGGCAGTGTGTATTCAGTGTTACCACGGTGGTGGGGTGCCACCGGAACTGCCAGATCTACATCCCTATTATTGAAAGCGAAAACCAAAGATGAGATTTTAGAAATACTGCTTCCATGTTGGGGCTACACGCATTATCACTTACACACTATAGAGGAAGTTCAGCTGTCTTTGTTTTTTTAGTAGATATGGGGTTGTGTGGTTTTAATGATGCAAAGAAATGGAGGAATTATGGATTTTCCTAAAATGTAACAGCTTCAGCAGTCGAAGGCTGTCCCAAGGTCATTTCACTGATCAGGAAAAAATCTAGGTTATCATGAACAATTAGCAGATGACAAGAAATTGAGATTAGCATTAAAATTAGAAATTCTAAATTGGGAACTGATGGCCAGCAAGGCCTCACTTCCCCAGTTTTGCCGTATCCCTAGAACCAAGTTCAGGGTCCATAGCTTTAGGATTTTGTGTGTTTACTTATTTTATCAGCTTCATTGAGATATAATTTACATACTATGAAATTTATTAATTTTAAACGTACAATTCAATTGTTTTTATTAAATTCACAATTGTGCAACCATCACCACCCTCCAGTTTTAGAAGATTTCTTTCACCACAAAGAGATCCCTGGTGCCCATTTATAGTCACTACCTATTTCCCCCAACCTGTCCCAAGACTTAAGCAACCACTAATCTACTTTCTGTCTCTACAGATTTCTCTCTTTTGGATAGTTTATACAAATGGAGTCACTCAAATGCAGTATGTATAATAGTATTTTGTGACTGGTTTCTTTCACTCAGCATAATGTTTTCAGGGTTCATCCATGTTGTAGCATTTATTGGTATTTCATGTCTTTTTATGGATGAGTAATATCCCATTGTATGGATACAACACATTTTGTTTATCTATTAATCAGTTGTTGGATATTTATAGCTTGTTTACATTTTTTATATGTTATAAATAATACTGCTATGAACACTTGTGCTGGGATATTGACAGAGATATGTTGAATCTACAGATCAATTTGGGGAAAATTGTCCCCTTACCAATCCATGAACATGGAATATTTCTCTATTTAATGTTCTTTATTTCCTGTGAACTGTGTTTTGTATTTGCCAGTCCACAAGTCTTGTACTTCTTTTGTTAAATTTATTTCTAAGTTTTTTATTTTCTGGATGCTATTATCAAGTAGATTATTTTCTTAATTATTTTTACATTGCTGATTGCTAGTGTTTAGAAATACAACTGATATTTTTATACTGATCTCTCATCCTTTAATATTGCTAAACTCATTAATTAGTTCTAATAATTTTATTGTATGTGAATTCAGAGGATTTTTGTAAAAAGAATTATGTCATCTGTGAATGAACATATTTTTATTTTTTCTTTTCCAAGCTTGAAGCCTTTTATTTCTTTTCCTTGCCTAATTGGACTGGCTAGAACCTCCAGTACGTTGTTGAATAGAAGTGGTGAGAACAGACATCCTCACCTTGTTTCCAGTCTTTTCCTGACATGCAGACAAAGCATTCAGTCTTCACCTTAAGTATAATGTTAGCTGTAGGTTTTTCATAGAAGTTCTCTCCTATTCCTAGCTTCTTGAGAATTTCAATCATGAATGGTTTTTGGGTTTTATCAACTTTTTAATCCTTCCATTAAGATGATCATGTGATAAAATGGGGAAAGGACACCTGATTCAACAAATGGTGCTGGGATAATTGGCAGGCCACATGTAGAAGAATAAAACTGGATTCTCATATCTCACCTTATACAAAAATAAACTCAAGAGGGATCAAGGACTTAAATCTGAGACCTGAAACCATAAAAATTCTAGAAGACAACATCATAAAAACCTTTCTAGACATTGGCTTGGGCTCAGACTTCATGACCAAGAACCCAAAAGCAAATGCAACAAAAACAAAGGTAAATAAATGGGACTTAATTAAACTCAAAAGCTTCTGCATAGCCAAAAAAAAAAAAAAAAAAAAACAGCAGAGTAAACAGACAACTCACCAACTCACACAGTGGGAGAAAATCTTCACAATCTGTACATCCAGCAAAGGAATAATATCCAGAATCTACAAGGAACTCAAACAAATTAGCAAGAAATAAACAAATAATTCCATTCAAAAAGTGGGCTAAGGACATGAATACACAATTCTCAAAAGAAGATATACAAATGGTAAACAAACATATGAAAAAATGTTCAACATCACTAATGATCAGGGAAATGCAAATCAAAACCACAATGTGATATCACCTTACTCCTGTAAGAATGGCCATAATCAAAAAATAAAAAAAAAAAAATAGATGTTGGCATGGATGTAGTGGAAAGGGAACACTTTTACACTGCTTGTGGGAATCTAAACTAGTACAACCACCAGGAAAAACAGTGTGGAGATTCCTTAAAGAACTAAAAGTAGAACAACCATTTGATCCAGCAATGCCACTACTGGGTATCTACCCAGAGGAAAAGAAGTTATTATACGAAAAAAGATACTTGCACATGCATGCTTATAGCAGTAAAATTTGCAATTGCAAAAAAATGAACCAAGCCCAAATGCCCATCAATCAATGAGTGAATGGATAAAGAAATTGTGATATATACATTATATATATATATACTATACACCATGGAATACTACTCAGCCATAAAAAGGAATGAAATAATGGCATTTACAGTGACCTGGATGGAATTGGAGATCATTATTCTGAGGGAAATAACTCAGGAATAGAAAACCAAACACTGTATTTCTCACTTATAAGTGGGAGCTAAGCTATGAGGATGCAAAGGCATAAGAATGATACAATGGACTTTGGGGACTTGGGGGAAAGAGGGGGAATGGGATGAAGGATAAAAGACTACAAATCGGGTACAGTGTAAACTGCTCAGGTGATGGGTGCACCAAAATCTCAGAAATCACCACTAAAGAACTTATTCATGTAACCAAACACCACCTGTTCCCTCAAAAACCTGTGGATATAAAAAATAAAAAAAAGATGATAATGTGAGTTTTGTCCTTTATTCTATTGATACGGTGTATTACTTCAATTGATTCTCATATGTTTAACCAACCTTGGATTTCTGGAATAAATCCCACTCGTTCATTGTGTTATAATTCTTTCTATATGTTGCTGGATTAATTTTGTAATATGTTGAGAATTTTGCATTTATGTTTATAAGGGCTGTTGGTCTGTGGTTTTTTTTCCTTAATATTTCATTGTCTGGCTTTGGTATAAGAATAAAACTGGACTTTTAGAATGCATTGGGAAGTCTTCCCTCAGCTTCTATCTTTTTTTTTTCTTTTGGAAGAATTTTTACTAACTCATCTTTAAATGTTAGGTTAAATTCACTAGTGAAGCCTTCTGGGCCTGGGCCTTTGTGTGGGATTTTTTAAAAATGCTAATTTGATCTCTTCACTTATTATAGGCTTATTCACATTTTTTATTTTCTATTGAGTCAGTTTTTATAGTATGTCTTTCTCGCAACTTTTCTATTTTATTTAACTTATCTAATTGGCAAAATTATTCAAAACAATTAGTAACCTTGTTTTTGTTTTGTTTTGTTGGTTTGTTTTGCTTTGTTTTGTTTTTGAGACAGAGTCTAGCTCTGTTGCCCAGGCTGCTGTGCAGTGGCATGATCTTGGCTCACTGCAACCTCTGCCTCCCGGGTTCAAGCGATTCTCCTGCCTCAGCCTCCCGAGTAGCTGATTTTTATTTATTTATTTTTGAGACAGAGTCTTACTCTGTCACCTAGGCTGGAGTGCGGTGGTAAAAGCACAGCTCACTACAGCCTCTACTTCATGGGCTCAAACAGTCACCACCCTTCAGCCTCCCAAGTAGCTAGGACCACAGGTGTGTGCCTCCATGCCTGGCTAATTTTTAAAATTTTTCTGTAGAGATGGGGGTCTCCCTACATTGCCTAAGCTGCTCTTGAATTCCTGGGCTCAAGCAGTCCTCCCACGTCAGCCTCCCAAAATGCTGAGATTACAGGTGTGAGCCACTGCACCCAGTCCTTATTTTCGTAAGATCGATATTGATGTTCCCTTTTTCGTTCCTGATTTTAGTCTTTCAAGTCTTTTCTCTTTTTATTTGTCAGCCTGTCTAAAGATTTTTCAGTATTGTTGATCTTTTCAGAGAATCAACTATTAATTTTGTTGATTTTTTTCTGTTTGTCTATATTCTCATTACTTTCCACTCTAGTCTTTATTATTTATTTCCTCTTGCTGGTTTTGGAATGTTTATGGATTTTTTTTTTTAGTTTTTTTTTTAAGATGAAAGGTAGGTTATTGATTTGAGATCTTTCTTGGTTTTTAATATAGGTTTTTAAAGCTATAAATTTCCTTCTAAGCACTGCTTTATAGCTGCTTCTCACACATTTTTATATGTTATGCCTTCTTTTCACTCATCTTAATTTGTTTTCTAGTTCTTGTGATTTCTTCTTTGAATCGTGAGTTGTTTAGGAGTGTGTTGTTTAATATCTGCATATTTAGGGATTTCCAAATTGTTTTCTGTTAATGATTTCTGATTTAATTCTACTGTTGTCAGATACTTTGTATGATTTAAATCATCTTAAAATTATTGGGGTTTGTTTTATAGACTAACATACGCCTCTCCTGGAGAACATACCATGTGTAGTTGAGAAAAATGTATATTCTCCTGATTTTAGATGAAGTGTGTTCTATAGATGTCTAAAAGATCTAATTGGTTTATAGTGTTGTTCAAGTCTTAAATCACATTGTTAGTTTTCCATCTAGTTGTTCTTAGAGCTTCAGACTTAACTGATGACTACGAGTGACCTCTATTTGCTGTCATGTACACTTTCTCCAAAATTCATCACAACAAACCTCTATAGTGGGTAGTATTATGACTATTTTTACACATAAGAAAATTGAGGCTAAGAGTTTAAAGTGGCTTCTCAAGGACAGTCATGATAAGTGGCAGAGCCAAGAATCAATCTGACATCTTCTGAACTGACATCCATTGTTCATTCTACTGTATCATGTTGCTCTTCATGCACACCTTCCCTGTTTATGAACTGAGTATCTCCAGTTCTGACTTTCTCCTGACATACTGGGAATCCCACTTGACTCTGGAAGACTGAAATATTCTGTGTAGACAGAGACAATCCTGAGGGGCTGGAGTAGCCATGAGGACCTCTTCTTGAAGGAAATGAAAGGTAAAACTGGTATAGAGAGTACCACCTTAAAAAAAAAAATCCCGCCTGTTTTCCTGAGGTTTTTCACAGTAACTATCATTTTTAAAGAAGAGGCCACTTACACTTTCACCAGACATGAGGCTTGGGAAGAATTTAGAAAACTGGTCTGATCTGACAAGACCCTAAGGCAGAGGATCATATGGTGGCAGTGAAAGGTGAATCTGCTTAGGTCAGCTCCTAGCATTTGCAGGATGTGACGGTTGATTTTTGTGTCAACTTGGCTAGGCTATGGTGCCAAGTTGTTGGGTAAAACATCAGTGTATATATTCCTCTGAATGGATCTTTTAGATTTAATATTTATATTAATAGACTTTGAGTAAAGCAGATTACTCTTCATAATGTGGGTGAGCTTCATCCAGTAAGTTGAAGGCCTTAAGAAAAAAAGACTGAGGTCCTCCGTGGAAGAAAGAATTTGCCTTCAGATTGCCTTAAGATTCAAGCTCCAATGTCAACTCTTCTTTACCAACCTACAAGCCTACCCTGCAGATTTCAAACATGCCAGTCCCCACAATTGCATGAGCTAATTTCTTAAACTAAACCTCTTGGGGGAAACTTGACTAATCCACAGGGCTCCAGATAAGATTATAAATGCAGGCTCAGACACCATATCTAAATATTTAAAATTTGTACTAAATATTTAAAATTTGTAAATCAAGCTAACAAACTGTTCTATATTTCTACCTAAACAAATATATGTGTACAACAACCTGGAAAGCCACATTCAAATTTAAAATCCTTGGATTCCTTAGAGTTCTGTACCAAAATGTGGTGACATGAAGAGGACCAGACCCCAGCAACTGGCCCACCTGTCTCTCTTCTCTTCCTACTCTGGGTTCACCCTTCATTGTGAGGGGCCTTACACATGTTTATATGGGCCCCTATAGCCCATGCTTCTAAGTTTCATCCACACTCTCCCCAAATAACAAACAGCTGCCTCCTAGAAACCCCTTAAGCATACATGTAATCACATAAATGTGTGTGTGTGTGTGTGTATGTGTGTGTGTGTGTCCCCAGGAATACAGAACCAGGAATGGAGTCTGTGAACTCTCTGGAAATAGGAATGGGCTTGTGAACATTTAGGCAGGGAATTCCAGCTTCCCAGGTGCCCACTCAGATCTAGAAGGTGAACCAAGGATTCTGTGTGGTTACATCTCCTCAGGTCCACTGTCTCCTTTTCAAAGTAAGGTTCTTTAAAGCACAGAGACCATATAGGGGTTATTTTTGCATGTGTCTAAATGTGGCGCTAAACCTTCAAACCCTCAGGGGAGAAAGATAAGATAGAGCAAATGGCTAGTGGTTCCAGGGCCTTGCCCACAGGAGGCGTTGCTCTTCCAAGGGCTCCTATCCAATCCTGAAAATAGAAATGGGAAGTCTGGGCAGTTTGTGCCAACAGGATAACCAATTAAACCATTTCCAGTGAGGCAAGGAGGGGAAACAATCTCAGAGGGAATAACTCATTCGTAGGCTTTGCAAACCTAGACTACTAGTACTATGATTTGAATATGTCCCCCAATTTTTATGTGTTTGAAAACTTAATACCCTAATTCACATGTTTATTGGAGGTGAGACATTTGGGAGTTACTTAGGATTACATAAAATCATCATGGTAGCTTTATAAGAAGAGCAAGAGAGACCTGGTATGACGTGCATGCTCTTGCCCTCTCACCATGTGATATCCTACACCATGTTTTGACACAGCAAGAAGGCCCTCACAAGATGCCAGTGCCATGCTCTTGGACTGTTCAACCTGCAGAACTGTAACAAATAAATTTCTTTTCTTTATAAATTACCCATTCTCGGGTATTCTGTTATAGTTACAGAAAATAAAATGAGACAACTAGTTACCTCCACTTTCCTGTCTTATTTTCTCCAGTCAGGTTGCAGCCTGCATCCCAAAAATTTCATCCATAGACCTACGGTTTAATAGGTCTACAGGTCTCCAAGATCCTGTGGCTGGGACAAAAAGAAACCTATTCTGAGTCAAGGACTTCCTGGTTCAAGGATCTCCTCACTGGTTTATCCAAGGGTAATTCCCATTTAAATGGTTAGTGAACACCAAGACAACTGCTTAGTAGCTGTTCCCCTACTGGTATAGATTACCTAAAGTCTCTCCCAGAATAGAGAGTTCCACCACATTTCCACCTTTCCAATGAGCTGCCAGGTTTGACTGGAGCCAGTAACTGTTTATTCACGCGTGACCAGGCTGCTGATAGAGAAGTAGTGCAATGCAGAAAGGCATTCAGCACTGGACCACCCATGAATGAGTGTGCTTATGTGTTGTAATTCCCTTGGTGCAGGTAGGCATCTGATACTCATTCATTCAGCACCAAGGGCTAGACCAGGGCTCAGGGCCAACTCAGCAGCAGCAATCTGTCATCTGTCACACACCTTCTTGTGTTGCCTTTCTCAGGTTGGCTGCAGCCTCTGAGCCATGACCCCGTAACCATTTCAAAGATAGCCATGGACACTAGAACTCTGTTTCGGAAGCTTTAAGATGTCTCTAGGAGAGGGGTGGCAACCAAGTTCTTTTATGCATGCTAACACCAGGCAGCACAGTATAAACAGGCACAAATTAGAAATATTTTGAAGAAAGAGAAGGGATTGAGTTAACCTATGAACAGTGATGTGGACAGTTGCTTTCATGAAAAAAGAAACATATAGCAGATGAGGCCCCAGTTAACTACCTATTGTGTGTGTCTACATTACAAAGAGACAGACAGAAAGGATTGAATTTGAGAGTGTGAAAATAAATAGGGAAGAAATGTGTTGGGCCACAGCCTCCCAGAGAGTGGCTCCCTAGGTCCCATTCACAGCACTGATTTAACTTCCTTCAGGATTTTTTTCAATGCCAATTTTCCTTTCCACTGCTCTGTTTAAAAAGAAATGTTATTACATTTCTTTTTAATAACAGAAAGGAGGTTATTTTTGATAAGTTTGGGGCTTTTAAACCACTAGTTCATTTAACAAACACTTCCTGAGGTTATACTATGTGCTAATCCCTATGCCAGAGGTTGAGACTATCTTGCTGAATAGAATAATCATGGCTCCTGCTCTCATAGGGTTTACCTTCTATTGGATGAGAGTGAGAAAAACAAAAATAAACACATAAGTATAATAAAAATGTTATCAAATAATAATAATGCCTATGAAGACAAAGTGGTAAAATGGCCAGCAACTGTGATGAGGTAGTCAGAGAAGGCTTCTCTCAAAAGATAACCTGTGATCTGAGAATTGAATGATGAGAAGAAGAAATCTGTGTAAATACCTGGGGGAAAAGCATTGCAGGTAGAGGGAACAGCAGATAAAAATGCCCTGAGGCATAAATGACCTTAAAGTGTCCAAGGAGATGCAAAAAGAAGAAGGAGAAGAAAGAGAAGAGGATGAAATTGGAGAGGCAGGTGAAAATGGACCATCTAGGGCCTAGTAGTCTATGGTAACATATTAGGATTTTATTGTAAGTAAAATTATAATTTACTGGAGGAGTTTATACATTCGCCCCACCTTCTTTTAATAATAGCACCTCAGTTTTTTATTGTAAATATCTTCTTTCCTCCATTGAAAACAGTCCAGTGGGACTAACAGTCTCAATGCTCTGCTAGATCCTAGCCAAAGCACAAGCCTAAATCAATATGTATTTTGTCTAGACATGTTTTTCTTTTGATTTTATGACAGCTTTATTGAGACATAACTCACATATCATCCAATTTATTTCTTTAAAATGGACAACTTAATGGTTTGTAATATGTTCACAGATATGTGCAATCCTCACTCCAGTTAAGAACATTTTAATTACCTCAAAAAAACCCCTGAACTCTTTAGTTATCATCCTTCTACTCTCTTTCCTCTCCCTCTCCCATTCTAATCAACAACTAATCTACTTTCTGCCTCTGTAGTCTTGATTTTATGGACATCAAATATAAATGGAATCATATGCGATCTTTTTTGACTGGCTTCTTGCACTTACCATAATGCTTTCAAGGCTCATCAACATTGTAGCTGGTATCAGTACATTGTTGCTTTTATGGCTGAATAATATTCCATTGTATGTATACCACATTTTGTTTATCCATTCTTCAGTTGATGAACATTTGGAATGTTTCTATCTTTTAACTGTTACAAATAATGCTTTGTGGACATTTGTGTAGAAGTCTTTGTGTGGCCATGTTTTAAATTATCTTTAGTGAAAACCAGATTTGCTATCATATGGCCACTTTGTGTTGAACATTTTGAGGAACTACCAAACTGGTTTTCACAGTGGCTGCGTCAATTTAAATTCTCAACAAAAATGCATGAGGACTCCAATTGCTCTATATCCTCACCAACACTTGTGCAGGATGGACTGAATGTTTATGTCTCCCCAGAATTTTTATGTTGAAGCCTAATCATCAATGTGATAGTATTAAAAGTTGGGGCCTTTGGCAGGTGTTTAGCTGATAAGGGCTCTGCCTTTATGAATGAGATTAGTGCCTTTATAATAATAACTCTGGGGAACTAGCTAGCCCCCTTCCACTATGTGAGGATACAGTGGGAAGTCATGAACTATGAACCAGAGAGTGAGCCATCAACAGACACAAAATCTGACAGAGCCTTATTCTTGGACTTCCTAGCCTCCAAAACTGTGAGCAATAAATTTTTCTTGTTTATAAGTTACCCAATCAAAAGTATTTTGTCATAGCAGACCAAACAGACTAACACAACTTATTTTCCTCTTTTTTCAAAAATTACAGCCATCCCAGGAGTTGCAAAGTTGTACCTAATTGTGGTTTTAATTTGTGTTTCCCTGATGGCTAATTATGTTGAGCATTCTTTCATGTACTTACTGGCCCCTGTGTATTCTTTTTGGAGACATGTCTATTGAAATCCTTTGCCCATTTTTAATTGCCTTGCCTTTTAATTGTCTTTCAATTGTTTAACTGTTAAATTCATCAATATTGTTTCCAATCATAACAGTATGAAACTTCAAATCAATAACAAGAAATTTTGGAAAATTGACAAATATGTATAAACAGTATGCTCCTGAACAACCAATGAGTCAAAGAAGAAATTAAAAAGGAAATTTAGAAATATATTGAGACAAATGATAATGAAAACAACATATCAATCCTGTGATGTGCAGCAAAAGCAGTTCTAGGAGGAAAGTTCATATCAATAAATGCCTACACTATAAAAAGAAAGATTACAAATACAGATCCTAACATTATGCCTCAAGGAACTAGAAAGGGAAGGAAAAAACTAAACTCAAATTTAGCAGAAGGAAAGCAATAAAGATAAGAGTAAATATGAAAACAAATATATTGTGGGTGCTATATTATTATCAGATATACAATTTGCAAAAATTTTCTTCAAAGACTTTAATTATGATATGCCAAAGATTTTACTCATGATGAATTCCAATTTACTTTTTTTAGTTGCTTGTGCTTTTGGTGTCATATACAGGAAACTATTACATAGTTCAAGATCACAAAGATGTATACCTTTGTTTTCTTCTAAGAGTTATATAGTGTTAGTGCTTATATTTAGGTTTTAATATATTTTGAGTTAATTTTTTTATATGGTGTGAGGGAGGAATTCAAATCCTTCTTTGCATGTGGATGTCCAGTTGTCTCAGCACCATTCACTGAAAAAAACTAGTTGATAGATCATAGATATAATTTTTACCATAGACTTCTCAATTCAGTTCCGTTGATTTATATGTCTATCTTTAAGACAGCACCATATCTGTTGATTACTGGAGATTTATAGTAAGTCTTAAAATAAAGAAGGGTGTATCCTTCACCTTCCTTCTCTTCCAAAATGGTTTACATTATTCTTGGTTCCTTGCATTTCCATGTGATTTTTAGGATCAGCTTATCCATGTCTAGGAGTATCTTTTTCATTCTTTTACTTTCAATGAATTAATGTTTTTGAACCTAAAGTGTCTCTTATAGACAGCTTATAGCTTGATAAAGTTTTGAACTAAATTCTGCAAATCTCTGCCTTTTAATTGCAATGTTTAATCTGTTTACATTTAATGTAATTATTGATAAGGCAAGATTTATGTCTGCTATTTTGCTATTTATTTTCTATATGTAATTTATTTTTGTTTCTCAATTCCTCCATTACTGCTTTGTATTGTGTTAAATATATATTTCATAGTGTACAATTTTTATTTGCTGTCATTTCTTTTACTGTATATTTTTTAGTTATTTTCTTAGTGTTTTTCCTGAGGATTACCCTTAACATATCAATTTATAAAATTCTAGTGCAGATTAATTCCAACTTAATTTCAATAGTGTACAAAGACCTTACTCCTTTATGGAACTTTTCCTTCTCATACTAATATAGTCAAAAATTATATCTTTATATTTGTGTGACTCTCAACTAGATTTATAATTATCACATCATGCAGTAGTCTTTTAATTCAAATAGAATAGAAATGGTATTATACTGAAAAATGCACTTATACTGGTTTAGATCACCTACATAGTTATCTTTAACAGTTTTTAAAATTTCTTTATATGGATCTAGGTTGCAATCTAGTTTTCTTTTATTTCTGTCTGAAGGTCTGCCAGTTACAAATTCTCTCAACTTTTTGTTTACCTGGGAGTGTCTTACTTTCTTGTCTTTTAATGACAGTTTTTCTGTGTACAGAATTCTTGGTTGACAGTAGTTTTTGTTTTTTCTCAGCATTTTGAAAATGTTGTCACAGTTTTCTGCCTCCATGGTCTCTAATAAGAAATCAGCTGTTGATCTCATTAAAGCTCACTTGTAAGTGATGAATCACTTCTCTCCTGCTGTTTTCAAGATTCTTTCTTTGTCTTTGGATAATTTTATTATGCTGTGTACTGGTGAAGATCGATTTGTGTTTCTCATATTTGGAGTTCATTGAGCTTCTTGGATAGGCAGATTAATTTCATCAAATTTGGGAAGTTTTTTCATTGTATCTTCCAATACTATATTAACATCTTTCTTTCACTCCTCTTCTGGGACTTCCATTATGCATATTTTGGCACACTTGCTATTATTGTACAAGTCACTGAAGCCTTGTTCATTTATCTTCATCTTTTTTCTTTCTGTTCCTCAGACTAAAAAATCTCAATTGAACTAATTTCAAGTGACTTATTCTTCTGCCCACTCATATGTGCTGTTGAGCCTTCCTTATGAATTTTTCATTTCAATTATTTCGATTCAATTATTTCACACCCCGGAATTTTTATATGGCTCTTTTTAACTTATATTTCTTTACTGATGGTCTCTATTTGTTGTGACATTGTTCTCATACTGCTCTTTAGTGATTCAGACATGGCTAAGTTTAGCTTTATGAATATATTTAAATAGGAGATCTAAAGCTTTTGCCTAGTAAGTCCAATTTTGGGGCTTCTTCAAGGATTATTTCCATTGATTGCTTTTATACTTGTATATGGGTCATACATTCTTATTTCTTTTATGTCACATAACTTTTTGTTGAAAACACAAGAGTTCAAGTAATAATATAGTTTAGATATTTGCTCTGCTCAAATCTCATGTTGATATTTAATCCCCAGTGTTAGAGATTGAGTCTTGTGGGAGGTGTTTGGATCAAAGGGGCAAATCCTTAATTAATGGTTTGGGCTATCCCCTTGGTGATAAGTGAGCTCTCTCTCTGAGTTCACACAAAATCTAGTCACTTAAGAGTTTGTGGCACCTCCTCCTCAACTCTCTGTCTTTCACTCTTGCTTTCACCATGTATGATGCCTGCTCCCCCTTCATTGTCTACCAGGATTGTAAGCTTCTTGAGGCCCCCCTAGAAGCTGAGCTGATGCCAGCACCATGCTTTTTGTAAAGCTTGATGGGCTGTGACTCAATTAAGCCTCCTTCCTTTATAAATTATCCAGTCTCAGTTATTTCTTTATAGCGATGTAAGAACAGCCTAACACATACAAAAAGTTGGTAATGAGGAGTAGGTCATTGCTACAAAGATACCTGAAAATGTGGACACTACTTTGGAACTGGATAAAAAAACAGAGGTTTGAAGAGTTTGGAGGGCTCAGAAGCAGACAGGAAGATGATGGAAAGTTTGAGACTTATTAAAGACTTATTAAATAGTTATGACTAAAATGCTGATAGAGATACAGACAGTGAAGGACAGGCTTATGATGTCTTAGAAGGAAACGAGAAATTTATTGGGAACTGGAGCAAAGGTCAAGCATGTTATGCTTTAGTAAAGAGCTTGGCTGGATTTTTCCCATGGCCTGTGGACTATGAAAGTTTAAACTTGAAAGCAATGACCTACAGGATCTGGTGGAAGAAATTTCTAAGTGGCAAAGTGTTCAAGATGTGGCCTGGCTGCTTCTAACAACCTATGCTCAAATGTGGGAGCAAAGAAAAGACTTAAAATTGGAACTTATATTTAACTGGGAAGCAGAGCATAAAAGTTTGAAAGATTTGCAGCCTAGTCATGTGCCAAAGAAAAAGCTTTTTCAGGAGAGGAACTGAAGCAGGCTGAGGAGCAACCACTTGATAGAGAAATTTGCATAACTAAAAAGGAGCCAAGTGTTAATAACTAAGACAATGGGGAAAAAGCCTCTAAGGCATTCAGAAATCTTTCAGGCAGCCCCTCTTATCACAGGCTCTGAAGCCTCGGAGGACTGAATAGTTTCATGGGCCAGACCCAGGTTCCTGCTACACTGCACAGCCTTGGACACTGCTACTTGCATCCAGGCTGCTCTAGCTCCAGCCATAGCTCAAAGGGACCCAGATACAGCTCAGGCTGCCACTTTGGAGAATGCAAGCCATAGGCCTTTGTGGTTTCCACATGGTGTTAATCCTGACGGTGCACAGAGGGCTAGAGTGAATGAAGCTTGGGAACCTCTGCCTAGATTTCAGGAAGTGTATGAGTAAGCCTGGGTGCCCATGCAGAAGTCTGCTGCAGGAGTGGAACCCCAGAGAGAACCTCTACTAGGGGAGTGTAAAGGGAAAATATGAGGTTGAAACATCCACACAGAGTCCTCAATGGGGCCCTGACTTGTGGAGCTGTGGGAAGGGTGCCAACTGCTCTTTAGATCCAAGAATTGTAGGTCTTCTGGGAGCTTGTACCCTCAGCATGGAAAAGCTACAGTCAGTCAACTCCAGGCCTTGAAAGCTGCCTCAGGGACTGAACCCTACAAAGCCATGGGGCAGAGCTGCCCAAGTCCTTGGGAGCCCACTCTTTGCACCAGTGTGCCCTATATGTGGAACATGGAGTCAAAGACAATTATTTTGGAACATTAAGGTTTAATGACTGCCCTGCTGAGTTTTGAACTTGCATAGGGCCTGCAGCTTTTCTTTTAGCTTATTTATCCATTTTGGAACAAGAATGCTTACCCGATGCTTGTACTTCCATTGTATCTTGGAAGTAAAGAGCTTGTTTTTGATTTTACAAGCTCATAGGTGGAAGGGACTTGCCTTCTCTCAGATGAGATTTTGGACTTTGGATTTTTGAGTTAATGCTGGAATTATTTAAGACATTGGGGGGACTATTTCTCAATAGCTAAGTATACTTTAAAATGTGAGAATGACATGAGATTTAGGACGAGCTGGGGTGAAATGATATAGTCTAGATATTCTACCCACCCAAATCTCAAGTTGAAATATAATCCCCAATGTTGGAGGTGGTGCCTGGTGGGAGGTGTTTGGATCACAGAAGCAGATCCCTCATGAATGGCTTGGGCTATCCCTTTGCTGATAAATGAGCTCTCATTCTGAGTTCACACAAGATCTGGTCTGTGGCCTCACATGTGGCATTAAAAGTGTGTGGAGGCCTGCACAGTGGCTCATGCCTGTAATCCCAGCACTTTGGGAGGCCGAGGCAAGAGGATCACCTGAGGTCAGGAGTTCGAGACCAGCCTGGCCAATGTGGTGAAACCCCATCTCTACTAAAAATGCAAAAATTAGCTGGGCATGGTGGTGGGTGCCTGTAATCCTAGCTACTCAGGAGGCTGAGGTAGAAGAATTGCTTAAACCCAGGAGACGGAGGTTGCAGTGAGCCAAGATCGCACCACTGGGTGACAGAGCGAGACTCCGTCTCAAAAAAAACAAAAAAAGTGTGTGGCATCTGTTCCTACCCCTACTCTCTCTCTCTCTTGCTCCTGCTTTCACCATATGTCTTCCTTGCCCCCCACTTCACCTTCCACCATGATTGTAAGATTCCTGAGGCCTTCCTAGAAGCCAAGCAGATGCCAGCACCATGCTTTCTGTAAAGCTTGCAGAACTGTAAGCCAACTGAAGCCCCTTTTCTTTATAAATTACCCAGTCTCAGTTATTTTTATAGCGTTTCAAGAATGGCCTAACACAAATGATATAATGTGGCAATTCTTGAAATCAAATTATCCCTATTTCCTTGGCGGTTTTTGGTGTTGCTTAATGTTTGTTTGCTTGTTTAGTGACTTTTCTGAACTATTTCTGTAGTCAGTAGTTTTTCTTGTATGTAGCCACCACAAAAGTATCTATTCTTTTAGTTTAACAGTTGGCTAGTGATTGGACAGATATTTTCTTAACTGTAGTAAGATACTGCTGCATCCCAAATTTTCTTAGCAAAAAATATGGCATATTCCATATTGGGGCTGTGGCATTTAAACACCATTATTTCAGTGTTTGGAAGTTTTGTCAAATTTTATTAGGGTTAGTTTTGGGTCCTTTCTTAGATCATTTAATTGCTTGTTACATGGTCTGAAGGAAAGCAAACACCACTATGAAATAGGTGGCCTGGAGATGGTTTCTTTGTCCACCTTTTATAGGAAGTGATACTGTCACCCAACACACATTACACTTCTCCCCATTTGTGTTCTGGCAACCTAAACCCTAATGTTATCCCCATGCACATACGCACAAATAGAAACACCAAGCCCATTTCTCTTCTTGCCTATGGGTTATAATGTTAAGAATGGAAATTTTTCTTCAGTGCTCAGTCCTCACCTAGTCCTTATCCCCAATGTTTGGCTCACGGTAGACCTGCAAATATGTCTACCTGTCAGTATATAAACCTACTGGCAGGTCAACCCCCTCCAATTCTCCTGGACCTCACTTTGCTTCTGTCTCACAAACTTGCCTCTTCCCTTCCTTCTCTCTTTTCCCACAATCAGATAACTTACAGAGATACATATACATGTTCTGAAATAAAGGGTTTTTCATAACATGTTGATTTTGTTTTAATTACCACCATCACTGTTTCATTATGCTGTTGTATCTTGTAGGAGTGTCATTTTTTTTTACAGCATCTTGGGCCTGGCCTGAGTGCTTTGGCTCCTACTCAATCATTGCTAGTGGCCGAAACTTCTTGGCTCTTTTCACTCTTTTTACCTTTTGTGGAATTTCTGTACTAGTACTAGACAATTTTTTTCTTGAACTCCCATGAAGCAGTCGTTTTATCACCCTCTGTATCTTCTTCACCTGAAAGGGCAATACAGTGATCACAAAGGGACCTTGTGTTCGAGGAAGGAGATAGGCACTGAATGAGAAGAGGAGCTTTGTAAAAAGGGACATGGGCTAATGAGGGGGTTTGTGCCAGGCAGGTAAAGCATAGGAGACATAGGTGAGGGTGGATCAAGAGAAAAGAGGGTGAGTGAGGTGGTCTCACCTTGCCCCCTTTTCTGGCCCTTGGTTGACAGGATTTCTTCATCTTGTTCTTCCCTTTTGTGCTTGAGATTAATTGTTTTGTGCTTGGGTTTGATTGTTCCATAACTTTGCTAGATCCCTTCAATTTTCTGGTAACTTTAGCCATGTTGAAACCCCACAGTAGTCTTCTCTACCAGCATATAAAATGCCCATCATCAGGACAATGAGGAGCCACACCCTTTAGCTTTATTTGTTCATCTAGGCACTTCCCCTGGCCAGTAGGGGTTAAAGGAGCTGTAGACATCACAAAGCACTCTTGGCTTCTGCCTAATGGTGGGGATGCTGGGGAGATCCAGATCCATGTCCTCTGGTTGGAGACAGGGGCATTTCCTTAACATCCCACTAAAAAGCCTTCCCCAAATGACCTGTAATCCTTTCTCATCACTTGTACAGATGGCAAGAAAAAAGTGATGCCTCCAAGTCTTTCTCCATAGCCACTCCCATTTCATTTTTATTTTGTTCTCTCCCATCCTTCATCATGACCTAATATTTTGGATATCTTACCTAAAATCTCTCCAAGAAAATGTGATTATATTTAAGTTTCTGTGTAGATATAAATCACCTCATTCCCCTTCAAAAGATTTATCTTATGCACCTTGAAGACAATTTCATTCTTGGCTACTACACAAAACTTCCCATCTCACCTTCCTTTTCCAATGTCTGTATAGACCTCTTCAGTTTTCTAGTTTCAGATTGACATAGCAGCTCTTATCAGTCATGAAAATATTGTGATACTGGCATAAGGACAGACATATAGACTAATAGAATAGAAGTAAGAGGCCAGAAATAAACCCACATATCTATGAACAATTGATTTCTAACAAGGGTTCAAAGACAAGTCAGTGGAGAAAGAATAGTTATTTCAACAAATGATATTGTGGCAACTGGATATTCACATGCAAAATAGTGAATTTGGACCCTAAATCACATCATATACACAAATTAATTTAAACTGGATCAAAGAGCTAAATATAAGACCTAAAACTATAAAATTATTTGAAGAAAACATAGGCAAAATTCTTCATGACCCTTCATTCAGCAATAGTGTCTTAGAGTATAACACCAAAGGCACAAGTAACAAAAGAAAAATTTGATAAGTTGACATCATCAAAATCAAAACCTTGTGATTCAACAGTTAAAATTAAGAAAGTGATAGACAATGCACAGAATGGGAAAAAATTTTTGCAGATCATACATCAGTAAGTGAAATTCATGTAAAATATATAATATAAAGAACTCTTACAACTCAATAATAATAATGTTACCCAACTTAAAAAGTGGACAAGGGGTAGGAAAAACATATCTCAAATGACCAATAAGCAGATAACGATATAGTCAGCATCAGTAGCCATCATGAAAATGCAAATCAAAACCACAATGAGATACTGCTTTACATGCACTAGGATGGTAATAATAAAAAACGACAGATAATAAGATTTGGTAAAGTTGTGAAAAACATTAGCCCTCATATCTTGTTTGTGGGAACATAAAGTGGTACACAAGTTTTAAAATATAGTCAGCCAGGTACCCAAAAAAAGCTAAACATAGAATTATCATATGATCCTGAATTCCCACTCCTAGGTATGTACCAAGAAAAATGAAAATTATATTCTCACAAAAACTTGTACATGAATGGTCATAGTAGCATTATTCCTAATGGCCAAAAGGTGGAAACAACCCAAATGCCCATCAACTTGAAAAATGGATAAATAAAATGTGGTATAGGAATATAACAGAATATTGTTTGGTCATAGAAAAAATGAAATACAGATATATGCACAACATGCATAAATGTGAAAATATTATGCTAAGTGAAAGAAGCCAGTCACAAAGGATTACATATTGTATGTTTCCATGGGTGCAGCACATCAACATGGCACATGCATACATATGTAACAAACCTGCATGTGGTGCACATGTACCCTAGAACTTAAAGTATAATTAAAAAGTATATATATAGAAGAAATATTCAAAATAGGCAAATTTATAGACAGAAAAGAGATTAGTAGTGCCTTAAGGTGATCAAGTAATGAGGAAATTTAGAGGTGACAACAAAGGGATGAAGTGGTGTTGTTTGGAATTATGAAAATATTCTAAAATTGATTGATTGAAGAGATGGCTGCCTAACTGTGCCTTTATTAAAAGCCATTGAATTGTCCACTTTAAATGATTGAATTGTATAATATGTAAATTATAACAAAGCTGTTAAAATTAATATGAATTTTCCTCATGAAAGGAATTCAATAGGTTTCAGGCTGGATGTGGTGGCTCACGCCTGTAATCCCAGCACTTTGGGAGGTCGAGGTGGGCGGATCATTTGAGGTCAGGAGTTCAAGACCTCCCTGGCCAACATGATGAAACCCCATCTCTACTAAAAATACAAAAATTAGCCAGGTGTGGTGGCACATTTCTGTAGTCCCAGCTACTCGGGAGGCTGAGGCAGGAGAATCTCTTGAACCCTGGAGGTGGAGGTTGCAGTGAGCTGAGATTGCACCACTGTGCTCCAGTATAAGCAACAGAGCAAGACGCCATCTCAAAAAATAAACAAACAAACAAACAGAAAGTAATTCAATAGGGTTTGAATCTCGGCTCTTCCACTTACAAGCTGTGTGACCTTAGGCAAATTAGTTTCCTTATCTGTAAAAGGGAGTTAATAACACCTACCTTATAAAGTTATTGTAAGGGTTAAATTAAATATTTTCAAACATGAAAATATGAAGACCCTAAAAATAAATCTGTGGACTCTTGAGAACATGTCTTTTGGACTCAAGTTTGAAAAACACTGCCACTTTAGTTCATAACGATCACAAATACCAGTGGTAAAGCAGACGCTGAAGTCACGTGTCACAATTCATTTATGAAGTGGTGCCCCAAATAATCCAGAATCCATGTATGCATTAAAATGTAAATAGAACATTTTATACTTACCATAGAGAACTCACTGACCCTAACATTCCCCTTAAGAATATATGCACAACAATTGAAATTTTTATATACTGCTGGAGGAGGGAGTGTAATGTTTTATAATTACTTTGGACAACTGGTTGAGCCAGTATCTACTAAAGTTAAAAATATCCATGCATTGTTATCAAATAATTCCACTCCTGGGGGAAGACATATATATATATATATATGTCATATATATTATGTATATTATATTATTATATATATTAAATATATTATTATATATAACATATTATATAATATATATTATATATTATATGTCTTATATATATTATATATATTATATATGTCTTATATATAATATATATAAGACATATATATATCGGATATTCTGATATATATATATCAGGATATCTGATATATATATATCAGATATGATATTCTGATATATATATATCAGATATTCTATTCTGATATATATATCAGAACAATAGATATATATTAACCTGAAAATGTATGAAGACAAAAGTACAAAAGTGCATAAATCATAAGTCAACACTCATATGTAACCATGACCCTGGTTGACACTTCCAGCATCCCAGAAGCCACCCTCACACCCTCAGATGTCTCCAAATCACTACTTCTGCTTCCTCCCCCCAAAAAATCAATCTTAACTTCTACAACATAGAGTAGTTGTGCTTTCTTTTAAACTTTATATATATGGAATTGTACAGCATATGTATTTTTTATGCTTGGCTTCCTTTGTGCAATACAATGTCTTTCAGGTTGATTGATACTGTGTGTATACTGGAGTTCAGTTTTGTCATTGCTGAATAGAATTAATTTTCATGTGACTGTATATGCATTTATTTATTCAACTATTGATGAACATTGAGTTTGTTTTCAAACGTCATGCAAAAATAAAGTTGAAAAAAAGACTTGTGTTGATAAAAGACCATGAAAATACTTCATTGCCAACAAATCAGCACTACAAAAACTACTTTTGAAAAAGTTCTCATCGTTAATCATTAGAAAAATGCTTAAATCAAAACCACAATAAGATATCACCTCAATTAAGTGGATTAAATTATCTAATCAAAAGATAGAGTGGTTAAATGGACCCCCCCAAAAAAAGAGCCAATTATATGCTCCCTACAAGAGACCCACTCTACCTTAAGGACACATATAGGTGAAGGAATGGACTAAGGTATTCCATGCAAATGGTAACCAAAATAGAGCATAGGTGGCTATACTTATGTCCAATAAAATATACTTCAAGTCAAAAACTGTCACAAGTGACAGATAAAATCATTATTTAATGATAAAGGGCTCAATTCATCAAGAGGACATAATAATTATAAATATGTATGCACAGAACATTGGCGCACCAGCACCTAAATATATAAAGCAAATATTAATGAACATTAATTAATAGATAACAATACAATAATAGTAGGGGATTTTGGTACCCAACTTTCAACAATGGACAGAAAAACTAGACAAAAAATTAATAAGAAAATACTGGAATTGAACTGCACTTTAGACAAAATAAACCTAACAGATATATACAGAACTTTCCATCCAATGGCAGCAGAATACACCTTCTTCTCTAGTCCACATGGATCATTCTTCAGGATAGACCACATGTGAGGCCACAAAATAAGTCTTAACAAATTTAAGATCAAATTCATCAAGTATTGTTTCCAACCATAATGGTATGAAACTAGCAATCAATAACATAAAATTTTAGAAATTTGACAAATATGTATAAACAGTATGCTCCTGAACAGCCAATGAGTCAAAGAAGAAATCAAAAGGGAAATTTAGAAATATATTGAGATAAATGACAATGAAAACAGCATATCAAATCCTATGATATGCAGCAAAAGTAGTTCTAGGATGAAAGTTCATATTAATAAATGCCTACATTATAAAAAGAAAGATTACAAATACAGAGCCTAACATTATGCCTCAAGGAACTAGAAAGGGAAGAAAAAGCTAAACTCAAATTTAGCAGAAGGAAAGCAATAAAGACAAGAATAAATATGAAAAATAGAAAATATAAAACCATAGAAAAAAGCAATAAAATTAAAAGTATTTTTCCTAGCTAAACTAGAAAAAAGAGAGAAGTCTTAGATATATAAAATCAGAAAACAAAGTGGTGATATTACAATAAACAACTCTGAAATAAAAAGAATCATAAAAAACTATTATAAACAATTATATGCCAACAAATTTGATAGCCCAAAGAATGGATAAACTCCTAGAAACACATAATTTCCAAGATTGAATCAAGAAGAAATAGAAGGCCTGAATAGACCACTAACAAAAATAATGAGGTAGTAATTTAAAACCTCCAGACAAAGAAAAGCTTAGAACCAGATAGCTTCACAGGTGAATACTACCAATCTTCAAAGAAGAATTAATACCGATACTTCTTAGATTCTTCAAAATAATAGGATGCATGGACTATTTCCTAACATATTTTATGAGGCCAGGGTCACCTTGAAAGCTAAGAATACAAAGACAATGCAAGAAAACAATGCTACAAGCCAACATCTCTCATTAACATTGATGCAAAAATCCCTAATAAAATATTAGCAATTGTATTTCAACACCACATGAAAAAGATTATACTTCATAGTAAAGTGGGATTTATCCCTGAGATCCAAGACTGATTTAACATTCTTGAATCAGTGTGATACATCACATTAACCAACGTAAGACAAACCCACATGATTATATCAGTTGATGCAAAAAAGTATTTGAGATATGGGAGGAAAATGGCAGATAGAAGACAGGACTAACACGCAGCTCCCACTTTGATGGACAAAACAGCATATGGAGAATCACACTGTGAATTTTTGATCCAAGAACCACTGCAGGAATATACCAGGACAACTGAAAGAATTCACAGATGCTTTGAAAGAAGTGGCTTGCCACGGCAAACTCCATGAGACAGCTGAAAAACTGTAAGTTCCCAAAGTGTGAGGGGTGGGGGGATGTACGCCTCCAAAAACACATCCCCACTGGAGAACCTGAAAATCCAAATCACAGGAAAGGATTTAACCTTACTTAGAGATGAAACGGATTTAGGGAGCCAAGCAAAATATAAAAGTAGAAGAAGCAGTGAGAAGAGCCCTGTAGATCCTTCCAGTCCCCAGCTCAAGCCCAGGGAAGCCATTTCTGACATTATCTCACAGGTGTCCTTGGGGAGGGCAGCCAATATAATTTGGGAGGGGCCATAGGGTGAAGGAAGCTTCTAGTTTAACTTTGTAATGATTTCAACTGAGCATGAATTTTCCTAAGCAGGATACAGGAATGGGGCAAATGAGAAGTGCAGATATGAGTGCAGAAGCTGCAGCTGATGGTGCAGGCAAGTGGGGAGGGGTGAAGCCTGAGAGGCCTGCTTGCTTTCATAGCAGGGTGGCTTGTAGCCTGGGGCAAGATCTTAGCCCTGCTCACCAGCTGCCTGGATATAAACTCAGTGCTATTGATGGAGCATGGCAGGAGTGACACTGGCCTTGCTTGATGCATAGGAGCTGGGTGAGGCCTGTCACTGCCAGCTTTCCCCTACTTCCTTCGTGACTTATATTACATAGCATAGGCAGCCATAATTCCCCTGGGATCATAACTCCATTGGCCTGAGAACCATGCCCCCATCCCCCACAGTGGCCACAGCTAGCCCCACCCAAGGAGAGTCTGAGCTCAGAACCACCTACCCTGCCCCACCTGATCATTTTTCTCTATCTACCCTGATAGCCAAAAACAAAAGACATAAATGCTTGGCAACTCTAAACTCATAAACTATGGTTCCACCCATTGCCCAAGAAACCCGATTACTTATCCTGACCAATGTAGTGTAAGCTCATATCCCCTTCTACTACCGCAGCTGGTGCTCTCTTGAGAGTACCACCTCCTGGCTGGTGGCCAACAAATTCAAGCCATTATGGCAACTCATAACAGTACAACCCTGCTCCAAAGAAGGAGTAAACAACAGCTAATTCAACTGCCTGCAACACCATGGTATGGCTAACCAGGGCTTCTGAGTCTGTTTAGGTGACAACATCACTGCTAGCATAATCAGCATTCCAGAACAACAGTTCACTAAACAAAACTACAGCCAAGGACTCCCACTGAGTCCACTTCACTCCCCTGCCACCTTCACCAGAACAGGTGCTGGTATCCGTGGCTGAGAGACTGGAAGACAGATCACAACACAGGACTTTTTGGATATATTCCCCAGCAGCAGCTGGGAGCCCAGTAGCCCTACTGGGTGGCTAGACCCAGTAGGACAAAAACAATCACTGCAGTCTGGCTCTCAGGCAACCCCACCCCAAGGGGAAAGGGGAGAGCACCACATCAAGGGATCACCCCATGAGACAAAAGAATTTGAACAGCAGCCCTTCAGTTTGATATCTTTCCATTGAAAACAGTCTCCCAAATGAGAAGGAACCAGAAAAGTAATTCTTGTCATATGACAAAACAAAGTTCTATAACACCCCCAAAAGATCACACTAGTTCTCCAGCAATGAATCTAAACCAAGAAGAAATCTCTGAATTGCCAGATAAAGAATTCAGAAGGTGGATTATTAAGCTACTCAAGGAGCTACCAGAGGAAGGTGGAAACCAACTGAAGGACACAAAAAACAATACAGGATATGGATGAAAAAGTCTCCAGAGAAATAGATTTCCCAAAGAAAAGACATTCACAACTTCTGGAAATGAAAGATACACTTTAGAGAAATGCAAAATACACTGGAAAGGTTTGATAATACAATTCAAAAAGTAGATGAAAGAACTTCAGAACTTGAAGACAAGGCTTTCAAATTAACCCAAGCCAACAAAGATAAAGAAAAAAGAATTTAAGAAAATGAACAAGGCCTCCAAGAAATTTGGGATTATGTTAAATGACCAAACATAAAAATAATTGGTGTTCCTGAGGAACAAGAGAAATTTAGAAGTTTGAAAACCTTATTTGAGGAAATAATGGAGGAAAATGTCCCTGGTCTTTCTAGGGATCTAGACATTCAAATAGAAGAAGCACAAAGAATACCTGGAAAACTCATCACAAAAAGATCATCACCTAGGCACATAGTCATCAGGTTATCTAAAGTCAAGACAAAGGAAAGGATCGTAAGTGTTGTGAGGCAAAAACATCAGGTAATCTATGGGGAAAAAAAACCTATCAGATTGACAGCAGATTTCTCAGCAGAAACCCTACATGCCAGAAGGAATTGGGGTCTTGTCCTAAACCTTCTTAAGGAAAATAGTTATCAGCCAAAAATGTTGTATCCAGCAAAACTAAGCATCATGAATGAAGGAAAGATAGTCTTTCAGACAAACAAATGCTGAGAGAATTCACCACTATCAAGCAAGCACTACAAAAAAAATGCTAAAAGGAGTTAAAAATCTTGAAACAAAACCTCAAAATACACCAAAATAGAACCTCCTTAAAGCATAAATCTCACAGGGCTTATAAGATGATAATACAATGGAAAAACAAAACAAAACAAAACAAGGTATTCAGGCAACAACCAGCGTGATGAATAAAACAGTGCCTCCCATCTTAACACTAAGTTTGGATGTAAAGGGCCTAAATGTTCCACTTAAAAGACACAAAATGGCAGAATGGATAAAATCCACCAACCAAGTATCTGCTGTCTTCAAGAGACTCACCTAACACATAAGGACTCACATAAACTTAAGGTATAGAGGTGGAAAAAGATATTTCATGTAAATGGAAACCAAAAGCGAGCAGGAGTAGCTTTGCTTATATCAGGCAAAACAGACTTTAAAGCAACAACAGTTAAAAAACAAAAAGAGGGACATTATATAATGATAAAAGGATTAGTCCAACAGGAAAATATTACAATTCTAAATATACATGCACCTAATACTGGAGCTCCCAAATTTATAAAGCAATTACTACTAGACATAAGAAATGAAATAGACAACAACGCAATAATAGTGGAAGAATTCAATACTCTTCTGAGAGCACTAGATAGGTCATCAAGACAGAAATTCAACAAAGAAACAATAGACTTAAACTACACCCTAGAACAAATTGACTTAACAGATATTTACTGAGCATTCTAGCCAACAACTGCAGAATATACATACTTATTCCCCAAGACAGACCATATGAGAGTCCACAAAACAAGTCTCAATAAATTTAAAAAATTTGAAATTTTATCAAGTACTCTCTCAGACCACAGTGGAGTAAAATTGGAAATTAACTCCAAAAGGAACCCTCAAAACTATACAAATACATGGAAATTAAATAACCTGATCATGAATGATCTTAGGGTCAACAATGAAATCAAGATGGAAATTTAAAAATTCTTTGAACCGAATGATAATATGACACAGTCTATCAAAATCTCTGGGATACAGCAAAAGAGGACTACGAGGAAAGTTCATAGCATTAAATGCCTACATCAAAAAGTCTGAAAGAGCACAAATAGAAAATCTAAGCTCAAACCTTACGGAACTAGAGAAATAAGAACAAACCAAACCCAAACCCAGCAGAAGAAAAGAAATTACAAAAATCAGAGCAGAAATAAATGAAATTGAAACAAACAAAAATAAATACAAAAGATAAATGAAACAAAAAACTGGTTCTTTGAAAAGATAAACAAAATCGATAGACTGCTAGTGAGATTAACCAAGAAAAGATGAGAGAAGATCCAAATAAGCTCAACTAGAAATGAAATGGGAGATATTGCAACCAATACCACAGAAATACAAAAGATCATTCAAGGCTACTATGAACACCTTTATGCACAAAAACTAGAAAACCTAGAGGAGGTGGATAATTTCCTAGAAATATACAACCCTCCTAGATTAAAACAGGAAGAAATAGAAACTCTGAATAGACCAAAAACAAGTAGCAAGATTGAAACAGTAAGAAAAAAAAATTGCCAACAAAAAAAAGTCCAGGACCAGATGGATTCACAGCTGAATTTTATCAGACATTCCAAGAAGAATTTGTACCAATCCTACTGAAGCTATTCCAAAAGATAGAGAAAGGGGAAATCCTCCCTAAATCATTCTACAAATCCAGTATTACCCTAATACCAAAACCAGGAAAGGACATAACAAAAAAAAAAGAAAATTGCAGACCAATATCCCCAATGAACATAGATGCAAAAATCCTCAACAAAATATTAGCTAACTGAATCCAACTGCATATCCAAAAAAATAATACACCATGATCAAGTGGGTTTCATACCAGGGACACAGGGATGATTTAACATACACAAGTCAGTAAATGTGATACACCACATAAACAGAATTAAAAACCAAAATTCTATGATCATCTCAATAGATGCAAAAAAAGCATTGACAAAACCCAGCATCCCTTTATGATTAAAACACTCAGCGAAATAGGTATAGATGAGAAATATCTTGAGGTAATAAAAGCCATCTATGACAAGCCCACAGTCAACATTATATCAAATGGGGAAAAGTTGAAACATTCCCCCTGAGAACTGGAACAAGACAAGGGTGCTAATTTTCACCACATGATGAATAGAACCATACCTCACATAGTACTGGAAGTCCTAGCCAGAGCAGTCAGACAAGAGAAAGAAATAAAGGGCATCCAAATTAGTAAACAGGAAGTCTAAGAGTAACTGATTACTGATGATATGACTATATACCTAGAAAACCCTAAAGACTCATTCAAAAAGCTCCTAGATCTGATAAATGAACTCAGTAAAGTCTCAGAATACAAAATCAATGTAAAAAATCAATAGCACTGCTATACACTAACAGTGTCCAAGCTGAGAATCAAATCAATAATTCAATCCCTTTTACAATAGCTACAAAATAAAATAAAATACTTAGGAATATACCTAACCAAGGAGATGAAAGATCTTTACAAGGAAAACTATAAAACACTGCTAAAAGAAATCATAGACAACATGAACAAATGAAAACACATCCTATGCTCGTGGATAAATAGAATCAATATTGTGAAAATGACCATATTACCTAAAGGAATGTATAAATTTAATGCAATTCTCATCAAAATGCCATCATCAATCTTCACAGAACTAGAAAAAACAATCCTAAAATTCATATGGAACAAAGAAAGAGCCCACATATTCACAAGACTAAGCAAAAAGAACAAATCTGGAAGCATCACATTACCTGACTTCAAACTATACATGGCTATAGTTACCAAAACATCATGGCACTGTTATAAAAACAGGCAAGTAGACCAATGGAACAGAATAGAGCAACCAGAAATAAAGCCAAATACTTATAGTCAACTGATCTTTGACAAAGCAAACAAAAACATAAAGTGGGAAAAGGACACCCTATTAAGCAATGGTGCTGGGATAACTGGCAAGCCACACGTAATAGAATAAAGCTGTATCCTAATCTCTCACCTTATACAAAAAGCAACTCAAGATTGATCAAAGACTTAAATCTAAGACATGAAAACAAAAATTCTAAAAGACAACATCAGAAAAACTCTTGCAGACATTGGCTTAGGCAAAGAGTTCATGACCAAAAAACCAAAAGCATATGCAACAGAAACAAAGATTTAAAAAGGGGAGACTTAATTAAACTCAAAAGCTTCTGCACAGCAAAAGAAATTATCAGTAGAGTAAACAGACAACCCACAGGTTGGGAGAAAATCTTCACAATCTATGCATCCAACAAAGGAATAATATCCAGAATCCACAAGGAACTCAAATAAATTAGCAAGAAATAAACAAATAATTTTATCAAAAAGTGGACTAAGGACATGAATACACAATTCTCAAAAGAAGGTATACAAATGGTCAACAAACATATGAAAAAATGCTCAACATCAGTAATGATCAGGAAAATGCAAATCAAAACCACAATGTGATAGCACCTTACTCCTGTAAGAATGGCCATAATTTAAAAATAGATAAATAGATGTTGCCATGGATGTGATGAAAAGGGAACACTTTTACACTGCTGGTGGGAATGTAAACTAGTACAACCACTATGGAAAACAGTGTGGAGATTCCTTAAAGAAATAAAGTAGAACTACCATTTGGTCCAGCAATCCCACTACTTGGTATCTACCCAGAGGAAAAGCAGTCATTATAAGAAAAAGACATGTGCACATGCATGTTTATAGCAGCACAATTCTCAATTGCAAAAATATGGAACCAGCCTATATGCCCATCAACCAATGAGTGGATAAAGAAAATGTGGTGTACATATATGCCATGGAATACTACTCAGCCACAAAAAGAAATGAAATAATGGCATTAGCAGCAACCTGGACAGAGTTGGAGACTATTATTATAAGTGAAATAACTCAGGAATGGAAACCCAAATATCATATGTTCTCACTTATAAGTGGGAGCTAAGCTATGAGGACACAAAAGTGTAAGAGTGATATAATGAACTGTGGGGAATTGGGGGGAAGGGGCTGAGGGATTAAAGACTACACATTGGATGCAGTGTACACTGCTTGGATGATGGGTGCACCAAAATCTCAGAAATCACCATTAAGGAACTTATCTGTGTATCCCAACACCAGCTGTTCCCCCAAAACTATCAATATAATAATAAGAAGAAAAACAAAAAATATTTGACCAAGTTCAACATTCATTCTTGATTAAAAAAAAAACTTTTAACAATTTAGATAAAGAATAAAAGGTCATCAAAATAACAAAAGTCAATTATGAAAAACCCACAGTTAACATCACAATCAACGTTGAGAAACTGTAAACTTTTTCTCTAAGAACTACTACAAGGCAGGGTGCCCATTCTTGAAACTTTCATTCAACACAGTACCGGAAGTACTATCATGAGCAATTAGACAAGAGAAAGAATTAAAAGATATACAAATTGGGTAGGAAGAAATAAAATTATCTCTATTTGCAGATGACATGATACTATATGTAGAAAAACACAAAGACTCTGCCAAAAAACTGTTAGGCCTAATAAATGAATTCAGTAATGTTGCAAGTTATAAAATTAACAAACAAAAATTTATGGCATTTCAAGCTACAGTAATCAAAACAGCATGCTACTTGCATAAAAGCAGACACATAGACCAATGGAACAAAATAGAGTAACCCAGAAACAAATCCACACACCTACAGTGAACTCATTTTCAACAAAGGTGACGAGGACATACATTGGGGAAAAGACAATCTCTTCAATAAATAGTGCTGGCAAAATTAGATATCCACATGCAGAAAAAGGGATCTAGACCCTTATCTCTCACCGTATACAAAAATCAAATCAAAATGCATTAAATACTTAAATCTAAGACCTCAAACCAAGAAGCTCCCACAAGAAAACATTGGGGAAAATCTCTAGGACATTGGTCTGGGCAAAGAATAGTTGAATAATACCCCACAAGCACAGACAGCCAAACCGAAAATGGACAAATGTGGTCATAACAAGTTAAAAAGACTCCGCACAGCAAAAGAAACAATCAACAAAGAGGCAAACCACAGAATGGAACAAAATATTTACAAAGTACCCATCTGACAAGAGATTAATAACTAGAATATTTATGGAGCTAAAACAACTATATAGGAAAAAAACCTACTAATCCAATCAAAAATGGGCAAAAGATTTGAATAGACATTTCTCAAAAGAAGACATACAAATGGCATATGACCTAAAACCATAAAACTCCAAAAAGAAAATAAAGGGGAAAATATTGAGATTGGCCTTGGCAATGATTTCTTGAGTATCACAACTTAAGCTCAGGCTACAAAAGAAAAAATAAATAAATGAGACCACATCAAACTAAAAAGCTTTTTCACAGCAAAGAAAACAATTACCAAAATAAAAAGGCAACCTACAGACTGGGAAAAATATTTACAAACCATGCATCAGATAAGAGGTTAACATCCAAGCTATATAAGGAACTCATACAACTCAGTAAGAAGAAAATATATTACCTGATTTAAAAATGGGCAAATGGCTGGGCTCTGTGCTGGGTGCCTGTAATCCCAGCTACTGGGGAGGTTGAAGAAGGAGAATGGCTTAACCCCGAACCCAGGAGGTGGAGGTTGCAGTGAGCCAAGGTAGTGCAACTGCATTTCAGCCTGGGCGACAGAGTGAGACTTTGTCTCTAAATAAATAAATAAATAAAACCTGGAAATGGACTTGAATAGACATTTCTCCAAAGATGACATTAAAATGGCCAACAGGTACGTGAAAAGGTGCTCAACACCACTAACCATCAATAAAATGCATATCAAAATCACTAAGAGATACCACCTTACACCTGTTAGGATAGTTATTCTCAAAGACACAAGCGATAACAAGTGTTGGCAAAAATCTGGAGAAAATGGGACCCTTGTACACTGTTGGTAGAAAGGTACATTGGTGCAGTCATTATAAAAAAAACAGTATGGAGTTTCCTAAAGTTCATCTCCTCTGTTGACGCATTGTGTCCAGCTTCTCACCTGAAGTCCAACACAGTGGGCCTCCACCTTGGTTGCATATTGGAATTACCAGAGGCTTAAAAATTACTGATGTCTGAGCTTCATCTCTGGATATCCTAACAGACTTTGTCTGGTAATCAGAAGAAAAGAAAACAGTTGATTCTAATGTATACACAAGATGGACAACCACTAATCTAGACAGATTCGGAGTGGGGGACTTTGATGAAGTCTGCCAACAAAAGGGGCTAAGATAAGGGGTGCATTTTAAGGGCCTGAAATAAAGTGGCTGGCGAGATTGGAGAGGACATTGAATCAGCTGAGCTTGGTGATAATGGGGGTCAGGGCAGGGAGTCCAGCGTAGCTTCCAGGGTCCTGGCTTAGACAGCAGGAAGGATGAGGCAGGGAAGACTGGAGATAGGAAAAGTACTTGCAAGGGGAGACATATTACACTTGAGATGCCTGTTAGAGTTCCATATAAAGATGGTGAGTATGGAGTTGGACACAGTAGTCTGGAGCTTGGGGAAAGAGCCACTGCGCAGGTAAATTTGCATATCATTTAAAGACTGAGGGATTGGTGAAACCACCCTAGGGAGGAAGTATAGAAAAGAAGAAAGCTCAGAAACAAACCTTTTGAGTACTCCAATACTGGCTTGGGAAACTAAAACACAAAGTGATTTTTAAAAGCAGCCAATATCTATTAGACAATTTGGGCTAAGCACTGTTCTAAAGGCTTTACTTGCTTTAACTCATTTAATCCTCTCAACAGGTCTATGAGTTAGGTCATAACTAACTCTAAAAGTTAATTTTAGAGAGAGAAAGTTCTCCACTGAGAACTTTCAAGTTCAGTCCCTATTCCTTTCCCTTTGCCCCACATTTGAGCAAGATAGGTGCTTTGTCCCTCGGTACCAGTAGAAATTGCAAACCATTAAAAGACCAACCCCATGCGTAAACCTTCACCCCAGCTCCACCCTTAACCACAATAAAAACCCAAAGCCACCCACCACTACTTCACTCCTAATTCACTCCAGACAGAGCATAAGCCTTTCTCTTTGGGGAATACTTTTGCTGTTTACTATGTGAGTAATAAACCGTATGCTTTTCCTATGGCTGCTGTAAATTACCACAAAATTAGTGTCTTAAAACAACAAAAAAATTATTTTCTCACACTTCTAGAAGGCAGGAGTCCAAAATCAGTTTCACTTGTCTGAAATCAAGGTGTTGACAGGACTATACTCCATGCAGAGGCTCTATGGGAGGACCTGTTCTTTGCCACTTCAAGCCTCTGATGGCTGCTTGTATCCCTTGGCTTGTGACTGCATCACTCTAATCCTCAAAACCAGCATCTTCAAGTCTCTATCTGCTCGTCTTTATATTGGCGTCTCTTCTGTGTGTTTGTAAAATCTTTCTCTGCCTCCTTCTTATAAGGATACATGTCATTGCATTTCTGTATCACTCAGATAATCCAGGATAATCTCCCTATCTCAAGATCCTTAATCACAGAAAAATCCACAAAGGCTCTATTTTCAAATATGTTGACATTTTCAGTTTCCAAGGATTAGAATCTGACATATTCTGGGGCTCTATTTCAGCCTACTGCAACATCTATTGGTGCCCATGTGTCATTTGTCCCAACATCCATAAACCTTCGGGGTGAACATTACATAGTGTCCAGCAGGGGATTCTAAGCCCTCAAATAAAACAATAATATTAGCAGTTTGCAGATGATTGAACTGAAGGAACACTGGAGGTTGGGGAATTGGAGAAAGATGTGTTTGGTTTTGTTTTCTTTCAACAGGACTACTCCCTCATTTCCTAGAAAACTCTTGAGTCCTTAACAGCAAGCCCACAAGAAGTGAAAAGGCTATCTGGGGTACAATACGCTGGCTTGGAAGTGTTGGGGGGAACAAAATAAAGAGATATCTAGACTCAAAGGAGCATACTAATTCATAATTATAGAATTAGCTGATTGCACTGTGACCAGAGAAAATACTCTGAATGCATTCAGGGAACTAGCAACTGTCTACAAAGCTGGAGTGGATTTTCAGGTCTATTTGTACAGAATTAAAGCTACGGTTGTTCTATATCATCCTACTTTTAAGAAGCAGCAGATATTCAATTTACATCAGTAGTTACCTTGACAGTAGTTACTTTTGAGTTCTGTTTTTCCTAATTATTAGGCTTACTCTGACATTTTGTTCTTTATAATTCTTTATCAGCACCTCCTGCAGTTTCCTGTGACAGTTTATCTAGTGCATATGATTAGTTGTATCCTTCAACAGTTTTCAGTGAGTTTAGATTAAGTTCACTTTCCCCACGAAGTCAGAATACTGGGTCCACACTGCCACTAACTTACTATGTGACATAGAATAATCCCTTCTTCTATTCAGGTTTCAAGTTTTGCATCTGAACGGCAAGGGAAGTGTACAGCCCTGTTTGAAAGTGTACTGTCCTTTATGGCTGCTGAAGCATCCTAGACTCACCCCAGAGAGAGATAATTATAAACAAGCGTCATGATGCAAACGGAAACATAAGCATGCCTCTTAAACCACAGTACTGCTGACCAACACAGGAGGCTGGTGCCTCTGCAAGGTCTCAAGGTGATCCTAAATTCTACTACATGGCATTAGGCATAGAAAGGCAATCATTCTTGGAAGGACTGTAACAGATCTCATTCTTGGCAATTACTGTAGGTGGGAATGAGAAAATTCTTTTATGTTGAACAAAAGCCTTTAGGTCTTTTCCAAGCAGTGGAAAACTGCCTAGATGGACACACCAAACCACCCTGATGGAAGAATTTGGAATGTCTAATTTAAAAAACAGGCACATGGCAATGCAATGAAGGCCTCTGCCTCTTTTCCATTTCTTTTCCTCTACCCTGCTTGCTCCACTGTGTTTAAACAATGTTCTCTGGAAATTTGAAAGCTTCACTGTAATCATTTTTATTAGGTTTAAGCAAGTATTAAATTAATTAGCAAAATACAGCAGTCAAATAACCAGCTTAATGTGCTCATGGGGTATACAGCCTTTAAAGAGTCTATTCCACTTGAATTAAGCCACCTCCTTCTAGCATAGGACAGTAAGGAGAGCATGGGTTTTGAGCCTGATAATGCTGGGCTGGAATCTCAGCTCTATTGCTTTCTATGTGACCTTGGGCAAGTTGCTTAACCTTTCTGGGCCTCCATTTTCTCATTTATAAAATCAGCTACTCACTATGTTAAGTGGTTTACATGAATTGTATCATTTAATCTCACAGTAACTTCTGAGTTGAGTGTCATCTGCTTTTTGCAACAATTAAGTGAGATCACTCAGGTGAGCATATACTCAGGTGAGATACTCAGGTGAGTACATAGTAGGTATTCAAGAAAATTGTAGCCAGTTGTTACTATATGCTCAGCTTTATGCTGTGGAAAAAAATCATGAAGTATTTACTCATCAAGTATAAATTGAACACATCATATGTGCTTATTTAAAAAGCAGAGAAGCAATGTCCAAAGGAAGACCATGATTCAGTTTCTGAATCTTGACTGGTTCTCTTTTTGGAAGGGTTTGAATGAGGTTGGATTAAACACCCCTGCTGGACAGATGAGCCCCAAGAGTCACAGGGCTAAATATAAACCAAATGAAAGGCAAACAAGACTTGAGACATTCAAGTAGTCTCTGCAAGAGAAGACAGGGGCTTGCATTCCTCTCCCACAAAATCTTTACAGCATGATCTCCCCTCAAGTTGGCCTCGATTGATTGACCACATCCCTCCCCTCTCACTGTCTGTCTCAAATGCTCCTTGCAGAGCTTGCCAACCTCCTACTCTTTGATCTTCCTGGCCTTCTTCAGGTTATTCCCCAGTTCTGACGGAAGACTTACATTTACATTGAAATTCAACTCATCCTACAAGTTTGAATGGCACCCCCCTGAGGATGGTATCAAGATTGAAGGTTGAGGCTTTATATGGCATATGGTGAAAATAATTGCTCTTTAATATAATGAGAACTGATTGGAGTAGTTTGATCCCTATTAAAAGCATCACAAATGTATGGTTAATTTTCTAAATAAAAGTAAGAGTGATATGTATGTAGTATGCATAAACCAATTATAAACACAAAGCAATTAATAAAATGTTAGCACTACCTATCAGATGTCAGCTTATTGCCAGATACCAATAATGTGTAACCTTAGGTATCTATATAATATACATACTGTGCTGCATAGATTAACATACAAATACTTTTTAATTACATGATTACATGTGACTTATAGATTTATATATGAAGAAAACACAGTTAACCAATGAAAAAACTATAAAGATGGCTGAGGCACTAAATAGCCTAAATAATAAAGGAATGTCAGAGGCTAAAATATGGTACCAATAGCATCAGTAATTTAAAATGAGAAATGCAGTGCATAAGACCTGACACTCAGGTTTCAGATTACCATGACTAAAAAGAAACAGGTTCCAAATTACAAAAATAAAATAAAATAAATAATAATCTGCTTAATTTTACTGAGCCACTGTACTGGGTTGAAGAGTGTCTACCCAAAATTCATTTCTACCTGGAAGCTCAAACTGTGATCTTATTTGGAAATAGAGTCTTTGCAAATGTAACTAGTTGAGGATCATATGGGGAAATCATTTTGGATTTAGGATGGGCCCTAAACCCGATGACTTCCTTATAAGAAGAATAGAGGACACAGAGACACACAGGGAAAAAGCCATGTGAAGATGGAAGTAGAAATTGGAGTGATGCATCTATAAGTCAAGGAACAAGTCAAGAATCTTAAGAACCACCAGAATCTAGGAGAGAGGCATGGAACAGATTTTCCCTCTGAGCCCCCAGAAGGAACCAACCCTGCTGACACCGTTATTTCAGACCCCTGGCTTTCTGAATTATGAGAGAATACGTTTCTATTGTTTTAAGCTACCCAATTTGTGATAATTTGTTACAGCAGCCCCAGGAAACTAGTACAACCACCTTAACTTTGATATCAAAACCTGACAAAGTACCAAAAATAGAACTGAAAACCAATCTAATTTGAAAATATGGATGCATAGCAGCATAAATTCTAAATAAAATACTAGCAATGCAATTACTGAAGAATAAAAAGTATTAAAAGACTAGTTCACCATGACTACGTAGATTTTTTGTCAGGCATGCATAGGTGTTCGATTGTTAGGAAATCTATGAATAGCACTCATCACATCAGTATCAAAGGGATAAAGTCATCTTGATATATGTCAGGAGGACATTTGTTAAAATCCACAAGTTCCTAAGAAATATTCTTAATAAAATGTGTTATAAAAACATTTCCTTAGCAAGACATATAATATGCATCTGAATGTGTATATGTTTGTGTGTATATACACATATACTTTGCAGCTCTGCTCACTAAGAAGACCCCAGAAGCAATGGCCCTGGTAGCAACTAACACACCTAGTTCCCAGATTTTGATTTCAAAATACCATTCTCCTTGGAGAAGTGGACTGGATCAGGGAACGGACAAGATAAGCCTGAAGCATCTCATAGTACCAGAAAGTAAAGAAATGCTCAAAGAATGAAGGGATGGGGACATGCCAAAAGGACTCAAGAGCTAACCTGAAAAGGCACCCAATGGTTACAGTTAAAACAATTTGTGCGACAAAACAAATAACATAGTATTGAATTATAACCCAAAGTATGAAATATACATGAGTCCATACAAAACGTAATTGAAATAAATAAACGAGGGAGAAAGGAAAGCTCTTTCATTTAATAAATATAGAAGGAGTAACGGAAACAGAAAAGCACCATTTGCAAACACCACAGTGATACTTGTTTCAAGAAAAACCATCAATGGATGCTAAAATTAGTGGATAAAAGCATGATGAAAAACAGGATGTTTACATATTCTCAAAATATCTCCCCACAGGATACTTATACTTATGAAGGGAAAATAGTACCTTGACAGTGGAGAAAGCAGG
The DNA here is from genome assembly GCF_029281585.2 of Gorilla gorilla gorilla. Classification (NCBI taxonomy): domain Eukaryota; kingdom Metazoa; phylum Chordata; class Mammalia; order Primates; family Hominidae; genus Gorilla; species Gorilla gorilla. Next base: position 161,060,174 of record NC_073247.2, read on the forward strand.
CAAACAACAATCAAAGCTGTCATCAATATTGGAACATATCGACATCATATCTCTCCAGACAGGATGCCCTATGAAGCCTCAGACAAACTCAAGTTGAACAACATTCTACAAAATAAATGGCTAGTTTTCTTCAAAAGTCTCAGAATCACTAAAAATAAAGACTAAAGAAGTGTCTCGGATTACAGGAGACTAAGGAGACCTGACAACTAGATGCAATGTGTGGTGATGGATTGGATCCTGGATCCCCCTCAAAAAAGATATTAGTGGGATAATTGAAGTCTGTATAATGTCTGTAGATTTATTAATAGTACTGATGGTCCTTGACTTAACAAAGGTTCAACTTATAATTTATTTTACTTTACATATGGTGTGAAAGTGATGATATACATTAAACAAAAACTGGCATGAAAGTGACAATATGCATTAAATAGAAACTGTACTTGGAACATTGAATTTTGGTCTTTTCCTAGGCTAGCGATATGTAGTGCAATGCTCTGAGGATGCTGGGCAGCAGCCGTGAGCTGCAGCTTCCAGCCAGCCACGTGATCCCGAAGGTAAACAACCCAGATTCTACAGTGTATTAAATGCATTTTGTACATATATTTTCAATGTATGATGGGTTTATCAGGAGGTAACCCCATTGAAAGTTGAGGAGCATCTGTATTGCATCAATGATAATAAGCTGGTTTTGATCATTTTACTATGGTTATATAAGATGTTAATATTTGAGGGAACTGGATGAAGGGCATATGAGAATGCTATGCATTCTTTTTTGAATTTTTGTAAATCTGAAATTATTTTAAAATCAAAAGTTAAATAAATATTTAAAAATGAAAAAAATGTAAAAATAAATTATAGTGCACCTTATACAATGCAATTTTATGCAAATATTAAAATTAGGATTTTCTCAAAATAGTAGAGTGCAAATGAGGAAATTCTCACACTATATTAAATTATCATACTATATTTAAATTATATTAAATCCTACATATATTACATTATATATGTGCATTGTGTGAATTTTATGTTCTATATAATCCCAAATTTATAGAATATATTTATAAACATGCATATAGCAAATCAAGAAGAAGAAATTAGGTAATATTGGAAATTAGAAGACAACATCATCTTTGCAGATGCTGTCGCACTCTACTTAAGACATGTAAGAGAATCAACTATAAGAACTACTAAGACAATTCAGTTAGGTGGTTACAAAATAAATGTATAGGATTTATAGTACTCTATATGCCCGCAATAACATGTTAGAAAATACAATTTTTAAAGGAGATCCCATTTAGAAACAAAACCTATAGAACACTAGAAATAATACTTCCATTTTATTTATTTATTTATTTATTGTATTCATTTTATTTATTTTAGAAATAATACTTTCATTTTAGCAAGAGGGATTTGAAATCCAAGTTAGTAAGGAGCTTGTATGGAGCTGGTACGATTGGTTAAATATGGGGGAAAATGAAGTGAATAGGTTTATTGCAATGCATGTCATTATAAATAATCTATGAATTAAATAGTTAAATGTGAAATATTTCAATACTGGAGGCAAATAAGCTAGAAATAAAATAGGTGAATTTTTAATCTCAGAGGAAGGAATAATTCTTTGAGCATAAATAAGAAGTTACAAAGGAAAAGACTATATCAAAAATTTTAAATTTATTTCAACAAGACCATAAATAAGAATAAAACATAAATGACAAATTTGAAAAAAAATATGGTTGTAATATCTGTGATAAGCAAGAATCAATACCTTAATATATAAAGAGGTCTTAAAAATAAGTGGAAGGAAAGATCCCAACAGACCAAAAAATGGTACATAAAATTTTATTTTATTTCTCTAAAACTGGCAAAAAGGAAGTATAGTATGTGAAGTGAGTTTGGTGATGATACAGAGAGATAAGGCCATTTGCATAATATGTCATGGATGATGATATAAATTAATACAATTTCTCTGAAGTGCCTACAGTGTTACTGTAGCACTGTGGCATAGTTTGAAGTTGGGTAGCATGATGCCTCCAGCTTTGTTCTTTTGTTTAGGATTGTCTTGGCTATTCAGGCTCTTTTTTGGTTCCATATGAAGTGAAATTTGGCAATATAACAAGAGCCTTAAAGAATTGCGTTCACTGTGATCCAGTACTTTCCAATTATCCTAAGCATATATCAGAACTGTTCCCAGAAATATGGATAGCACACCTTACTATTTATAAGACCAAAATATTGAAGATAGTATAAATATCCAAAAGTAAGGAAATGGTTAAATAAACTCTGATCTATCTATTTATAAGACAGCATACAGCCATGAAAAATTATGTCAGAATTAGTAATAAATGTACTTAGGAAATATAGTAAAATACAATATAATGTAAAGTAATAAAAATCATGCTGTAAAATAGTAATAAAGTATGATCTCAACTTTTTAAAAATATATATTTACAATATATAAATACCCCTAACATTTGGCCTACTTTGAATGTAACAACAAAGTCTATTTTGAATATACTGGGAACCTGCTAAGAAGAAAAGAAATGTAAACATAATTTAAATTGAAATGCTGTGATATTTTAACAAAAGAAAATTCAATTATATGACTTGGAATCATGTTCTGTGCATGTGTGCGTGTGTGTCTGTGTGTGTATGATTAATTCATTTATTCAATAAATATATGTTTTCTGATTTTTAAATTTTAAGTTCTGGGGTACATGTGCAAGATATGTAAGTTTGTTACATAGGCAAATGCATGCCATGGTGGTTTGCTGCACAGATCATTCCGTCACTTAAGTATTAAGCACAGCATCCACTAGCTATTCTTTCTGATGTTCTCCCTCCTCCCCACCCACCCTCCAACAGGCATCAGTGTGTATGGTTCCCCTCCATGTGTCCACGTGTTCTCATTGTTCAGCTCCCACTTGTAAGTGAGAACATGCAGTATTTGATTTTCTGTTCCTGCATTAGTTTGCTGAGGATAATGGCATCATCCATGTCCCTGCAAAAGGACACGATCTTGTTCCTTTTTATGGCTTCATAGTAATCCATGGTTCATATGTACCATATTTTTTTATCCAATCTATCATTGATGGGCATTTAAGTTGATTCCATGTCTTTGCTATTGTGAATAGTGCTGCAATGAATATACGTGTGCATGTATTTTTATAATAGAATGATATACAGATTTATATTCCTGTGGCTATATACCCAGTAAGGGGGAATCACCACACTATCTTCCACAATGGTTGAACTAATTTACCCTCCCAGCAACAGTGTAAAAGGGTTCCTTTTTCTCCACAATCTCACCAGCATCAGTTGCTTTTTGACTTTTTAATCATAGCCATTCTGACTGGTGTAAGATAGTATCTCATTGAGGTTTTGACTTGCATTTCTCTAATGATTAGAGATGTTGAGCTCTTTTCATAGGTTTGTTGGCCACATGTATGTCTTCTTTTGAGAAGTGTCTGTTCATGTCCTTTGCCCACCTTTTAATGGGTGTTTTTTTCTCGTAAATTTAAGTTCCTTGTAGAAGCTGGATATTAGACCTTTGTCAGATGGACAGATTGCAAAAATTTTCTCCCATTCTGTATGTTATCTGTTCACTCTGATGATAGTTTCTTCTGAGGTGGAGAAACTCTTTAATTAGAACCCATTTGTCAATTTTTGCTTTCGTTGCAATTGCTTTTGGCATCTTCATCATGAAATCTTTGCCCATGTCTATGTCCTGACTGGTATTGCCTAGATTTTCTTCTAGAGTTTTTATAGTTTTGGGTTTTACATTTAAGTATTTAATACATTTTGAGTTAATTTTTGTATATGGTGTAAGGAAGGGGTCCAGTTTAAATTTTCTGCATATGGCTAGCCAGTTCTCCCAGCACCATTTATTAAATAGGAAATCATTTCCTCACTGTTTGTTTTTGTCAGCTTTGTTGAAGATCAGATGGTAGAAGGTGTGTGATCTTATTTCTGGGTTCTCTATTCTGTTCTGTTGGTCTGTGTGCCTGTTCTTGTACCAGTACCATGATGTTTTGGTTACTGTAGCTTTCTAGTATAGTTTGAAGTCATGTCATGTGATGCCTCCAGCTTTGTTCTTTTTGCTTAAGATTGTCTTGGCAATTTGGGCTCTTTTATTGGTTCCAAATGAATTTTTAAATAGTTTCTTTTAATTCTATGAAGAATATCAGTGGTAGTTTAATGGAAATAGCATTGAATCTATAAACTACTTTGGGCAGTAAAACCATTATCTTTTTTTGTTTCTTTCTTTCTTTCTTTCTTTTTTTTGTTTGTTTGTTTGAGACGGAGTTTCGCTCTTGTTGCCCAGGCTGGAGTACAATGGCATGATCCCAGCTCACTGCAACCTCTGCCTCCCGGGTTCAAGCGATTCTCCTGCCTCAGGCTTCCAAGTAGCTGGGATTACAGGCATGCACCACCACGCCCAGCTAATTTTGTATTTTTAGTAGAGACAGGGTTTCTCCATGTTAGTCAGGCTGGTCTCGAACTCCTGACCTCAGGTGATCCACCCGCCTCGGCCTCCCAAAGTTCTGGGATTACAGGCATGAGCCACCATGCCTGGCCTCAGTAGGACCATTTTCACAATATTGATTTCTCCTGTCCATGAGCATGGAATGTTTTTCCATTTGTTTGTGTCCTCTCTGATCAGTGGTTTACAGTTCTCCTTAAAGAAGTCCTTCACTTCCCTTGTTAGCTGTATTCCTAGGTATTTATTCTTTTTGTGGCAATTGTGAATGGGAGCTCATTCATGATTTGGCTCTCTGCTTGTCTGCTGTGGTGTATTGGAATGCTACCGATTTTTTGCACATTGATTTTGTATCCTGATACTTTGCTGAAGTGCTTATCAGCTTAAGAAGCTTTTGGGCTGAGACAATGGGGTTTTCTATATATTGGATCATGTCATCTGCAAACAAAGATAGTTTGAATTTCTCTCTTCCTATTTAAATACCCTTAATTTCTTTCTCTTGCCTGATTGCCCTGGCTAGAACTTCCAATGCTACATTGAATAGGAGTGGTGAGAGAGGGCATCCTTGTCTTGTGCCAGTTTTCAAGGAGAACGGGCTTTTGTCCATTCAGTATGATATTGTCTGCGGGTTTGTCAGATATGGCTCTTATTATTTTGAGGCATGTTCCTTCAATATCTAATTTATTGAGAGTTTTTAACATGAAGGGATGTTAAATTTTATCAAAGGCCTTTCCTGCATCTATTGAGATAATCATGTGTTTTTGTCTTTAGTCCTGTTTATGTGATGAGTCACATTTATTGATTTGCTTATTTTGAACCAACCTTGCATCCTGGGAATGAAGCCTACTTGATCATGATGGATAAGCTTTTTGATATGCTGGTGGATTCGGTTTGCCAATATTTTGTCGAGAATTTTGCAGTGATGTTCATCAAGAATATTGGCCTGAAGTTTTCCTTTTTTGTTGTTATCTGCCAGGTTTTGGTATGAGGATGATGCTGGTCTCATAGAACGAGTTAGGGAGGAGTCTCTCCTTTTCAGTTGTTTGGAATAGTTTCAGTAGAAATAATACCAGCTTTTCTTTGTACCTCTGGTAGCATTCAGCTGTGAATCTGTCTGGTCCTGGGCTTTTTTTGGCCAGTAGGTTATGTATTTCTGTCTCAATTTCAGAACTTGTTATTGATCTATTCACGGATTCAATTTCTTCCTGGTTCAGTCTGGGGAGGGTGTATGTATCCAGGAATTTATCCATTTCTTCTAGATTTTCTAGTTTATGTGCATAGAGGTATTTATAGCATTCTCTGATTATTGTTTATATTTCTGTGGAGTCAGTAGTGATATCCCCCTTATCATTTCTGATTGTGTTTATTTGGATCTTCTATTTTTTCTTCTTTATTAGTCTAGCTATCTAGCTAGCAGTCTATTTTGTTAATTTTTTCAAAAAACCAGCTCCTGGATTTGCTGATTTTTGAAGGGTATTTCATGTCCCTATCTCCTTCAGTTCAACTCTAATCTTGGTTATTCCTTATCTTCTGCTAGCTTTAGGGTTTGTTTGCTCTTGGTTCTCTAGTTCTTTTACTTGTGATGTTAGGTTGTTAACTTGAGATCTTTCAAGCTTTTGAATGTAGGCCTTTAGTGCTATAAATTTCCCTCTTGACACTGCTTTAGCTGCATTCCAGAGATTCTGATATGTCATTTCTTTTTTCTCCTTAGTTTCAAAGAACTTCTTAATTTCTGCCTTAATTTGATTATTTACCCAAGAGTCATTTAGAAGCAGGTTGTTCAGTTTCCATGTAGTTGTGTGGTTCTTAGTGAGTTGCTTATTCTTGAGTTCTAATTTGATTATGTTGTGGTCTGAGAGGCTGTTTGTTATGACTTCAGTTATTTTGCATTTGCTGAGGAGTGTTTTATTTCCAATTATGTGATCAATTTTAAAGTGCCATATGGTGATGAGAAAAATGTGTAGTCTGTTGTTTTTGGGTGGAGAGTTCTATAGATATCTATCAGGTCTTCTTGACCCAGAGCTGAGTTCAGGCCTTAAATGTCTTTGTTAATTTTCTATCTTGATGACCTGTCTAATATTGTCAGTGTGGTGTTAAAGTCTCTGATTATTATTGTGTGGGAGTCTAAGTCTCTTTGAAAGTCTCTAAGAACTTGCTTTCTAAATCTGGGTGCTCCTGTATTGGGTGCACATATATTTAGGATAGTTAGCTCTTCTTGTTGAATTGAACCCTTTCTCAGAGGTTTTGTTCATTCCTTTTCATTCTTTTTTCTCTATTCTTGTCTGCCTGTCTTATTTCAGAAAGATAGTCTTCAAGATCTGAGACTCTTTCCTCCACTTGGTTTATTCTGCTATTAATACTTGTGATTGCATTGTGATGTTCTTGTACTGTGTTTTTAAGCTCTAATAGGTCAGTTGTGTTCCTCTCTAAACGGGCTATTTTTGGCTGTCAGCTCCTGTATTGTTTTATCGTAATTCTTAGCTTCTTTGCATTGTGTTACCACATGTTCATTTAGCCTCAGCAAAGTTCATTATTACCCCCCTTTTGAAGCCTACTTCTGTCATTTCAGCCATCTCAGCCTCAACCCAGTCCTGAGCCCTTGCTGGAGAGGTGTTGCAGTCATTTAGAGGAAAAGGGGCATTCTGGTTTTTTGAGTTTTCAGCGTTTTCATGGTTTTTTTCTCATTTTTGTGGGCTTATCTAACTTCAATCTTTGAGGTCGCTGACCTTTGGATGGGGTTTGTTTTGTTTTGTTTTGTTTTGTTTTCTTGTTTTCTATTTGTTTCTTTGTTTGTTTGAACAGTCAGGCCACTCTTCCATAGGGCTGCTGTAGTTTGCTGGGGGTCTGCTCCAGATGCTGGTTGCCTTAATTTTTCCCGTGCCTGGAGGTATCACCAATGAAGGTTATGAAACAACAAAGACAGCAGCCTGCCCCTTCCTCTGGAAGCTTCATGCCAGGGGGGATGAAGGAGGTGGCTGGAGACCCTGGTTGACAGGTCTCAGCCATTCAGGAGAAATGGGATCAGGCATCTGCTTAAAGAAGCAGTCTGGCTGCTTTTTGGTAGAGCAGCTCTGGTGTGTTGGAGATCCCTTCAGCCCTTGAATTGGGCTTTCCAAGGCCCACAGGTTGGAGCAGCTGAGAAGCTCAAATGGTCAAGGTAGTGGCCTGCTCTGCCCTCAGCCACTCCGTCCCAGGGAGAACACTAGCCGAGGTAGCCGGTGGCCCCCACTGGGAGGACCCCCCTTCTCGCTCCCCCACCCCCCCCCGCAAGGAGGAGTGGGATCGGGATCCCGCTTAAAGAAGCAGTCTGGCCATGCCTCCACGAAACAGCTGCGTCGTGGTGGGGAACCACCTCTGCCCCTGTTGGCTCGGACTCTCCATAGCCTGAAGGCTGGAACAGCTGAGTTGTACAACCAGCCCAGGTGGCAGCCCTCCCCTTCCCCGGGCAGTCCGTTCCATCTATTTAATAAATATTTATCAGATGCCTATTGTGTGGTAAGCACTCTGATAGGCTCTAGGGATACATGTTATCTCAGTCTGTTTGTGCTGCTATAACAGAGCACCACAGACAGTAATTTATACAGAACAGGAATTTTATTTTCTCACAGGCCAGGAAGTCCAAGATCAAGGTGCCAGCATCTGGCACAAGAACACAAAATTCTCTTCATGGTATTTACATTCTGGTGCAGCAGATATATTAAACATATAAATACAAAAATAAATACTGTTTAAAATTACAGACTTAAGTACTTTGAAGAAATATTACAGGTTTACTACTACAGTACAAAATGGGCTACTGATTTGTTGGGAGGGTGAGAGTGATAGGCAGAACATACAGAAAGTATTAAAAGTTATTTTCCAAAATTGTAAAAGTGGTTGTTATTTTAATATAATCATTAATGATTATTAGCAATTCTTCCTTTTTATCATTTTTGCTATATTTTCCAAAATTTTAGCAATTAACATATGCTATGGTTTAAATGTGTCCCCCAAAATTTATGTGTTAGAAACTTAGCCCTCAATCCAACAGTGTCAGAAGATAGGACCTAATGGAAGATATTTAAGTCATGAGGGCTCTGCCCTCATGAACAGATCAATGCCATTATTAAAGAGAAAGTTTGGCTCCCTTTGGCCTCTTTGCCCTTCCACCACGTGAGTACACAGTGTTATGGAGCATACAGTAGGGAGACCCTCAAAAGATGCCAGCACCTTGATCTTGGACTTTCTAGCCTCCAGAACTGTGAGAAAATACGTTTCTATTCTTTATAAATTACGCAGTCTGTGGTACTCTGGCACAAACAGATTAATACAACATGTATTACTTTTATAATCTTAGAAATAAACAGTAAATGTAAAAGAAAACATAACAAAAATAAACTAGATATTTTAAATATTGCTGAATAGTTTGCCAAGGCCCCAAAAGTCATACTGTCTAACAAGGGCAAGCTGACCTTTGGGTCCTTGAGTACACTCACCCTAGTGGCCTGATGAAGTGGCCGCCAACATGAGGGAACACCTAAACAATAGCTTTGTCCAAACTACTCTTCAAGTTCTCTTGTAAAGTTGATGTCAGGACATAAATACCTTCATCATTTATTTACCTCAAATGCAAAAATGAAGTCTATTTTGAATATAATAGGGACCTGTTAAAAACAAAAATTTTAAACATAATTGAAATTGAAATACTATGACATAGACCAAAAGGAAAATTCAGTTATATTATACTATCTGAAATCATCTTTGGAGTAACCTCCAATTGGATGAAAAAGATACTGGGATGATTTGTGTACACCGGTGTCTTCCTATGTTTATAGAACATAGATTCAAAAGAGAAATGTGACAGATGCTAGATAGAAAGGAGTCTGGTTCAAATAAGGTGTGATTCTTAAAGATCAGTTAATGCCACCAGACAAAAATATATTGTAGCCCGGGCAATGCAAAAGTATGGTGTAGGACCATTTATCATAATCTCAAATTGAAAAATCCACAGTGAAAAAAGGACCAGAAATCAGAAGGCTTTTAATCAACTGATCTAGTTGCTGCAGTAACTAGGGGTAGGCCCAAATATTGTGGTTCTCCTGCTGGACGCACATATAGAATTGAAATTTCCTAGCCCATTTAGAAAAATTAACTTTAATCTTCCAATTTGGATTGATCAAGTCCTTGCTTCAGCCAGTGAAATGTGTGAGGAAGTGAGAAGTGGCCAGTGTCATTGTGATCATGGAAGCCTGGGTAGGGATGGAGGCTCCAGCAATGAGTCATCACAATGAGCAGAGTTCCCGTGACCTGAGTCACGCATGCTGCATGGCCAGTAAATATGTTTTGTGTTTTGTTTTTTGTTTTTTTCTTTTTTGGCAAGCCATTGAGATTTAGGGGTTATTTGTAACTACAGCAAAACCTAACCCATACTGTTATTAATGCAAACCACCACCTGTCCTTGATCAAATTTACTTAAACCTTTATTTCTAGTGATAGGAAGTTTAGTAGCTGGTATCCAGCTAGTTACAAAAGACAGACTGTTCCAAGCTTCACAGGACAGTGAGAAAGAATAGCTCATAAAGAATAGCACAGGCTTTGAAGTCAGAAAAAAATTTTAAAAAGAAAAGAAAACTGTGTTCAGGTGCTGGCTACTACTACCTCAGCACAGGGACATGTCATTAACCGCTCTGAGCACCAATTCTTTTTCATCTGTAAACAGTATAATATTGGCAAGTATTTATCAGGGTCGTTGTAAAAATAAAATAAGACAATGTGTGTAAAACATTTGACACATTAGTTGGAAGATAGCGAGTGGTCAATACATGACTATCAATATCATTATTATTATTATTACTTCTCAGTATGTATTTATAACCTTACTTTTAAAAATACCATAAAGCCAATAACTTGTTAACTTTATGGCTCTCCACATGGTAGGGATGCACACTTTTGCATACAAATATACATTTCTTGATTCCTCTGTCCCTCCTCAATGGAAGAAAATAGTGTTGGTAGAAACAAAGTATCAGTCTCAATTTGTACATATACTCAAGTTCATGTAAGTCATTACAATGTGTTTTTGAGAGTTGCCACTTCACTGCTCTATAAAAAGCTTCCTGGAAAAAGTATTAACAGATGGCCTCTTACTCTCGGAGACTGTTAGTAGCACACCAGATGGCAACCCAAATGAGAAGATTCAACTTAAATTCTCCAAACTGAAGGAAATGTGACACTAGCTTTTTTAATAGGTGTGCAGCATTAGAGGTAGCAAAGAAATTATCAGTTAAAATAGAAACTCATTTTCTTGCCTTATTTCAATGTGGAATCCAGCCTTCATTGTCTTATCAGTTTGCAGACAGTTCACATGAAACACTGGAAATAGTTTTCACAACATAAACAGAAATTTTATTTGAAATGACTGACAGATTTATGAGGTGTAAGGCTAGTCTAAAGAATGAGAATGCAAGGCAGTGCCCCAGGGATGAGTGCTCTATGCTGTGGACACTCCTTTCTCTCCAGGATCAGTCATTAGTTTGCAACATTTTGGTATTATTGTTAGAAATATTAGATTTCAGCTCAACTGTCAAACTTTTGACAGGGAAGTAATAACTGTTTTAAGATACTTATCATCCTTCCAGAAGTCCAACTCACCCACTGATGAATAAAAGCCTGGACTGGGTGTGGTTCCCTTCCCAGGCATTGGTACAGTACAAATTCTACCAGATGCCTTTGCATTCTGAAATAATGTTGTCCCATTAGGGTTTAAGAGAGGCCAACAGTTTTCATGTTAGGGTAGAGATGTGTCCTTCTGCCATATTAGATTATATGAGTCAATGAGGATGTTTTGGCCATCAGACAACTCCTAAATATAAACATTTTAAGAGGATTATGAACCAACTCTGGGGACAAAGTTGACATTCAACTATTCCATTCAAACCCCCTTGGATCTTCAGACATTTACACCAGTGGGGGCACATTGTAAACGTAGGTTTTTGGCAAAGTGGCTGGAAATATGGTCCAATGCACGAATACACAACATTAAAATATGCATATATACTCCGAACCGATCTTTTGGGAAATGTGAATCACAGCCTCCCTGACTACACAAAACTTTAACCGGGAGTTAAACCTGGGAATTTTTCAGCCTGGACCACTGCTGTCTTCTCCTGTCCAAGTTCTAGCTCGGGGCTGGGGTAGACACAAACAAAACATGACTGCCACAAACCACATCAAATTTACATGAACTCCTTCAACTTTTCTTGTGAGTTCCCGGAACAACTGGAGTCAATGAAAAGCACAGATTGGGTCCATCTCTGCTCTCATGAATCCTCCATACCTGTGGAGCTAAGATTGCAGCATCTTAAAATTAGAAGAAACACACGTGGCTCCAGGGCTTAAGGGAACAGGTACTGTCTAAAGAAAGAACGTATCAATTGAGCAGGCTAACCAGCATGGAAAACTGAATTCAAAGAAGCACAAGTTGTCATGTGTATATCCAGCACTGTCTAAGGGAGAGAGATCCTGGATCTGGAGGCCACTGAGAAGAGGATCTTTACTCTAGGACAGGGACAGATCACTGAGTTCCCTCATTGATGGAGTAAAAAGTTCACCCTCAGGCCACTCACCTCTCCAAGTAATATTTGGCTAAACGATTCTATTTCCCATATCTCTGGATATTGAGAAGTGAACACAAAAGCATTCTGGTTATTGGAAAGAGGGAAGCCCTGTTTTAAATTATTTTGCCTTATTCATCACTGTCTGGTATTTCAGTTAGCATGAGTCTATCCTCATTTCTGGCACCCCAAGATGGTCTAAAACTAAGAACCAGGCCTGAGAACTGGAGTTTTTAACCTGGAATCCATGGTCCTTTAGGACAAGTCTTTGGAAGCTCAGTGGACGCCCCCCTTAAACTATATGTATAAATGTGTGTAGATGAGCATATAAGCATGTGGGAGTGTGGGGCAAACCATAGGTTCTCTCAGATTTCCAAATTGGTCCAAGACTCAAGAAAGATTAAACCCACTTCTCTAGAATGTGGTGACCTAACCAAGAACGTTACTCAAGAAAGGTTAAACCCACATTCTCTAGAATGTGGTGATCTAACCAAGAAGCTGCTCTTAAGAAACCTTTCTTACCACCAACCATAACCCTTAGATGGCACCTATGTGCCTAAATGGCATCATCATTGCATCCCCCAAATTGCAACAATGCAATACTTAAACCAAGCCAGTCATGATAATTTTGATTATGTCTAAACATTGTCATAAAAGATTTTATGACTTTCCTCAGTTATTCTTCCTCAAACTCAAATAATTATCATTTTATGTGCTACCAATTCCTCGCCTTACAGATGAGTTTGTGGTTTTTGTACTGCTAAGTCTTGGTATAATTGGCTGATATCTCAGGAATTAGAAGAGCGGTCTGGTGGCAGGCTAGTTCTGTTCAACCCAAAAATGTCTGAGTTTTATTTGCCATGTGATGTATTAGGGCTCAAAAACAGGTTACATTAATCTCATAAAATTAAATAAAAACATGATTGCCAATTAACAGCGTAGGATAATGTATAAACATGCAAACAGATGTCCTCTTAGACAAAGAAAGCATTTCATTAGAGCCAAATACACTGACGACAACATCACGTGCTTACCACGGTGGTGGATGCAAGCAACATCCCACAGAGACAGCCTTCCTTTTGGCTTCAGCATTGGCTGCCATCCAAAATTCACAGACTATAAACAATTTAAAAAAAAAAAAAACTTTCCATAGAGAAAAGTTAGGGATAGAACTCACTTGGGGTCCCCAACTTTCTGAGGAAGTGCTCATGTCATAAGTCAAAGCAACATTTTCATCAGCCCAAGGTGGCAGGCAGGATAAACGACCTGGCCGTGAATGCACACGTTGAGAGGGAAGAGTGAAAAGGGCCCTCAGGAAATACCTGTCGAATGCTGACTCCTACCCCAACAGGGCTGGGCTGGAGAGGAAGGCCCCATTGAAGGTGTTAAACCACAGTGGGAAGCTTAGCTCCTCCAATCCTGTCTCACTCCAATGAAACACAACGGCTTCATTGTTGACTTTCTGTTGAAACAAGTCTCTGGTTTTACCAGCAGCCTAGTTCGGGGAATGTGCTGGCTGGACTTTTATGTTGTATAGAACTAAAAAGGTTGAGGATGGCCCTAAGTCAGGTCCTAGGCACTAAAGCCTAATGCTGGTCTAGTCCAGGGGATTACAATTTTCTCTGTGATTACTGCTGCTTCAGGTGAGCAGATGTCCACGTATTTTACACCATATTTTTCTGAGGTGTTGATATTTTCTAGCTTTTGAAGACGTAAATTTGTGATGTGTGAAATGAAAAGTACAGTACTAACTTCTTTGAAAACCTGAAAAAAAAAATCATTTCAGAAATTCTTTCCTCTTGAGGTCACTGGGTTGAATCCACCTCAGTCTGGTTGTTACCAAACCGCATTACTAAGGTTTAATTTCTAAATACCAAAGTTTCAGGGCATCGAGAGAAGAGGGGAGAAAGTGGTACTGAGGCACTGAATGGAGACAGAGGGGAGATGGGTTGACCAGAACTCTCAGCAGCTAGGCCAATTGGGTTCTAGATTCCAAAGAAAGAGGTCCATTATTGCTGGGATGCCCAGAATTATTGTCCCAAATCCACTAGAAGCTTGTGGGAATTAACACTCTTTATTCTTTTTTTAAGCTGTGAAATATCTGCAGCGTGTTCTTGGGATAAAGAAGGAGAAAGAGTCACCTCCTCCTCCCCAGTGAATCACAGTCATGCCCTGCGCAAGAGTGTATTCAGAGGTCTGGTCTCTGGGAGCAGAGTGGAGAGTGGAGAGTTAGAGGTAATGTTGGGAACCCATTCGTAATGATAGAGTTAGGGATTAAAGAAGGCTATACATAATACAGATCTCCCCATGAAAGGAAGTATTTCTGGAAAATTTCATGGGCACTTTTGGATCCCAAATTAGAACTTCTTCTGTGGCAGTGATGGATGGAGAAGATCAAAACCATGTGAATCTGCAGATACTGGGTATTGGGCTATAGACTTTTTCCCACACACCAACCTCCAGTGCCTCCATCAGTTACAAATGGCTACGTGTTATTAAACAGTCGCTGAAACCACATATTAAATAAATACATATGCAAAGAACAAAGGGCTACTGAATATGTAAAGTGGCTGGCACGGTATAAACAGTCAACACATGGTTGATTGATATTGCTATTATTGAATAATCGATTGAAACTGTGAACAAGTTCTAACACTGCACTGAGCTCTCTGAGAGCAGAAACCTCTTGGTATCTCCTACAGTACAGAGCACAGTTCCTGAAAGATCGCATTAATATAGTCAGTGTTCAGTGAATGTATTTCAGTGAATACATGGATTGAAAAGAAAGAATAAATAAATGAATAAAAGAAAAAACACTGCATCAGCATAACATGAAAAGAACATTCATCCCCCTTATTGAATCAATGCTGTTGATTTTACCTCCTGAAATTTTAAAAGACATTCTTCCACTTTTCTTTAACATCACTGCCACCATCCTATCATCAAGTCAAGCCTGGCCTCTTCAAAAATTTCTTAACTGGTCTCTCTTCCACCTATCTCAATTCTCCTTCCAATTTATGCTCCACTCTGAAGCTAAAGAGATATATTTAAAATTTATCTGATCATCCTGTCACCCTCATTCTAAAAACACCACAATAAGTTCATTGCACTTGGGACAAATACAAAACTCTTTATCATGGTGTGACAGAATAAAGATGGATGCAAATTCTTTGCAACCTCACCCCCACCCAACCTCATTGAGAGGTGGAATCTACTTTCCCTCCCCTTTTATCTGGCCTGGACTTATTGACTTGCTGAATTAATAGAATGTGTCAGAAGTGATGTTCTGGGACTTCTGAAGCTATGTCACCATGTGCCCAGCTTTCTTAGAGAGCTCACTCTGGAGAAAGCCAGCTGTCATATAAAAAGGCCAAATGTCCTGAGATGGCCATACCACAGGGTAAAATGCAGTGTGGAGACAGAGGTCAAAGAATCCTGAAATTTCAGATATGTAAGCAAAGAAGCCAACTGAAAAGTGGATTCTCCAGCCCTATCCCCCACAAGATGATGCCATGTGGATCACAGGCAAACCAACCAGCCATCCTTCCGAGATTTCTGACTCATAAAATTATGAGCAAAATAAAATGGCTGCTTTAAGCCACTAAGTTTGGGGGTAGTTTGTTATGCAGTGATAGATAACTAGAACGAATGTCTTAAAAGATCACACATGACCCAGCCCCTGTTCTTTATCCCCAGACTTGTTGCATGCCATTATTCCCTCACTCCACATCCACCCATACTGGTTATCTGTGATATCTTCTGTCTCAAGGCTTTGCACACACAATGTCTCACTGCCACATAACCACCGTTGTCCTCCACCATTTGTCTGACTTTTTCTTCCAGGTCTTAATATTATTTCAAGGAAGCCCTCCCTAAACCCCAAGACTATGTTGGGTCTCACTGTTCTACTCCCATAATAGCACTTGCCACACTATCTTGTCATCATTTATAGGTCTGCCTTCCTCTCTCAGATGAAAGTTCTTCAAGAACAAAAATTGTCTTCTTCATTAACCCAGCATTGAGCATACTGCTTAATACACATAGCTGCTCTACAAATGTTGATTAGTTAGCTGATTTGAGGAATGAATTAATGTATAGATGCATGATGTAATTCCTGGAGAAACAGAGGAACAAATGTCAGAAAATGCCAGGATCTAATCTGAGCTCAGTGATCCCTTTCTGGTGGACCTGGAGGAAATTATCAGCCTCCTCATGTGCACAGCACTTTAATGTTTGTAAGTCACTATTCCATCCATCATTTCATTTCCTTTAAGTTAGCCTCTTTGGCCTGTTTATCTCTCAAATGGAAATAATACTTACAAATTATCTGTCATATGGGAGGAATATTATAGAATTGTTATGAAAATGAAGTAAGATTATGAAAATGAACATGATTTTCTTTAAAAATACAATATTTTCTAATGGATGTGGAATATCTCCACAAATATATCCCATAGGCACCTCAAACTCAATGTATCCAAAACATCATCTTCCCACTAAACCTCCTCCTTCTTTCTCCTCTGTCTCAGACATTGGCCCCACCACGTACCTAGTCACCTGAACCAAAAAGATGAGCATAATCTTAGAATCTTCTACCTATTCTTCAGGATGGAAAAAATTGATAAACTCCATCCATAATTGAAAAACTCCAGCAGATAGCTCTCCATAATGGGATCTGTACAAAGGCATATCATCTAAGGCTGAAGTCTTTCTTGTATTTGAATCCTAAGTAAAATGGACTTTGAAGATTCACCTATACTAAAAGTTCTCTAGACCAGGCAGAATTTGTAGTGTCTCCATGAGCAAAGTCTGGCTAGCAAGGGTTTTCTTTGTTTGTTGGTTGGTTTGCTTGTTTTTGTAAATATCAGGCCAACCCCTAGAACACTAGGACTACAGAGACTTTCCAAGATCAGCCAGTGCAACCCCTTCTCCATTTTACATATGGCAAATGAGGGCCAAAGAGGTGGAATGACTTGTTCAGGATCATTGCACAAGTCAGTGGCTGCCAATCCAGTGGCTTTCTTCCCATTGCACTAACATAGAAACAATAGCATTAAGTTACCACTTTAGTCATTTAAAATGGAAGTCTGGCTGAACAAGAGAAGGCAAAGGTGTATTTAGCAGAAACAGGATAATAAAACATATTGAAGGGGAGGAATGGATCATCTAGGAATGTTATTATTCCTTCGTCCTTAAAAAGGGAATCACTGGCCATCTCTTCTAGAGAGTCAGCCACCTGAAGGCAGGCCCTCACTGGATGAGCACCGATATCCCTTCTATCTATGTGATTTTAGTGAAGACTTGGAATACCTGAGTCGTCAGTGCCAAGTCTCCCCTCTCACAAGAAGTAAACCGACTAATGTTTCCAAATGTGTAATACAATTTGGGGTCTGTTTTTCAGGCTCTGTTTCTGTGGTTGTTCTGGAATCTGATATCTGTATGTGGGGTGGAGGTGGGTCTGAGGGGTGAACAGTTGTTGACAGGGCAGGGAACCATCCTCTTCATCTGTGCGATGCTGATGTCATTTACTTAAATAAGGGCTGAGAAGTGTCCATTGTATGTTGTGACAAGGTCATTTGGAGTGGAGCAGAGTGCAGTGATGGGAGTTGATGGCAGTGGTCCGAAGGCTGAGTCTCAGCTGTGGGGAAGTAGAAGACCAGCATAGCCACATGAGAGACTCATTCGGCTCCTGAGGAATAAGACAACCCAGGCAGTTGCTGCTGAAGAAGGCCACACTGTACCCAGACATTGAGAATCCCTGTGGCTAAGACAGAGCAGAATACAGCATTATAATACATTTTGGACTTTAATTTCTCTGGACATAGAAATTCTAAGCTTTTGACTTTCACTTACAAGGAGAAGACATTTCAGTTTTGAACCTTAACTTCTTTAGGTCTTAACTCTAAAAAATAAGAAGATTTAATTGTGAGCTTTAATTTCCCTCCATGAATTAGATCATGGGGGAGGAGGATTACATCCAAATTCAGGACATCTCAATGTTGCCAGCACTTCATTGTTAGAGAATCTTTACTTTGCCATTTGACACCAATAAAGAATCTCTAAAGAGCTCTCCTAGATAAGATGAATGAACATAATTTGTAATGGAAAATAGGCAGTTCATTTTCATCCTTGACTATCCAGCAGTCTTGAAGTGAAGTTAATTTGCCTATTGTTCTGACCCATTCTAGAGCCTTCTGAAAGCAAAAATCTACATTGCTCCCCAAGAATCCTAGGAGGTTACTCAAAGGACCAATGGTTGGTATTGGGGGAGTGTGAGTTCAGGACTGCTGAGAGACTACTAATCTGCCCTTCCTGACTGAGGAGGACAGCTGCACCTCAGATGACCTCAACAATAACACAAACTTGTTAAGAGAGCAAAAGCCAGGAAGGATTAACAGGGAATAAGAAGGAGTAAGAAACGGCGACAAGTAACTCAGTCTGTCAAGGAGATGAAACTAAGGGTTAAGGAATTGTCAAGAGGTGAGAAGGGGCAGTTATTATCCTAGTTTCTCCTGCTTTGCAATGTCTGTAACAGTCTCTCTCTCCTTCCTTCCTCCAGACACCCCATGCACTGGAATACTCTATGTAACAGACTTACTTAAGGCTTGGGGATAGTGGAGGGGAATTACTGCACAGAACAGAAAAGGGAACAATGCAGAATTGAAGATTAGACATCTCAAAGTTCCTTGGTTTCCCTACCACAATGTTTGTCTTCGGGTATCTTTCTTCTTAGACTCCAATCTCCTCTCTTGTTGCTTGTGTCTGCTCTCTCTATAGAAATCATTTTCCTACCTCTCCTCTTGTACAAATTTCAGAGCCCCATCTCATCCACTCTCTATGACATTTGTCAGCAAATTTTTCTGTAAACGGCAAAACAGTAAATATTTTATGTTTTGCACACCATAAGATCTTTGTCATCACTGCTGAACTCTGCTTCTATGGAGCAAAAGCAGCCAAAGATAATACATAAATGAATCGACATGGCTGTGTTCCAATAAAGCCTCATTTACAAAAGCAAGTGGTGGGCTACATTTGGCCCTTGGGCCATAGTTTACCATCCCGTGCTCCAGCAGAAAATTGAAAATTGAAAATTCTCCTCAAGTTCTTCAGTTCCTTTATTACACATGGTGATTGAACTCTTCTTTATCTCAACTCCTCTCATTACGTTCTTCCTTCTGGGGCCTCCCTGTGCGTACTACAGGGGAGTATAAAAAGCTTTCCTAGACCAAAGCTCCTTTTATTTTTTGTTGAGGCACCTTCATTCCTTAGTGTGTTGGTCAGCTTTTCTGCAGTAACAAACAACCCCAAAATCTCAGTGGCTTACAAAGGAAACATTTATTTCTCATATTCAGTATAGGTCACTGGTTTGGGTCAATTCTGCTCCATGTGTCTTCTCATTCCAGAACCCAGCCTGAATGATGCAATCTCCCTTTGGGAGATGATGTTCTTATTTCTGGCAGAGGGAAAGAGAAAGAATGCTGGCAGAAATCCGCAATGGCTCTTAAAGCTTCTACTGGGATGTAGTCGGTTATATCCACTCACATTCTTTAGCTAAAGGAATGGACATGGCAGGTTAAACCTCCATGGGACAGGAGTTTATGGTCCTTCCATATGGGGAGGAGTTTACTGCAGGTAACATGACAATCATAGATGATGTTTCATCCCTTTAGAGATAATTAAGAAGAGAGAATAAATAATACACTCTACCAGAAGTGTGGTAGAGTGTATTATTCTCTCTTCTTAATTACCTGTAAGGGGATGAAATGCAGAAGTTGTTTCACTTGTTCCATTTATAAAATAGCTTTTTTTTAATATAATGCGGCACTGAGGAAAAACTCTTGTCGCCCTCATTACACCCAGTGCTTTCTGAAGCCTTTATCAGCAGCACATTTACAGGTCCTGTGAGAGGATGGGACACTTCTGCAGATGGCTCAGTTCCTCCAACATGTGTTGATTCTTATGAGCTCTACTTACAGAAAGAGATCTTATCTCTGATTGGGAGACTCTGATATACTGATGAAATCAGCCAAACCTCATTTATGTATATTCTATGATTTTGGAACTTGTGATATAAGATACAGCCTAGCCTGGAATTTACCTTTGGAGTCTATGCCATTAAGGCTATTCACTAAATATTTCTGGTACTCCTTCTGGGAACCTGATCTCCAGAAGTTAAGTATGGATAACCGCATGACCATGTCACTCTCTGGCAGAAAATTGAAAAGGCAGCACATAATTCTCCATGTTCCTTGTTCCCACCATGGTGATTGTGAAAGCAAATTTTGACAAGAGGGCCTCTACCAGCTTGAATTCCTGAATGAGTGTGAGGAATGAAGCCCCCTGCTGATCTGCTTTGGAGAAATCATGTGAATAAGAAGTAGAACTTTGTCATGTTACACCACTAAGATGTGTGGGGTTGTTTGTTACCACAGCATAATGTAACTGATACCGACTAATAGACTATGATGAAAGAGTTTCCCACTGAAATTAGTAGTGTAAACATAATTTCAGGGGTCAGACAATCTACTTAAGAAAGTACTTTTCCTCAAGTGCTTTAAAAGCACCTATTTACTTATGAATAATTGCCATATTGATAAAAAATCATTCTTTTCATTAAGGCACTTAGGTTCCTACTTTCTCAATGTAGTATGAGTCATAGTATGAATTTAGTTTACAGTATTCAGTAATTCATTATGGATTTCAAGAAAGGATTTCTGCCATATCTCTTTAATTTTTTAATCAAATATTTATTGAGCACCTACTAGGTGTTCTATATGTTCTAGGTACTCTGCTAGATGTTGGGGAATTATTAATAAACAAGAAATATATGGTCCTTTCCTTCAGGGAGCTGGGAAACGTTCCAAAGGAAAATAAAAGAACATGGGGCTTTGAGAGTGTATAACATAGAACCTGACATGGCTAGAGGTGACAGAGAAAGCTTCCTGGAAAATATGACATCCTCACTAAGATTGGAAAGATGAATAGAAATTAGCCTCACATGGCATTTGTCAGCAAAATCTTGATTAAATGGAATATTCATGAATTAGGGTATTTATGTTAATTTGAAATTATAGCTTTTGAAATAGTCTTTTTTATTTAAATGGTTAATATCTCATTTATAAAAACTAAAATTCCAGTATTTTCATGTCTATTTTTCTCATCTTACCGTTAGAAATGAAATAATAAAGTTTGAGAATGCATGTTTTTCTCTATTTTGTAGACACTTTCTGTGTCCCACCCATGTCCCTTAGCCCTTGCCATTTCCATATACATTGGCCCAATTTCTGACTGTCAGTATGTGAGTCTCTGCCTAGACACTGTCTCTGACCACTAGTGTCAGTTTCACCTGCCCACATAGCATCCCTGTAGGATGAGAAATTGACCTCCACACTGTAAGCAGCTCTGGAACATTGACTGATGGAAATTAGTATATTAATGGCCCAATTCCTTCCTACTGTGGGCAGGGTGACTCTGAGGGATGTATTCTACTCTGGTACTGTATTCGTCCATTTTCATGCTGCTGATAAAGACACACCCAAGACTGGACAACTTACAAAAGAAAGAGGTTTATTGGACTTACAGTTCCATGTGGCTGGGGAGGTCTCACAATCATGGCAGAAGGTGAAAGGCATGTCTCACATGATGGCAGACAAGAGAAGAAAAGAGAGCTTGTGCAGGGAAACTCCCCTTTTTAAAACCATCAGATCTCATAAGACTCATTCACTATCATGAGAACAGTGCAGGAAAGACCCTCCCAAGTAATTAAATCACCTCCCACTGGGTTCCTCCCATGACATGTGGGAATTACAATTCAAGATGAGATTTGTGGTGGGGAACTGTGGGAATTACAATTCAAGATGAGATTTGGGTGGAGAAACAGCCAAACTGTATCAGGTACCCAGAGGTCTCCACAAGGATTCAGCTCTAGTTGTCCACAGTAGTAACTCACTTGACAACACACCCTTTATTGTCTACTTTCCCTTCCCTTTATCACTTCTTCGTTCTTCTACCAATGTTTCCTGAGGTCACCTCTGTAAGGGTTGTTTTTATGTTTCAACTTGGCTAGGCAAACACCAGTATAGATGGTTTTGGTCAAACACCAGTCTAGATGTTGCTGTGAAAGTTTATTTTGAATGCAATTAACATTTAAATCAGTAGGCTTTCCTTGAATAAAGCAGATTCCCCTCCATAATGTGGGTGAGCCTCATCCAATCAGTCGAAGGCCTTAAGAGAAAAAGACTGAGGTCCCCCAAGAAAGTAGGAATTCTGCCTCCTAGCTGCCTTTGGACTTGAGCTGCAACATCATTTCTTCTCTGGGTTTCCAGCTGACCTGCACTTCAGATTTTTGACTTTCCAGCCCCCAAGGCCTTGCATAAGTTAATTCCTTAAAATAAATCTCTCTCTCTCTCTCACATATACACACATGTATATACATATACATATATATATCTACACACACACATATATATACACACATATACGTATGTGTGTGTATATATATAGTTGTGTATATACCATGTGGTGTGTATGTTTGTGTGTGCATATATAGATGCACACACACAGTTTACCCTTGAATAACATGGGTTTCGAGTGCACAGGTCCACTTATATAAGGATAAATTGACACCAATAAAATTTACACCAAGTGTGCCTGCCTCCCTTTCCACCTCCTCCACCTTTTCTACCTCTTTTACCCCTGAGACAGCAAAGTCAACTCCTCATCTTCCTCCTCCTTCTCAGCCTACTCAACATGAAGACAATAAAGATGAAAATCTTTATGACAATCCACTTCCACTTAATGAATAGTAAATTAATTTTATCATCATATGATTTCCTTAATAACATTTTCTTTTCTCTAGCTTACTTTGTTGTAAGAATACAGTATATAATACATATAACCTATAAAGTATGTGTTAATTGACTGTTAATGTTAACCATAAAGCTTCCAGTCAACAGTAGGCTATTGGTAGTTAAGTTGTTGAGGAGTCAAAAGTTATACATGGATTTCTGACACTATATGCAGGGTCAGTGCCCCTAACTGCATCATTGTTCAAAGGTCAACTACATACACACATATGTGTGTATACACACATATATGTGTATATGTGTATATACACACATATATACATATGTGTGTGTATATATGCATATATGTGTGTATATATGTATATATACACACATACACACATATATACATATATGTGTATATATACAGATGTGTATATATACATGTATACACACATATATGTATATATGTGTGTATGTGTGTATATGTGTATATGCACGTGTGTGTGTGTGTGTATATATATGTATATATATATGTGTATATATATATATATGTATATATATATATATATATGTATATATATATATATGTATATATACATATATTTTCCTATTGGTTCTGTTTCTCTGGAGAATCCTGACTAATAAAACCTCCCAAATAAACTACTTGTATCTGAATCCTTGTCAGGGTCTGCGGCTAGGGGAGCTGAACTAAGACATCATCTTATAGATGAAGATTCAGATTCCACAGCAGAGAACAGGTAGGTGACTTGCTGAGGTCACAAGACTACTTAGATGTAAACCTCAGACTAGAAACCCTATCTCTTGACCTGCACTGCTTCCACCTATAAAGATCAGGCCAACACTTGCCTACTGATCCCCCACCCGGGTCCATGACAGCCTTTGTGGATTGGCCTTTTCCTCTGGGCCCAGTTGCATCCTCTGAATACACTCTCAGCAGTCTTTTGCAGTCAACAGGGCTTGGCATGCAAGAAGAAATCTACTTGCCATCCCTCTTCTGGACTGTATTCCAGTCCAGACTGAATTCAATTACGCTTTCCAAGCCAGCTCCACCTTATCCTACCCCACACATACTTACATGCTGATTGAAGCCTATTCCATTTCCTGATAGAGGTCCCCTCCCCAGCCCCATCAAAAATAAATAAATAAAACCCACACACACCAAAGGGACTGGAGCCTGAAATTAAGTATCACTCCTAGAGCCCAGATCTGATGATGCATTCACAGCTGAGGATCTTGCCCCAGGCTCCTTTGAAGCCTTTCAGCCTAGTGTGTGCATGGCCAAGAGTAGGTGGTACTCTGTGTTGATGGATTAAGAAAATGAGCAAATGAATGAATGTACATCTTTAGGTAAAGTGAATTATTTTGAAGTCTCTTATTCCAGTGGCCTTTAGGGGAACTGGCCAAGAAAAGAACAAAAAAATCACAATACTGGTTATTCCTGAGTCCTCACACGTGAGCTCCGAGCTCATTCAAATATTTGCCAAAGTGCTTACAGATGCTGCAACTTCTCTTGTTACAGAATCTAACTAAAGCCATTGATTTAGGAAAGTGGATTGGCAAGATAAACTTGGCAAAGATGGCAAACCCTAGCAGGTTAGTAGCAGCAAAACTAGCTGGTGCAGGGACCTCTGGCCCAGTCAGGTTTCTTTGGACTGTCTCCTGGGACAAAGCTGTCTACATTGGTCTGGGCAGCTCCTAGAAGAGAGAGCCTTGGACAGGGTCTGCATTTAGCCTTAGCAAAAGTGTACCCCTATCCCCATGAATGCTGCAGCTCGGCAGCATACACAGCTGCAGCCCATCAAAAGAAGGATGAAAACCAAAGGGGCCTGGGCTGCATGTTGAGTGGGAAATGATGACAGAGACAGTGGAGCCTTCAACAGAGGAAACGTTTTAGCAAACAAGTCTTGGCCTCTGCTCCCTCACCCCCACCTTTGACCCATCATCCCGTGAGAAGAGTGGCTCAGGGCCAGCTGGGGAAGCAAGGATGCTGGGAACTAGGAAATCTGAGTCCGGTTTTTCTTCTACATGAGTACGGACAGTTTGCCAAGGTCACTCAGATGGGGTCATTAACTGTGAATCAAAAGTCGTCTGGGCCAGGGATGAGGGGACCGGATTCCTAGTGTCAACATCACCACTAACCCCTAAGTGCCTCACCCAAGGTCAAGGGCTGTCCAAATGCATGACAATATTGCAGTAGTATAACCGTTCTAATACCTTGAGTTTAGTCTGAACAGTTCACATAGTCTGATCATATCCTAACAACAACTCAGTGAGATAGATAGTACTATCATGCCCTTTTACACATGAGGAAACTAATTAAGGCTCAGAGAGGTTCATGCACTTACCCAAAGCCACACGGCCAGTCAGGGTTGGAGTCAGAATTCACACTCCAAATTCAGGGCACATTCTCATATGCCACCGTTTCTCTCACGAGCTTTCAAATAAACATTAAAAAGTGATGAAATACATATTTTTCACATATTTGTCAGGACCTATTCTAAGTGTTGAGAATGCAGTGGTAAGCAAGATGCCACAAGGTCCTTGCTCTCTGGACTTGACATTCTAGCAGGGAAGTGTACAATGACCCATTAACAAGAACAGAACTCAAGTTCAGAAAACGATGGATGCTATGAAGGAAATGAAGCAAGGTAATCAGAGGGAGATGTGGCAGGTCTAAAGACTTGATGGCCAGGGAATGAGGCAGATGGTGCTTTCCACAACCCAGCATCTTTGGAGGAAATCCTCCTCCCCTAGGCTGTATTTGTGTGAGTGTAAGGGCAGGTCCAGCTGTCCAGATCAAGGTCTGGCCGCTGAAGGTGATAATCTGTGGGGTGATCCCACATCTCCATACCTTCTGCCAGGAAGTGTTCCCCAGGCCTGGTCCTCATCACCCTGGAAGTGGCTGTCAAGCTACAGGCTGCCCTGGTACCACATAAGTCTGGGATTCTCTGCCCCTGAGGATGTCAGGAAATGTATATGTCTATGAGGTTGGAGGTGGAAGATCCTTCAAAGCCTAGTGTCTACAAAAAGAAGGAAAGTAAATGCATAAGATATATATTGCCGCTCACAATGAACACAGCTCCTATGTCCAGAACAGCTGGCTTCTTACAGGACTGTAGAGTATGACAGCTGGGAAGGATGGCCCCTAGATGGGAAGACCCAAGCCCAGAAAGGAGACTTATCTAGGGTCACCCACATGGCAGGGTCAGGATCAGGGTCACTTTCAGGTGGATCACACCCTTCTCCATGGCTCATGAACAAGGAAAAAGAGGAGAAGGCACACTTATGGAACAGATGCCGGACACTGCTCAGGCATCATATGTTCCCAATACCCGCTCACTGAGGGCTCAAAAACCCACTCAAGAGGAGCAGCTACTTTCCTCAATCCACTGAACAAACAGGCCCAGAGAAGGGAAGTGGCTTGCACAATGTTGTCCAGCTCTCAAGTGGCAGAACAGGATCAATCTGGGGCCACGAGGGCTCTTCCCTTGCTGTTGCTCTTGAGATCCCCCGGCATTTTTTTCTGGGCTGCCTGAATTACCAAGCAGACCCCCAAAAGGGAGCCAGAGATTGGAGGCTCTTCAGTTGCTCTTGTTTATCCACCAAGCCATAAAATAGAAATTCCAGGGATGCAGGTCACCACTGACTCATGCAGAGCTCCACCCAGAGTGGAGAGCCTTGTAAGGAGTTGGGGGAGGTGAACATTAATATGTTGGGACCTCGGGAACTTAAGGAGCCCCAGGTCTGAAATGCTTGTTGTGCCACCTATGATACAATGAAAATCCCCCTCTGCTGCCCTCCACTTCCTTCTCTGGCTGCCCAGAATGAAGTCTACTGCTGGCCCAGTAGTCTAGGAAGTCTACCTGCAGACCCAGGTTCACTCTGGGACCTGGGGTGATCACACCAGGGGCAAGGCCTACATCAGCGCAGTGTGTGTGTGCTGGACCTTCCAGAACCAGGGCATGATGGCGCTTGGTTGAACTCAATAGAACTGAACTCTGCCTTTCAGTGAAGCTTGGACTAATGCTACTCGAAGCTCGTATGCCTATGCAGGTATTAGGGTGAAGGCAATAACCAAAAAGTGAAAAATGGAACATTACCTCCAGTTACTGTACAGATCTCTTCCTCTGAGACCCCTTCCCAACAGGCAGGTCTAAGAGCCTATTTGTTCTCTGTGAGAACATGTGACACATATTACCACCCCATTGGAATAGAACTCTGTGCTCAGCTTCAGTTCTGACCACTTCCCAGCTCTGAGTGCCCTCAGGGCACCAGGGTACCTCCTTGCTACCTCACAGGAGTCACGCTTTCTGTGAAGGGAGGCCAGATTTTACGGATAAAAACACAGGACTCCCAATTAAATTTGAATTTGAGATAAACAATGAATAATTATGTCGTATAAATATGATCCATGTACTACGTGGGACATACTTATATTAAGCAATTATTTATTGTTCATCTGAAATTCATATTTAACTGGGCATCCTGCATTTTATCCAGCAGCTGTATTCCTGCGGCCCACGTGGTGGTTGGCACCTGCCGCCAATACTGCTTGATGGAGAAAATAGCATAATATTTTGCAGTAGTATTTGGGGATGAATACTATAGGCTGCAAGGGTAACATTTGTGCATTTGTGTCATTTTTGGAAGACGTTTCCATCATATATAAAGCCTGTGCCTCGTGGATTGCAAATGAGACCCAGTTCCAGAGGGGGGTGGGAATGAGAAAGCAGTTAGAAAACAACCCCAGGGGATCTGAGACCCGAGCTTCATCTGCCGAGTATTTTATTCTCGTTAATTCATAACAGTGTCTTTAAAATCCTGGACTAGAATTTGAGAACAGTCAGTGTGTGCGACAGTCATTACTCCTTGGAGACACCCACTCCGCCAGCCGGGCGCCCTTCGTGCGTTCTTGGTGCCACAGCGGCCTCCAGTGGTTCTCTGAGGAACCACACGCTGTCTCCACCGCTAGGCTCCAGCTTGTCCCTAAAGCCAGGGCGGAAGGCGGCGGCGCCCTGTGGCTGCCCAGGGGCCTGGGCTGTGTGGCCGGATCAGAGCTGTAAGGCACAAATCCAAGTGCGCGCCGCCGTGGAAACAAAGCCCTTCCCTGTTGCTGTGAAGCTCAGACCAGACAGGGTTCTATTTCATCTTCCACGCCAACGTGTAACGTATCTGCTGACCCAATTTTACAGATGTTCTCTTCAAAACGGACTCGGCTTTGTGAATATTTTTCTCTATCAAGCTGTGGTTATAGAAATGTCAAAAAGCGGGTTGGGGGGGGGGCTTGAAATAGAATGAGACACTGTTCTGCTCAGAATTGATTCTTATTCTATCAATTGGTTGGACTGGAATGAATAATGGGAAAGGTAAAACCACTGGAATTAGGACCCCCTACCCCTGCCCAGTGCCTCTTACCGCCAACCTAGCAACAGCCTCACTTCATTTCCTAGAAAGGGCGGCACCAGCGATCCATTATTGAAAACACGCGACTCCCATAACCTTGTTCATTTTCATATGTGTAGCTCAGGGCAAGAGGTTCTCTGCTACGGCTTCCCTTTGATTTGAAAGCAATACAAAGAATAAAGGAAAATCAAAACTGTGGCCATAGCAAGGCTGACGCTTGATCCTTCCACACGCATGTGTGCCCCCCAGTTACTACAAAGGCAATTTTCCAAACGGGTGGTCGCCAACCTTCTTCCTTTCACAAAGTGATTTTCTGGCGGTTTCATAGCTTTGAGGTGGCTCCTTTGCACATCATTTCAGCTGAAATCTACTCCCTGGATCGGGAGACCCAAGAAGAGAAACCTTGTGGAAGCAGCAGTCCTTGCAGAAGACTGGACTTGGAGGTGGGCTGAAAATAGACTTGGTGGACTTGGATCTGAGGCTGCTTCCACTTGGCTAGCTGTGTCTCCTTGGTGGAGCTGCTTGCCTCCTCTGGGCTTTAAGCTCCCACCTCAGACTAAGGAGCTGCAGTGGTGCATGCCTGTAGTCCCAGCGACTTGGGAGGCTGAGGTAGGAGAATCGCTTGAGCCCAGGAAATCGAGGCTAGCCTGGGCAACACAGGGAGATCCCGTCTCTAAAAAAGCAAAAGGAAAATAAACAAATAAGGAGGTGGATGAGTGTCCTTCCAACTCCCAGTCTCTGATTCAAGCTACGGTACCTTTGGTCTTTCTCAAACTCTTTAAAGACAATTATTTTCATTCATTCATTTAGCAAACATGTAAGTGCCTAAATTTGCCAGGCCCTAGGTTAGAGGCTTAGTCTAGAAAAATGAATAAGAAATGTCCCCTTCCTTAGAAATAGGTCATTGCAAAGCAACGTAAGAAGTACTAGAGGGAAGATAGGAAATCAGGTTCTGTGCACTCTGCTGATGGGAGTGTGAATTTGTGCTACCTCTCTGGAGGAAATTTGGCACTAGCTTCCAGATTTTCAAATGCAGACACTTCATCAATCAGGAGCCCTGGTTGTTTTACTGACTAGTTCATTTAAGCAGAAAAAAGGTTTTTTCTTTTTTGTCTGTTTGTTTTTGAAAGGCTTGAGTAGCTCATAGAATCCCAGAGAAGGCCAAAGTCTCAAACCTAAAAAACAGGTAAGGACAAAGGTGACCAGGCAAGCTGCCATAACCACACAAAAACAGTTTGGTAACCATAGTGACACTACCAGTGCTGGACACTGGTGGTTAACATCACCGCAGAGCCTTCCTCTGGGGGAAGATGAATTCACACTGGTTCCTGCTTTACCAACTCAAGGAGGAAAGCATCTTGCTGAGTTGAGTCAAAGTCATATGCCTGCTCTCTAGCCACAAGGAAGTCATGGGAAAATGAGCTCCTGGCACTTTGCACCTCTGCAGTGGCAAGAGGGCTCTCCCTGCCTGCCACTCAAAATAATTGAGTGCAGAATTTCCCAAGTAGAGAAAGGCACTTAGGATGCTGGTGTCCAACATCATGTCAAATGTCCTCTACACATGCTTTTGACCCAAGAATTCTATTTCTACAATTTTATCCTTTAGAGATACATTAATACACAAGTGCACAAAGATGGCTGCATGGTGATGTTCTCTGCATCATAGTTTGTAATAGAAATGACACTGGAAACAACCTAAAAAGTCAGCAATAGGAGCTTAGGGAAATGACAGAAAACAATGCGGCCATTATGAACACTGTATTCATTCATTCCACAAACATTTGTTGTGGGCGTTACTGTGTACTGGGCACTAGGAGGCAATGATGCAAAAATAGACACTCTCTACCCCCATGGAGCTTTCTGGGGAAACAGATACAAATGAAATAATTACACAAACCAGTGAAAAAGTACAACCAAGCTGAGGACTATGAAGAAGTGGTATGTGTGTGATGCAAGCTGCTATGCAACCTAGTCAAAGGCATCAGGGAAGGATGCCCTTGGAAAGGAAGGGTTAAGTTGGCCATGAAGATGGAGTAGGAGTTAAAACAAGGAGGTGTGGCAGGTCAGCAGGGGGCAAACCATGAATGGTCTACACAAAGGGCAGGTTCAGGTGTTTTCTGCTTGTCCTCATAGTGATGGGAAGCCTTTGGGAGGGAGGGAGAGCAGGGAGGTACAAGCGGTAGGCAGAGACACAATCAGGTTTGCATTTTGCAAAGATCATATTCAGAACTGTGTGAACTTGTTTGCAGTGTAGCAAGAGTAGGAGATCAGTTAGGAAGTGGTTGCATGTCCAAGTGATAGGAGATCGCTTCAGAATGGTACCCGGTGGAGGTAGAAACCTGGATGGATACAATGATACACAAAGTATCAGTGGATGCATGTATCAGATGGATACATGGATACACAAAGAGGTAAAATCCACAAGGCCTGGTGATGGATGTCTCTATTCCATAGAGTTTCTGGGCTACCCAGGGCACTCTGTGAGCAAACAGAGTGATGAAACTCAAGGCTAGGAAAAGCAGCATCCTCAGTATTATCTTTTGTGGAAACACTAACACTTATTAGACGTCATGGGAGAGGAAGGAAACTCAGAGGTTTCTAGTTTTGTCCTCCAGGAAATGGCCTCACGTTTATATGGAAATTCTTCCAATTTGTGTGTCACAGAAATTAGGAATTGGGGAAGCCCTTAGAAATCACACAGTGTGAAAAGCAGACTAGAGGTGCCATGCCACCACACACCCAGGTTGTAAAACAGGATGTAGAAAAACCAATAGGAGATAGAGTATGAACCATTTTTTTATATATATATTATTCAGGGGAAGGACTATGCCAAGTAAACAGTGGTGTTAGATTATTTTCTTTGCTTTTGTATATTTTTCTAATTTTTCTGTGATGAATATGTAATACTTTTTCAACTGAGAAAAAATGCAATATTATTTTTTAAAAGAAATCACCTATTTAACATCTTTTCTATGGGTGAGGAAACTCAGATGGGAGGGTCTCTCCACTGAACAGGAAGAAAGAGAAATCTAATCTACTACTACTACATGAAATGGTTTGTTATTAAATCTTCATCTTGATTTGAAAGCTCCTTGCAATCTTTAAAAATGTTTTCAAGGCTATATGCAAAGGGCCAATCACCTGATATAGTCAGCATGCTATTTTAATAATTGAGCATGCATTCTTCAATCATAGAAGTCTCAGAGAAAGAGGGGATTTTAGTAGTGTTTCTTTCTGTAGCAAATGTTTGCCTATGTTAGAGTTTCTCGGCCTTGGAACTATTGCCATTTAGGCCAGATAGTTCTTTATTGTTCTGGGGGAGGGGGTGCTGTCTGTGTGTGATTCCTATCATCCCTGGCCTCTACACACTAGATGCTAGTAGCAGCCTTTCCCCAGTTGTGATAACCAAATATGACCCTAGACACTGACAAATGTCCCAAGAGGAGAACTGCTCTCTATTGAGAACCTCTTGCCTACATGATGCTTACATACCTCAGATGACAGCTCACCACACTTAGGAGCAGGCTCCTTCAATGGTAAGCTGCTATGTTAGAAAGTTCAGCCTCTGTTTTTTAATTTTTTTTTTTTTTTTTTTTTGGTGGAGTCTCACTCTGTCACCAGGCTGGAGTGCAGTGGCACGATCTCAGCTCACCGCACCCTCCGCCCCCCAGGTTCAAGCAATTCTCCTGCCTCAGCCACCCAAGTAGCTGAGACTACAGGTGCATGCCACCAAGCCTGGCTAATTTTTTTTGTTTTTTATTTGTATTTTAGTAGAGACAGGGTTTCACCAAGCTGCCCAGGCTGGTCTCGAACTCCTGAGCTCAGGCAATCCACCCGCCTTGGCCTCCCAAAGTGCTAGGATTACAGGCATGAGCCACCACACCCGGCCGAAAGTTCAACCTCTGGATGGCCATCTGTCTCCCTGCAGGGTCCAGTGCTGGATCTTCCCTTGGGGCTCTAGATATCATGTGTTTAATCTCTCTTGCCTCTGATGGTTCTTCAGAAATTTCAAGATAGTGCCATGCTCTCCCCCCAACCCCCTACTTTTACCCACCCGAGTCTTTTCTCTCCCCATCTGAACACTTCTTCAACTGTTCCTCACATGACATGCTGGGTCTCACCCATCTTAGGGCTATCCTCTGAACAGGCTCCAGTTTGTCCACATTTCCATGACAGCTCCATGTTCGCAACTAAACACAATTCTCCAGGTGCTGGCTGACCGTGACACATAGGCAGAGCAGCTTACCTCCTCCTTCCTCCTGGATATCCATTTATGTAGCCTGAGATGCCTTTCACTTCCTGGCAGCCACATCACACCACATCCCCATTCTGAGCTGTTGGCCACAATGTAAAAGGGTTGCATGTGCAATACTGCTCCCTTGGGTCACCCCTCACTAGCACCTTGGTTCTGGGGCCTTCCTGTTAGGTCTCCATTTATCCTTTTCAAACTTCAGCAGTTTCCAAGAACTGGTAGGCATGTTTGCCTCTGAGGATAATAGGGTAGCTGGGAACAGGATGGAAGAGGAAATGACTCTTCATTGTATACATGTTTGTGCCTTTGTTTGAGACAAGGTCCCACTCTGTCACTCAGGCCAGAGTGCAGTGACATGATCAGAGCTCACTGCAGTCTTGAACTCCCAGGCTTAAGTGATCCTCCTGCCTGTGCCTCCCGAGTAGCTGGGACTAGAGGTGCCATGCCACCACACCCAGCTAATTTCTTTAAAAATCTGTGTAAAGATGGGTGTCTTGTTATGTTGCCCTGGCTAGTCTTGAGCTTCTGGCCTCAAGCAATCCTCCCTCATGTTTGTGCCTTTTAAACTTCGCACCATACATAATAAACAAGCCAGTAAATGAATACATTGAAGTTACTTCACCTGCTGAGATTTACTCAAGCCTTCCAGCCTGCCTTTATCTATTTGGAAATGTATGTCTTCCAATGTCCTCACCAATATAAGAAGCACTGCCTTCCGAATTTTTAGTCGAAACCAGTAGGATAGGTAGAAAAAGATAAACTAAGACTCATGAAGACACTAAGCCAAGACCACTAAACAGGCAAATTTCCAGTTGGAACCCCAAGAACCCACTAATTTGCTTCCTTTACCTTGTTGCTATTGCATATATGGTTTCCCTAAGCCTACCTAATTGGTCAGCCCACTTCCTCTTTCTTTCTGGGGAGTCTCTGTACTGTAACTGCAGGGCAAGCTGAGAGACATACCACTGCCCAGAAAAGTGTGTCTATGGTCAAGTGCAACTCACCATCTACCCTCAAGAATTCAACTCCCTAACAAAACCCACGCCACAGCTGCCTTGGCCCTCACATGGGGAGGAACAGGTTGGATACTTTAAGGGGGCACACCTGTACCACGGTATCAAGATCTGTTAAATGGCTCCTTTTATTTTAAGGCAGCACCAAGCGGTCCCAAACCAGCAGCAAGAATTGCACACACGATAATGGCAAATTTAATGTCATTTATTCATATAATAACTCATGCTGCACTTAACACAATACAAAAGTATGTTTTTCAATAGTGTAGAAGATGTGAATTCATAAAACCTGTAAGTTAATGAGTACTGAATAAAAATCACCCACAAAAGGTTCTTTCAGAAACACACCCAAAACTACAATAAATTAGGGCAAGGGTTTTGTCAATGGCAGCTTCAGTCCTACTCCAAACCTTCTTACCCATATAAATCATAGTCCCTGACTTTTATAGAGGAAAAACCAAAAGCGGTTAACCCCTGGCCTTTGCTCCTCTCCTTGTCCACGTCCCAACTCTTGTTTCCTAGCATGTGCTGAATACACTACTAGACCTTGAGCTTTTGTTCCTCATTGGCAGTGGGAGCCCTCTTGCCTGGGCCGTCACATTACTCAGAGCCAAGTACCTGAGGGTTGGCTCCCAGCCACCTCATCTGGAACCAACTTGTCAGGTTTGTTCTCTCCCACCCATACTCTTCCCCCATCAGAGGATAAGGACTATCACATAGAATCCAGAATCAAACAAGGGCATCCTTTGGTGATTAGCACCATACATGACAGTGATGTCAGGCAGGGCATGGAGTAATAGCCGGGAAACTCTGATCCCAAAGAAAACCCTTGAGTGTGGGCTCCCCACAACAGACTGTGTTTTATCAGGCACTCAGAGGAAAGTGGCATCTGTCCCATCAGGTGAGTTAGTGGACAGGGACACCAACGGGAGCTTTCAGTAACATGTGGAAAGGCAAGACCCAAGAGCAGTGAGGGCTCTTGGCCATTATGGCCAAACGATTGGTGATGTGAAGGCAACAACTGACAGTCCTCTCTGCTTGAAGTTCTCATGTGCAGAAGAGAGAAACTGTCCTGAAGTACCAGGGGACCACTGAGTGCAGTGGGGCTGATGGCAGGTTCCACCACAACGGGCTATGCCTAAGGCCCCAAGGGACACCCTGGGTTCTACTTTAATCCCAGATCCCAGGCCAGAATTCAAGAGATTCCTCTGAAGAGCTATAACCTGCAGGATGGACTTGGGAAAGGAAAAGGTGCTGAGCCTCTATTTGGGAGTTTATACCCAAAGCGCTTCACACAGTAAGGTATGGACAGCTTGGGAACCTGACAGGCGGCAAAAGATTGGGCAGAGAGGGAAGAGTCAGTTTCCCTCTGTAGCTAGGGTGAGGCTGCTCCAGAGTCACTTGGTTACCTCCCAGCACAAACCCCAACATCTTAAGTGATTAAAGATTAATGTAGGTTGGGTGTATACCCAAAACAATTAAGAGCAGTGACTCGAACAGATATTTGTACATCCTTGTTGATAGCAACATTATTGCAATGGCCAAAAGGTAGAAATGACCCAAGTGGTCATTGGTGGATGAATGGATAAGCAGAACGTGGTACATACATTTCAGTCCAAAAAAAAAAATTAATGAAGCAGGGCTGTGCAGCCATTACAGCTGTTAATCAAGAACTGTCAATGACATAAAAAACCAAGCTAACATTGTGTTAGATCAAAAAAACAAGATATAGATTATATGTGGTAGTCTGCATGTATGTAAAGCTAAATACATCCATATCTGCATATATGTCTTTAGGCAGGTAAAAGAATGAAGGGAAATATACAAATGTCAGCAGTGGGTATGTCTCAAATGCTGGGCTTCTTTTCATCTCCAGTTTTCACATGTTCCAGATTTTATGCAATCAGCATATATTACTCTGATAATGGGGTGGAGAGACACAGTAAGCATAAAACCAAACCCCAAACAATGCAAAGGAAAATGAATATTTATTCAATCTCCAGATTGGGGAGGGGTCTGTGTGTTTAACAGGAAAAGATACAGAAAAAAACCTATCACACAGGAAAAGATAAATATGTTTGATTATTTTAAAAGGTGAAACCCATAACCAAAATTTAAAGGCAAATTCACACAAGTGGAAATACAGATGCCCAACTATCATACAAAGAGAACCATGATCAAGGTCACTAACAAGCAAAGAATTTTAAGTTTTTGTTTTTTTTTTTTTGTTTTTTATTTGAGATGGAGTCTCGCTCTGTCACCCAGGCTGGAGTGCAGTGGCGCGATCTTGGCTCACTGCAACCTCCGCCTCCTGGGTTCAAGCAATTCTCTGCCTCAGCCTCCCAAGTAGCTGGGATTACAGGCGCCCGCCACCACGCCCGGCTAATTTTTGTATTTTTAGTAGAGACGGGATTTCACCATCTTGGCCAGGCTGGTCTTGAACTCCTGACCTCGTGATCCACCCGCCTCAGCCTCCCAAAGTGCTGGGATTACAGGCGTGAGCCACCGCACCCGGCAAGAATTCAAAGTTAAAACAGGTTACCACTTTCACCTATTACCATCAGGTTGCTTATTTTTGTTTTATGTTTTTTATTTGTATGCATGTTTACTTTATGTTTCAGTTTACTACCCCGTAAGGCAGCAAGAGAGCAGGAAGATAAGCAAAATAGAGATGTTTTTGACAACTTGGCACTGAGAGACTATCCTAAGGGAATAATCTGAAATACATAAAAACATTTTATTCACAAAATTGGTCATCACAGCATTATTTACAATACTGCAAATCTGGAAATACCCTAAATTTCTAACAATTGAAAGAAGGTTAAGTAAATTATAAGACTACCCAATAAAATATATTACCAGCAATATAAAGCATCTTTGTGAAAATCTATAATAACCACACATAATAGTTAGTAAAAAAGAACATAAATTACATGATAAAGAATATGATCAGAACAATGCCAAAAATTCACACCCCCAAAAAAGACAAGATATTATATGGCAATTTTGTGGTAAAATATTCATGTATTTGTGCTGCATTTCTAATTTTTCCGTAACTGACACATCAGTTTTATAATTAGGAAAAAAATACCTTTTTAAAGTAAAGCGAACACAAGATTCTTTAGCAATGTTCATTCCATCCCACAATAGAGTCTAGAGAGTCACAAAAACCTCAGCCTCCTTCGGGAGGGGGGGAGCTTGGTAGTGAAAAATGGTCATGAATGAATGGGTGAAGAGAGGGACGGGACAACCTAGTAGGAGGGAGGTAGGGACAGGCAAGGGAAAGGTGGGGACCAGTAGTCATACTGGTCAGCCAAGGAAAGGGGCATTGTGGAGTCAGGGAAGACTCTGACTGCTCAACAGAGGTCTGTCTAGACCCAGTAGTAGGCACTGACGGTGTTATCAAAGGACAGGATCAAAGAGAGATTTTAGGAAGACACGTGGATTATTTTAGGGACAGGGGAGGAAAGAGGAGGGGTGGGTAAACTACTTGGAAAGAAAGGGAGAAGGACTGAGAAGATGGCAATGGGAGTGGGGAGGAAAGGGCTGATTGCCTTTGTGACCTCACTACCAAACATACTTTGCTCACCTCCAGATAAGTCTTTGTGGGGCAAATGCAGGATAAAGAAACAGCTCATAAGAGGCACTTGCCAACATCCAACAAATTCAGTTCAAAACCACAGAAAATCTAGGAGTCTCCAAAGAAAATCACAGTCTTGCTGTGTCACCGAGGCTGGAATACAATGGCACGATCTTCGTTCACTGAAACCTCCGTCTCCTGGTTCAAGCGATTCTTGTGCCTTGGCCTCCCGAGAAGCTGGGATTACAGGCATGCACCACCACACCTGGCTAACTTTTGTATTTTTAGTAGAGACGGGGTTTCACCATGTTGGCCAGGCTGGTCTTGAACTCCTAACCTCAAGTGATCTGCCTGCCTCGGCCTCCCAAAGTGCTGGGATTACAGGTGTGAGCCACCGCATCCGACTTCTAATGCACTGGGTTTTAACAAGCCCCTCAAGTAGTTCTGATGCTCCCTCATGTTTGTGAGCCACTGAATGAGGGCCATGCAAAATGTCTAGAATCACTAGTTCTGCTGTCAGCTAAACCACATGAAAGAACCCCTGCTCAAGTGAAAGAGAGATTTCTACAAATAAAGTGACGGGAGGACCACTAATAAGTTATGTCCAGCTTAGTGGGGCTGGGGAAAGGTTATATGAAGCAACAAAGATACGGTTTCTCTAAGCCAAGTAAAGGTAAAGAACTGTGGATCAGGCGATAAAGCCAAATGCACTGAACTATGTCATAAGGAATTTACAGGCTGTATTGTAAAAGCCACAGTGAACATGATGACAGCAACAACGAGGATGAAGAACAGCAAAGAAAAAGCTGAGGGAAACCATCGACCAAAGCAAGCGGAGGCTCAAAAGAGAGACGAGCTTCAGGATCAGGAAATGAACAGGGCCCTTCAGTCACGGAGAAGTCGTTGTTGCCAGAACAGTCAGTCACTTAACTGCTTAGAAGATCACTGTGTTACCATATAACCTCTATTGTAGGCTAATTAATTTTAAAAATCTGTCTAAAATTTACTGATTTTAATATAATATCTTGTCATTTTTGGCAACAATACACTGAAGTAACTTAATGTAGTTTGCTGTATTTTGTTTCACAAATATTTACCTGGAAACACTGGAGACTTTGTAAAGAGAAAATTACTAAAAATTACTCCTTCACCACAGGACAGTAGATATTTAATATTTATTCAGAAAGCTATTGACACTTCTGATGACTACTGATAACTGAGAAGATTCAACATGTTATAAATATGAGTTGTCAATATTCCATCCCTTTTGAGATTATATACACTAAGCTTTTTACTACCACTGGCCTTTCTGGATACTTTCATATTTAGAGAATATAGAACTACATTCTGGGAGATTGACAATGACCTAATATTACACTAATGAAAAGTCTTCACAGTCCTCAAAATAATTTAGAATTTAACGTTTTCTTTAATAAGCAATTAAAATGGAATATTTTCTGCCTCCTGAATAAACACATGTCTGCAACCAACCATCCCTAAAGAAGGATACTAATATATTTTGAGTGATTCAATCCACCCATGGATATAGTCACATCTTTAAATGTTTTCCAGTGTGAACAACAGTCTTTTAATAGATGGCCATTGAGTTCAAGGGTCATATTATTTGCTAACAAATTATTATTTGGGCCAGAAAGTATCTGAAAAAAGTTTAACCAAATTTCCTACACATCTCATATCTCTAGTTTATTAAGCATTATTTATTATTTGATGTAAAAATTCTACATTAATTACTTCATACATATTTTATCTTGAGATTTTGAAATCCCATGGCCTTAGAAACGAAAGACAGACTTTAAGACACTGGCTTCTGCTATTTTTTTTAACTTTAGATTTGAAAAAGAAACATGGATTACATGTTAACATAATATTTTGAATATATAGGGCTCATAAGATATATTATTAAATTATAAACAAAATAATCAGGAACTTAGTGTGGTGCCTAGTTTGATATATGATTACTTTTTGAAATGCACTAAAT
The DNA here is from genome assembly GCF_029281585.2 of Gorilla gorilla gorilla. NCBI lineage: Eukaryota > Metazoa > Chordata > Mammalia > Primates > Hominidae > Gorilla > Gorilla gorilla. The sequence goes on from NC_073247.2 coordinate 161,099,298, forward strand.
TCCACAAATAATGAAAGTATTCTTTGTGTGTAATGTTATGTTTGGTTATTATGTATGGTCTTCGTATCCAAAGGTATGACATAACTTGAGTTTGTTTGCTTTGTATTTATTCAGTAAATAAGCCGTAACTGTTTTAAAAAGAGGGAAATTTAAAAAAAAAAACTGGTCCAATTACCAATTATAAATTAATAAAGACTAAACGAAAAGGTTTGGCTGTTACATATTCTCAGGCCAAATTGTTGATGCATGTTTGGATTAACTAGCCCTCAGGCTGCTTCCAATATTATGGGTAATCACAAAACGACCAGCTCTAACTCCTCCTCTCACCAGCTGGAAGGGAGCACATCACATTTGCCATCCATGGTTGGCAAAACTCAAGGCATCAACAACTGGAAAAGATCTCCACCTTGGGAATCATTATACATATTGTGATCCTGCAATGGGTCAGAATCCACAAAATACAGTTCCCCTGCATGGATGTCAGAAAAGTTAGCTAGAAATTCATCAGGATTGAAGCCAACCCACACAGTATACCTATAGTCTATGGTGCGTATGGAATAGCCCATGATCTTTATATCTTTTAAACTCGGCTTGTCAGAATTCCACTGAGGGATGTCTGCAGGCCGGGGATACTGGCTATAGGCAATCAGTTCACGGGGATTACCAGGGAGGTACGGATCCTCTTCCAAGTCACGGAATCGAAAATGCTTCAGAAGGTTCTTGCCTTCTCTGCACAGCTCAACGTGAAATGAAGGAACGGGGCAGCGAGGTGGAACCTGCAGTCCTGCAAGTCCAGCCAGCGTGGGAAAAAGAGACACAAGTTCCACAAGGTCCATGGATTGCCTGCCTGAAACAGGAAGCGACAGAGCAGAATGGGTTACATTATAAAAGCCTGCCATGGCCAGGCAGGAGCAGTAAAGGAACCTGTCTGGGCTCCATATGTTTTCTTTTTTTAATTTACAACATTTATCTTTAGCAACAGACGTTTAGAAACACCACCTCGGCACCTCACCCTGCATTAATTACTCATCCAATCAAATAGCAGGATGCAAAATTAGGGCCCCACGAGGCTGTTGGCGCTTTTTAAAACAACCTGAATTTTGGAACCACCGATTTAATAACTGACTCAGACAAGGATCATCAATTAAGGCTACAACCACTAGGTAAAAGAGTCTGTTGAGGAACAGGATATTCTGAGTCCCACAGGATCACCCCACACATTACTCCCTTCTGGATGTCTGCATTAGAGTTATCTTTGCATTTTATTACGGTCAAATACACACACTAACATTTACCATTGTAACCACTTTTTAGTATACAGTTCAGTGGAATTAAGTACACTTACACTGTTGTGCCATCATTACCACCATCTATCTCCAGAACTCCTCTTAATTTACACAACTGAAACTCTGTCCCCATTAAGTAACAACTCCCCTTTCTCCGTCTTCACCCAGCAACTGGAGACCACCATTCTACCTTCTATGTCTATGAACTGGACTACTCTAGATACCTCATAGGAGTGGGATCATACAGTATTTGTCCTTTTGTGACTGACTTTTTTCACTTAGCATAATGTCCTCAAGGTTCATCCATGATGTAGCATGTGTCAGTTTCCTTCCTTTTTAAGACTGAATAATATTCCATTGCATGGACGGACCACATTTTGTCTATTCTTCTGTCAATAGACATCTGAATTGCTTCCACTTTCTGGTTACTGTGAATAGTGCTGCTATGAACATTAATGTACAACCTTTGATTGAATACCTGTTTTCAGCTCTGTGGATATATACCTAGGAGTGGAACTTCTGGGCCATAGAGTAATTCTATGTTTAACTCTGAGGATCCACCAAATTATTTTCCACAGTGGCTGCACCATTTTACATTCTTACCAGCAATGCACAAGTGTTCCAATTCTTCCATATAATCACTAACACTCTTAACACTTGTTTCATTCTTTTTTTTTAGACGGGGTCTAGCCCTGTCTCCAGGATGGAGTTCAGTGGCGCAATCTCGGCTCAGCTCACTGCAACCTCCGTCTCCCAGGTTCAAGTGATTCTCCTGCCTCAGCCTCCTGAGTAGCTGGGATTACAGGCATGCACCGCCACGCCCAGCTAATTTTTGTATTTTTAGTAGAGATGGGGTTTCTCCTTGTTGGCCAGGATGGTCTTGATCTCCTGACCTCGTGATCCGCCCACCTTGGCCTCCCAAAGTGCTGGGATTACTGGCGTGAGCCACCACGCCCAGCCTTTCACAGCTTTTGTTGTTGTTGTTTTTTATTAATAGCCATCCTAGTGGGTATGAAGTAGTATTTCATTGTGGTTCATCCATATTTAAAGTCTAAATACTGTACTTTATATTGATTCCTGTTAAAATTGAAATTGGATTTGCACTATCATTCTGGCCCTTCTGGATCTTTAAGACAGTGCTTTATCATGCTTGATTTCATTTTCTAGACACTTAATTTTTAAGTAAAATAAAAAGAAAACAAGTAAAGAAAGTTGAAAAAGGTACCTTTACAATGGCAAGATCTGGCTGATGCTAGCTAGCTCTTTTAACCGAGTGTTCAAACTTACAATACTAGTAACGCTGGCCATGAAGTGCCCCCACCATGTGACACAATGGGAGAATACAACAGCCCATGTAGCACACGTGTCAAAAGTGTTGCCCTGAATGTAGTCATGTGGAAGCAATCAGATAAATCCAGGCTGTGGGACACTGTATAGGACAACTGGCCTGGATACTTATAAAAAGATGAGGTCAGGGAGATAATGGGGCCAGAACATGTAAGGCCACTGTGACGACTTTTACTCAGATCAAGAAGGGTACATAAGAGGCTCCTGTGCCGGGCTGTGACATGACTTGACTTGGGTTTTAATGGAATCACTGTGGCTGCTCTGAGGAGGAAAACCTCCAAGGGATCCAGGGCACAAGCAAGGAGACCATTTAGCAAGCTGTTGCAGTACTTCAGCACAAGATAGTGGCAGTCCGGTCCAAGACAGTGGCAGGCGAAGTGGTGGGAAGTGGTACACAGAGTCTGAATGGAGTGTGACAGGCTTTCTCATAGACTGAATATTGCATATGGAGTAAGAGAAGAACAGGGGTTGAGATTATTCCATGATTTTTTGGCATGAGTGACTATTCTCATTTCTTGAGGACAAGAAGAGTGTTGAAGGAAAAGCTGAAGATGAAAGATGTGAAGTCCAGCTTTGGATATGTTAGGCTGGCTAAGTGGGAAAGACTATTGGAAACAAAAGTCTGAAGTTCAGGGAAAAGACACAGCTAGAGATAAAATTTGGAAATAAACTGAAAGGCAGTGCAGTTACATCAATTTCTAAATTGCTGAACACTTCCCAACAAAAGTTTCAGAAAAGATTCTCAACCAATCAGAAGATCTTTCCCAGCAAACAAAGGGCTAAAATCATGCCTTGAAACTGTTTAACCTTTCTATCAATGACATGAAAGAAGACAGGACATGCAGTGCACAAAAATCAAATGTGCAAAAAATAAAATTGGGTAGTATAAAGCAAGCTCAGAAAGATCCAGAAAGGCCCGAATGACGGTCCAGAACCAAGACAAATTTAAACAGGAATCAATATACAGTACAAGATTTAGATGTTAAGGATGGATTAAATGCTTAAGTCCAGAAAGGGGGCAATCTGGTTTAGCATAGTTCATAGAAGAGGCACTCCAAAAAGAGCAAACGTCATACGTCATTTCAGAGACAGTGTATAACCTGTCTCTGAAATGCACTGGGCAGATCAAGTCAGGATAGAACTCACAAGAACCCACACAGGTTGCCCACACATCCAGGAGGGGTATCTGGTCCAACTGGTATTCTGGAAGTGCTTTCTCAAACTGAAACTTTTTGGAAGACAGAGACCAGGACAACCACGGGTCTAAACACTACCTTGTGACGAATGGTTGAAGGGCTGGGGATTTCAGCCTAGAGAAGAGAAGATATTGGTGGATGGACAGGGTCGGGGGCATCAGTGCTGTTTTCAAAGCTTTGAAGGACTGGCACATGGAAGTCAAAGTAAACTTGCCCTTCACTGCTGGGGAGGGCAGAGTAGAATCACCTGGTAGATTTTACAGATCTAGTGGTTCACTAGATTGATGAGCTGTCAAAATGGAAAATGTGCCCCCCACAAAGAAGGCTGAGTCCCTACCAAAAGTGCGCATCGAGGGAAAGGATTCTCCTCGTCTGTTACGGGGGCAGCCCCTTACTCTAAGCTCTGGAGCAGGCTCTTGTAGACTGTACCACAGCCCTCCCCATCTTGGGGATGCACCTGTTCCTTTGTCCATCGTCATCCCACAAGGCTCCTTGTGGACAGGGGCCATACTTGTCAATTCTGGTTCTGTCACTCTTTCCCTGCCCAGAGTATGGGAGATGCTCAGAAAGCGTGTGCTGACCACAAAATGTTGAGAAGAAATTCCAACACAAGGCAGGAAGGGGGGGGTCTGTGTAACCCCCAAAACCTATGATTCAATAAAGTGGTTCACATATAAACTAAAGGTGATCTTACTATCAAGCAATATCATGTCAGCATATTTTATACCTGGCTCCATCAACTGTGAGGCGGAATCAAAAGGGTCGAGGTAAGGGAAAAGCTTCTCGCCTGCCTCCGGAAGTGAGGCCGTCCTTCCAGGAACATAGAACATCAGGGGAACATGGGTAGCAACATCAAAATTGCTGTATTTGGCCCATTCTCCATGTTCACCTAGAGCCCACCCTAGTTCATAAAAAGCACAGAATGACAGAAAATGAATAATCATCATACCACAGCTTGTTTATTTTAGATACCATTTCATTTCCTGTTGTAAAAACCAGAGGAAGTAGAAACTCATCACCTAGAAGAAAAATATTCACTTGGAATTACCACAGAAAGGGTTATTTCAACTGAATGCTGCTTTATTCAAAATCAGGTATTTGTCCTCATGAGGAAACCTTTAAAAAAGAAAAAATAATTAAATCCCCAAACTCAAATATCTTAACAAACTACTAGCAACATATACCTAACGTAGGACTCTGTGGTGGTTCCCACACATGCGTTCCTCCCCTGCTAAGACATGCTCATTCTTGACAGGCTGGGAACCCTGAAAGCTGTAGTGTCACCACTGCCCTGTCCTGTGCCTACCTATCTTTTGACTCATGCCCTATGAGGTCAGGTTTTCAGTTTGGGGTATGTGCCACCTAACACTGAGCTGTGGAACTGCAGCACAATCATCAAATTCAAAAAAGACAAGGACATCTTCGTTGATTTTTAAGACATACCATAGATAGGGTAAACCAAAACCTCTCATTTCAGATCCTTAACCTCAATTAAAAACAACCCTTCATGTTGATTTAAAACATCCCTTGCAAAACATGGTTTGAATATTCCAAGTTGGAAATACCCAGTCTTTTAAAGTTACAGCACCCTTTTTGATACAAAAAATGTGCATGACAGAAATTGTACAGTGAGTAGTGTTATAAAAATAACCAAACACACCAAAAGCTGCCACGGGTAAATTTGAGAAAGTGTTGAAATATACCGCACAGCATGAGACCTTGCTGGCTCCGTCTAATAGATGACGCTGGGGCTGCAAATGGTGTCCCAGCCTTCCAGGGCCTGTGGTCTCCAGAACAGGGCTGAAACCTGTTCTGAGTTGACAGTGCTTTCCTAAGAAGACCCCAAGTTGAGAGGACCCTCTTACCCACCCATCAATAATCAAAGACTTGATGCCCATCAGAGAATCCCAATGATTCTGGTGAGCCGTTCCTCCCTCTGGCTGTCAGTACTGGGGAGTATGGTGGGGACTTTGAGATAGCTCAGTGGAGCTCAGAAAGAGAGGGAGTTCCCCCTGACACCCGCCCCAGTCAGTAAGCCCCGGGGCCTGAGGGGCATCCGCACTGCTTGACCTCTCCACTCTCTCGGGGAGGACGAGGCAGCCTTGACCCACGAGGGCTGATGAATGGGTAGGTTATCGGCAGGCTACTAGGCCACCAGCTCAGAGGTCACATGGTCCCTTTTAGATTCAGTGTGGCGGGAATCTAAAAGGTCGAGGATCGAGAAGCCTGCAGGATGGCAAAGTGAGGGATCCCGGCAGTGCGACCTCAGGAATCCACTCCCGGAACTCTGACTGGGGTGCCTGAGGAGGCTCTGAAGGTACAGCAGCCAGGCGCTCTGTGGCATTCTGAATACCGGCACACAGCCTTTGGCCTCTGAGAGCCATTGGGAGCTGCCCTGCACCAGGCAGAGGTGGACCCCAGGCCTGGCACAGGGTCTGACACATGGCACATGCTACAGAAATAGCTGTGGACCGCCTGACTGCAAGATCGTATTGAACATCTGGTGCCGGGCCTCAGCCTGTGCTGCTGCAGCCAGGAGCAAATACGGGGAAGTCTGGCTAAGGAGAACGCATGCCTGTGTGGGCCCCAAGGATCCATCTCCAGATCAGGAGGAACAAGCCCGATGACCTTGACAGGCAGCTCAGGAGGTTTCTGGCTCCTGCCCCAGAGGCCCAAGATGAGGACGTGGCAACACAGGAGGCCCAGGGAATGATGAGCTCAGGGAGAGGTGGCCAGATCACCTGAGACACCTGTTAAAGTGCACTTTCCCACACCCGGAACTGCGAGCTCCTGAGACCAGTTGCAGAAACCAGCATGTTTTACTGGCTCCCAGGCGGTTCTGATGGAGGATGTCCCAGGAGGGGACTCTGAGATGGGCTATTTGTAATCTACGGCAACTGCCTCACAACAGAGTGTGTTCGTGGAGGAAACTGGGCACTGAGGGCTCAGAAGCAGATGGCAGATAATCAGGAATATGTGAAAAATTATGGCACCTCCATATATAATAAAATATTACAGACATTTCTAAGGGAAAAGGTAGGCTTCTGAGAAATGACAGAGATTGCCTATGACATTAAGTGTACAAAACCAGGGAACGTTAACAGTACACACAGAACAAGCAATCACATCTTGTGACATACATGTTACAAACATACACATGTATAACATATATCCCTGTGTGCATATGTGCACAACTGATGGCTGGCAGATGGATCCCTAATCTGTTGGCATCTGTTAGCCCTGAGCAGGTGGGAGAAAAGGGCAGGATGTTCTGGCCCTGAATTATATGCTCTGTATCCTTTTTTCTTTTCATGATAAGCACATGTTATGATTTACTATTATCCTATTTCATATTTGATGATATGAAAATTATTTTCCTTTCTCTAAGTATAACAGTATTATGGTTATACTTCAAAAGAGGCAATATTTTTCAGAGACAGTGATCGGAAAATGGAACCATCTGGGATTTGCTTCGAAACAATTCAGAGATGGGGGAGTGGGTGAGGATGAGAGGAACAAGACTATGTGAGTGGGAAACGGGGGGAGCTGCTGTTTTATTCCCTGCTCTTGGAATGTTGAAGAATTTTAAAAATGCTTTTAAAAAGATAGTTTCATTTTTGGAAAAGTAGGAAACAGCCTTAGGAGGAGATAAAGACTTGAAAAGCCCAGGCTCTCGGCAGAGAAGACAGCGGGGATAGGGGTGGGAGGGCTGGAGCCAGGCGTGAAGAGCTTGCTGGGCTCTGCCAGGATTGTTCTGGATCCTCTCCACCCAAACTAAAAGTCCTCCAACCCTCCAGGTTAAAAATGGGGGTTACAAGAGCTCTGCCACACAAATGGAGGGTTCCTGCTGCATTCATCAAGAAAAAAAAAAAAGTTGCTACAAGACCCTCCCCCACCCACCCACACCTATGCGTCAAGCATCTAAGATAGAGGTCTCAGGACTAACAAGCTGATCATAAAAATGCCCCAGGATCCCACTTTGTTTGTGAACCACTGGTTCACAAAAGAGAACACACCCATGTTTATGTCAATGGCAATTTTGCAAAGCATGTTTCACAGGAAAGTTCAGATGTTTTGACTCACCAGGGAATTTCAAAATGCTTACCATGATCCGAGGTAAATGCAATGATGGTGCTGTTGGCCAGCTGAAGATCGTCCAAAGCACTCAAGAGGCGGCCGACCTGTGTATCCAAATATGACACAGAGGCAAAGTAGCTCTGGCGGATTTTCCGCTGCAAATTAAAAAAAAATAAAAATGAGAGTGACTGCAATTTAAATTGCCATGGCATACAGAGATAATGCTTGCCTGTGCATCTCTCCCAATCCCTACCCCTTAGTTGATGCCCTTAATGATTTTCTCAGCCAAAATGTAACACTCCTTTCCCTACCATCAGCATCACTTCACCCACAGAGTCACAGCAAAATCTGTAGGTCTACAAATAAGATACATTTCTAAGCAAATCAGATTTCACTTTAGGGCACAGATCACAGTGGATGAATGTGTCACCTACTGCTCCTTTCTGTCTCCCTCACATATGCTGATGGGTTCCAAGAAATGAACATGTACACAGAAACTGATCCTTCAGTCCCTTGAAACACAGGCCCACACATGCTCTGACAAGGGCCACAAAAATACAATTCAGCTCTGTTAATTTCCTGTGGCTGCCATAACAAAATATCACAAACTGGGTGGCTTAAAACAACAGAAATGTATTGTCTCCTAGCTCTGGAGGCTAGAAGCCCAAGATCAAGGTGCTGGGAGGGCCATTCTCTCCCTGAAGGCTCTAAGTAGAAGAATCTTGCCTCTCCCTAGCTGGTGGTGGTGGCTGTCAGTCCCTGGCATTCCTCAGCTTGCAGCTGTATCACTGTGTCTCCATCTTCATGTGTTCTTCCCGTGTCTCTCTCCCCTCTTCTTAAAGGACACCGATCATATTGGATTAGGAGCCCACCTTACTCCAGTATGACTTGATCTTAACTAATTACATCTGCAATAAACCTATTTCCAAATATGGTTACATTCAGCAGTACTGGGGGGTTAGGATGTCAACAGCCCTTTTCAGGGGAAAAAAAATTCATAATTTAACATATAACAGCAACCCTGACTGAGCCTTTCCCTCTGATCACTTTCTAACCCAACAGCAGATTACAACTGCATATCTTCATGGACTATGGCCGTTACGTGGAGCTCATTTCTAACAAACTGTCAGCAGGCAGGAGAAGAGCAAAGGAGATACCAGAGAGCAGCACGTCCTTCACAGTCCCTGAACCCAAGAGGCACTTTGGGAACAGCCAGATCATGCCCTGAAGTAAATGAGCCACCGGCCCCTCCTGGGCTGACTCTCATTCTCAACCTGGTTCACAAATGCTAAGGACAAAAATTAATCTTCCACCCCAAAGAGGGGTGAGAAGAGAGCCGTGACTTCTCAGACCAGTCCCTGACTTATCAGCTGGACCCACCAGCTTCTTCTCATCACTGCCAGGGTGAGGACAATCATGAGACTCACCCGTTCTCACTTGCAGTCAAGAGAAAAGATATACATCTAGCCTTCCAGCAGGATTATGCTGAACCCTGGCCTACTTATACTTTCTGGTAGATGAAGTCTTCAGTCTGAAACCTGTGGAACTTTGGTCCTCCTGGGGACGAAAGACTCCTGTCAGGATGGCTATGTCCTACACAAAGGTATTCCCTCCTTCCTATGCTAGCCCCTGGACGTAAGGCAATAAGCAGACAAGGTCCTCACCCTTGATGAGCCACCCCATCCAGTGAGGACACAATCATGGAGACAAGAAAATGCTTAATTATCAGTGAGGCCTGCTGGGTCTGTCTTGCAGACCCTGGCCTATGGATGAAATGAGTACTCAGACACAGGTATGCAGCATAAGAGCAGCTAGGTGACTGCCTGGCTCTAGTGGCCAGAGAGCAGCCCCGAGAAGCTGGAGCTGCTGGCTTTTATTCAGTGCAGGCATAATGCCAAAAACCTAGAGCCAACCTGCAGGTAATTAACATTTATTGTTCCCCTTTCAGGGAACCTCACAAGCACAGACGATCAAAGGTCAGTTCCTGGTCAACATAAGTAAACAAGCCTGTTTAAGATAAATTCTCCCACACTCCCTTGTACCTACTCCTTGCCCTCTGCCTCAGGGTTATAGAACAGCTATTCTCCCCTGGGGCTCTGCAGAACCTTCTGACCTTTCAGAAGGTTTGCATCCTTTCCCTATAGTTTTTCCCACCACTCTGACCGATCCCCCACAGAGGCCCAGGGGTGACACAGGGGAATAAGCCCTCAAATCTGCCTGGGAGATTCAGGGAAGGCTTCACAGAGGAGTTAGAATTTGACAAGAAGTGCCTGCAGTCAGACAAATGGGGCTCAGATGCTCCAAGCAGGGGCTGCAGGGCACGGAACAGTGTGGAGTTGTGACAGAGCAGGTTGCATTTGGGGCCAATGAAAGGCCCATGTGACTGGAGAATCAAATGGGAGGGCAGAGGGGTGACTAGAAAGTTAGGTCCGGGCCAGATAATATGGACCTGGTGGGTCTATCCAGGGAGTGGAGACTCCGAGTTCTAGGCCAATGGCGTCACTGAGGTCTTTCAAGGCAAGAAATTGACATGATCTGGGCTTCAAGTTATTAAGAGTCCTGTTGCAACAGGACACAGACGCAGATTCCAGAGGCTTTAGACAAAATGGTACTAGGCCACTGCTGGGTACATAAGAGGTGCTCACCACACTTGCTGAATGAACAAAACAAAGCAAGGCCCACTGAGGTGGTCCAGAACAATGTGCTGAAGGATCCAGAGGACTGTGTGGATGTGAGAGGAATTCAGGGGCATCAAGCAGACATGGGGGCAGGGAGCAGAGGAGGAGGAGGTGTTGAGGAACCCAAGGGTGACTCCAGGTTTCACATTCAGCTGGTGGCATAATTCGCTGGCATTTGGGGGCAGGGGGCGCAAGAGGAGGAGGAGGAAGGAGAAAAGGCAGGGCAGGGGTGGTGGCCTGACCACGCGGAAGCCTATGGAGCTGAGGTCTCCAGGGTCATCTGCCTAGGAATGGCTCTCACAGGCAGGTCAACACACATATCTGAAAATCAAGAGAGAGACCTGGACTGAAGGGGTAGTTCTGGAGTCATCTGCCAAGGCTCAACTGAGCCGAGCAGGGGAAGAAGAAGTGGAAAGGATATAGTGGGGGGCCTGGGAAGTGGCACCTAAGTGGCAGACACAGAAAGGACTGGGAGGCCAATAGTCCCAGAAGGGGTGGAGCTGGCCAACAGTGAGGAAGTGACACAGAGCTCAAGGAAGGTCAGGACCTACACAGATAGATTTTATTGGCCACCAAGGTCAGTGCTGAGGTGAGAGTTTAGTGGATTGGGGAAGTGGAAGCCTGTGTAGAGGATGGTGAAGAACAAATGGACAATGAGGCCACAGACACAGCCAGAACAGCCCAGTGTGCACTAGCTCTGCCTTGGAGGTCAGGTGAAGGAGTGGAAAGCAGAAACAGGCAGGGGCAAGGGGGCTGGCACTTTTGCAGCTGGGAGGGATGAGAGTGGATGGAGAGGCTGCAGGGAAGGTAGGTGAGAAGGAAGATCTTGCTCATTCTGCTTGCAGACGTGGGAAGCAGGGACAGTGGTGGGGAGTTGAGGGAAGAGGCCTCGAGCCCAGAACATGCACACACAAAATTCCAGGTCTCAGTGACAGAGATTATTAATAGAGCCCATTCAGCAAGTACACACTAGGTGGCATCTGATCCTCTGAACGGCACATTAAGGACTCCAAGACTCAGAAAGGTTAACTTGCCCAGAGTCACACAGCTGATAAGGGGCACAGCCAGGATTCGTACCCACATCCACCCTGTCCGATCCCCTACCTCTGGCTGTCCACCAGCTTCCATTTCTACAAGAGGAAAGGTGCTATCCACTGAGAAATGGGGCACAGGGGTGGCAAAGGCCTGGAGGGGAGCAGTGAAAGGGAGTAGAGAAGAGGTCATGCAAACGGAGCAGCTGCAGAGGACAAGTGAGGTGAGCTGAGCAGAGAGCTTGCCTGGGCTGCTGGGGCTGGAGGCAGGGCATCTGAGGGCCTCCGTGCTTCGTGGCATGGATTTTTTCCAGCAGCTTTCAGGACTTGGACTACAGAGCAGAGGGTATGGCTGGAGTGTCTGACGATAAAGGTACTGCAGGAGGGGCAAGGATAAATGGACAAGTATGGTGAGCTGAGCGGCTGGGAAGAACAGTAAGTCACCTGCCACCAGGCCTTAGCTATTTAGGGAAGCAACAAAGCCAACACGACCTGGACACAAGGGGGAGATAGAAATCCATACTCTAGCAATCCCCGTGAGGTAGAGCAAGGGAAGTGCTAGGAGAAGAGGTTGTGGTCAGTGTGGTGACTCGGAAGGAGCAGGCAACAAACTCCTGAGTGTGGCCCCTGAGGTCACTGGCTCATGTAGAGCTGTGTTAGAGGGCTGGAGCTGAAGAGATCCCAGAGCTGAGTCTCAAGGGTGCAGTGAGATGGGCTTGGATGCGGACATCCAAAGCTACAAGAGGACAGTGAGCAGGCCAGAGTTCAAGGGGAACACAGGGCTGAGACCAGCACATGCATGCATCAGGGAGGCCCTCTGAGTCATGCTGTCCACTGTGTGTAAGGAGGGGACTAAGAGAACTTGAAGGAGATAGCTCTGTGCAGCCGACACGGTCCTAGATACTTCTACATGCTCTCTTTGGTTCTTGCTGAAAATCTCTAAAGTAGGTGTTATCATGGAAAAACTTTACCTACCTTGTTTCAGTTTTATAGAGAAGAAAACTCAGGGAGGCTCAGGGAGGTAACATGACTTGACAGAGGTTTGGCAGCTGGTATGAGGTAGAACATGAATTTGAACCCACACTGCTGGGAACCAACAGATCCAACCATGGGGCTTTGGACTTACAGTCCCTGGGGATGAATCGGCTCCACCCAGCACTAATTTTGTGCTGTCAGACAAGTCAGCACACCTCTCATGCCTTGAGTTTCCTCACCTAGACAACAGAGAGCAGGTACCTCACTAAGTCCCCATGAGGACTAAAGGTGATACCACACATGAATCAGCGCCCTTCCTGGCACACAGTCCATTTTGAAGGGTCATTTTAAGTGACCATCACTAATAAAGCATCCAGGTGCAGCCTCAGAGCCAGTTCAAGCCACTTCACCATCAGGAGCCCAGAAACACAAAATTAGAAAACAAACAGATGGATGCATTGCTTTCCAAACTCTCAGTGAAACAGGAATCAAATAGATTTGAGGAATGTACACCTCTCACCAACCAAACTCTTGTTGTGCAAACTCAGGGGCCAAGTAAGTTTGGATAGCAAGGGATATCTGTATGCAGTGGTTTTGTTCTGTGTTTGCTTTAAACAATACTCTACAGCAGAGGCTCTCAAACTTCTGATGAATCAGAATCACCTGGTGTGCTTTTTTTCTTTTTTTTTTTTTTAAGAAATGTCAGTTGTCAGGTCAAGTTCCACCTCCAGCTTCCAACTGTGTAAATCTGAGTGGGCCAAGACTTTGCATTTCCAACAAGCCCTCCCAGAAATTCTAAGGCAGGTAGTCCAGGATGCGCACTTTGAAAACACTGCCATCTTCCATCCGCTATAGCTTGCCTGCCACAGCATTCATGTGGTAAGAGAAGGGCAGGGTTCTGTGTGGAATATTCCAGAAAAAGCATTAGTCAATGTGTATTCTGCTCTCCAGGGAGAAAGGGTGACTGATGAGTCAGTGTGAGGATTCTAATTGTGTGGTTGCTCCGCCCCTAAATCATGGCAAAGGAATGCCGGACATCACAGCTGGGTGGCACTGGCCATGATGGTGTCCCAGTTCCCTCTGCACCAAGGGCCTGCTCACCAAGCCACCCCCCTGAGAGTGACAGCTAGCCAGGATGGGCTTTCCCACAGCGGGAACCTGCAAGTACCAGCAAACCAAGCATTCTGGGCTGCTCGGGAGTTGCCCGTCACTCTACAATTAATGAGCTGTCACCTGAACAGTATCCCCTGGGTTAGGAACGGTCACCCAGGCTGGTTCCCCACCTCTGTGTCCACACATAACAAGTCACCAACTCTCTGGACATTCCCTTCTTTAGAAAGTAAGACACTGGTTGGGAGAGTCCTGATCCAGGCAACACTGCCTGTGTCCTAAATACCTATAGGACACCTCCACCCCAGCACTTCGCCCGATAACTCACACAAAGAAAGCTCTTAATAAGACATTATAGGTGGAGTTGTGTCTACTGAGAAGAGTGGTTTCACCTACGACACTATGTCATCAGTGTCCAATACATCCCCAAACTATGTCCTTGATACCTGAAAGTCCACAGGAATTGGGCCATACGGCACACTGATGTTTAAGGCTTGGACGTCTTCCCGTTGCCTGATGTCCATCCAGGGGTTGTAGGCCACAGGGGGTAGGCCATCAGGGACCTCGGGATCGGGGGCCAGGGTGATGTTCTCCAAGGGATACAACTTCTGAAATTCCTTGGGGAAAAACACAAAGCCACAAAGTTGTCACTCTTTTAGCAAAAGCACAAGCTTGTGGCTCTATTACTGTCTATACTGCCTTTTCTCTAAGCCTGGGATGCATTTGAGTGGTGGCTCACTAGCATTCCCCACGTGCTCGGCCCTGACCTGGAAGTCCAGCCTTAAGTTACTCTCATGAGATGCCAATGGCAATGAAATCATACGACTTCTGTTTCCTACAAACTGAGCAGCAACAACTCTCTTCCTTCATACAAACAGACGCCCTTCTGTTCCTGTCCCCACCTCCTGCCTGGCTAGAAAAGTGTGGTGAGGTGTTGGGTTCCCAAAACCACCCTCAGGTTCAGCAATTCACTAGGGGAACTCATAGGATTCAGCATTTAGTCTCACTCACAGCTATGACTTATTACAGTGAAACACACTCAGCAAAGAAAAAAGGCACATGAGGCAAAGTCTAGAGGAAACTAGGCACAAGCTTCAAGTCCTCTTCCAGGGAAGTCACATAGGATACTTACTTCTCCCAGCAACGAGTTGTGTGACAATACATGTGAAATGCTGCTAACTAGGGAAGCTCATTAAAGCCTCATTATCCAGTTTTTATTTGGGGCTGGTCAGGTAGGTACTATCTGTCTGGAACATATCAAAATTCCATGCTCCCAGAAAAAAAAAAAAAACCCAGGGGTTTATCATCAACCATAATGTTTGTCTAAATGGTTTAAGCATAGTAAGCCAATTCTGGAAATAGTGGGAACACTTCGGAAATCAAAGTTCCCAGATGCCAGCCAAGGGCTAGACTTACAAGCAGGCCTTTCAAAGAATCACAGCCAGGCCAGCTTTGTTAACTGTTTTCTGCAAAGAGGCAGGAGAGGTGAACCTCACAGCCTTCTGCTATCAAGGGGGCTGACAGCTCCTACTAGGAAAGCAAGATCCCCTGGGCCAATCAAAGCAAGATACCTGCAACATCAAAGAGCATACTGCTGGTCTCTACTCTCATTACATGTGAGGGGCATTCTCTGCAAAGTCAAAAGGATGGGATGCTCAGGCCCTCATAAAACATGATAGGGAAAAATGGAAAAGGATTCTAAAACAGAAAAGACTACATGCTCTAAATGATATACAAGCAAGTACAGGATTTGAGGTTCCAAGAAGCAATGCAGTGCTTTGTGTTTAGATGATCTAACCTGACAGGCTCAGGGGGAACAGGCAGTTTTTAAAGAGAGTTTCACATTCCCTGGGGCTGTTTTGGAAGGGCCATCCCTTATTACAGGCTTTGGCAGCCAGCTCTGATTCACTTCTCTGTGGTGATCTCGCCATCCAACCCAACATCTGCTCAATAAGTTCAAGGAAAGGAAACCAAACCCTCCAGTGGAGTGAAGCGGAAAGCCAAGCATTTCTTACAAGATTCTTACATGTTCTTGGCCTTGACCTCTAAATCCCATCTTTACTCCACTGAGGACACTAGTGCCCATCAGGCAACCATGGTGCCTGGCGATGGCAGGATGTAGCCACCTTCCCTGTGCAAATCCCTCCCTCAACAAACAACACAGCTGTGGCAGCTGTGCTGGATCAGCCCTCAACCAGCTCTTCACCTTGGGGTATCTGAAGGGGATGTGTGGCTTATGATACCCAACGGCCAGGAAGAAAGGACTGGCTGACGTTTTCATCTTTTCCAACAACTGTATGGCTTGCTCAGTGCTCTGTTTGTCAGGCAAGGTGCCCTCGGGAACATCCAGCACATCCACGGGGCAAAGCAGGTTGGCATGGAGTTCTCCATCTGGCCCTCGACATGTCTTTCAAAACAAAATAATATAACATCAGCTTTTTAAGTGCAAGAAATGGAAGCCATGAAGGCTACACACACAGATTTAATGTTCACATAATCAGCCCTTCACGTGTTAGTCACTCAGACTGAACAGAGACATCAGAAGTAGAACTAAGACAGAAAAGCGTTTCTTGTTTTCCAGGCAGGGGCCAGAAATCCACTAGCACTTGGTTTCTTGCTAATAATACTCTTTCTCCAGATCATAACTAATTAAAAGAAACCCCGATAGACTAATTATAAAAAAAAATCCATCTCTAATTCAACAATAAAAAAAGCCAATTAAAAATGGGCAAAGGATTTGGATAGACATTTCTCCAAAGATGATATACAAATGGCCAACTGAACATGGAAATGTGGCTAACATCATTAGTCATTAGGGAAATGCAAATCAAAACCACTTCACACCCAATAGGATGGTTATAATTTTTTAAGATGGAAAATAACAAGTGTTGACGAGGATGCAGAAAAATTAGAACCCTCTCACATTGCTGGTGGGAATGTAAAATAGTGCAGCCACTTTGAAAGCCAGTCTGGCAATTCCTCAAACAGTTAAACATAGTTATTATACCCAAAAAAATAAAAAACATATGCCCATAAAAACACTTGTACAAAAATGTCGAAGGCAGCATTATTCCTAATAGTCAAAAGTAGAAACAACCCAAATATCCATCAAGTGATGAACTGATAAACAAAATGTGGTACAATAGACAATTATGCAGCCATAAAAAGGAATGAAAGGCTGGGTGCGGTGGCTCACACCTCTAATCCCAGCACTCTGGGAGGTGAGTGGATTGCCTGAGGTGAGGAGTTTGAG